>NW_028185038.1:7648080-8128231 GCF_003343005.1 Rhea americana | reverse complement strand
GGGGGCGCCGCCCGCCCCGTCTGCGGAGAGGAGGGAAAACAAAAGAGCTGGGCTGCAGTTTCGTGTCGCGGGTCTGCCGCGAGCAGAAATTTCCAGACATCGGCGCCGAGACACCACGGCCCCGCCGCGGCTGCCGCTGCCGCTGCCGGGGGCTCGGCCCCCGCAGGATGGGCCGGCTCGGCACAGGTGGTTCGCGGATCACCCGCTGCCTGAGGAGCAGGGAAAGGCGGGATAAGGCTCGGCCTCGCCTCCTCGCTCGCTCGCTCTCCCTGCATTCGAGCCGCGGTGTAGCCGGGACCTGAGACGGGGCCGTGGCGGAGGTTGGATGGGGTTGCCCGGCGCGGAGCCGGAGCGGAGGCGCGGCGGCGGCGTGCGGCCCGCTGCTGAACCCAAACTTGGGCTGAGCGGGACTCGCGTCGCGGGATCCTGCGCGGCTGCTGGCGGGGCTTTGTGTAGGTTAGTTCCCGGGAGACGCGCCGCGCCGTGCCGTGCCGTGCCGCGCCGCGCCGCGCCGCGGGCGAGGCGCCGCGTCCTGCCGCCACTTGTCAGATGGCTGCCTCGGTGCTGTTAGGATTTTGCCGGGGAAACTGCAAATGAAGGGTTTGATTATTCTGTTTATGGACAAAAAGAGCGGCTGACTTGGAATTTCTTGTGCTGCTTGGCACGGTGAGAAGTTGAGCCGCGGCTGCTGGTGTACATTGTCTGAATGGTAACAATAGGCGGTTCAAGTAGAGCAAGTTTGAACGGTATTTCTCCGGCAATTCCGAATGCATTTTACTCTTATACTCTTTTTGCTTTTTCACTACAGGCGAGGAATGTGATTGTTACTGAGGAAAAAAGCCAGCAGAATTTTTGGAAAGTGTGACAGGCAGAAAYAAATTAACATTTCAGTTTCATGTTTGTATTTCAGTGGTTGTTGTTATATTAGCATACCTAAGTACCTAAAACAAATACCAGTAATTTCTCATTTTTCTTGCTGGGCAGATGCATTTCTTTTGTTCTTGAACATTTTTCCCTGCCTTTTTTAGAACAAAAGGCATTGGCTTTGTCTTTTTTTTCCTTTCTTTCTTTAATGGTAGCAAGAGTGTTGTGTACAAATTAACAATTTTGTGTAGCTTAATGCTCTGCTTCATTCTGAAGTAAACTGCCTTAAGGTATTAGGAGGAAAGAGGGTGGGTGAACAGGGGGRAGGCTTGACCAATGACCAAATACTGAATTCAGATGGATTTAAATTACATAGAGAAGCATACATTTATCTGTAGCTGGATTTCAGCTCCATGTCATACAAAATCTGCAGACCATAGCAGGGAGATTCTTAGCAACCAATAAATCAGATTTTTAATGGGGCTTTAAAATTTGWCTGTAAGGGGTGACTGCCTGGGTCCCCTTTGGCCAAATTAAGATGCAATCTGACAGTACGGTAGCATCTGTGTGCTGACATTTTCTCGTGAACCTAGTGAAAAATGGCTCCATATCTCTTCTTCAGTCCTCAGAAGACAGTTTCTGAATAGCCCGGCATTTTTTCCCTGTATTGTTGTTTGTTCTAATCACCATTCTCCCTGATAATGTCTGACTRGCTCATTTTGGTTTGCTTGCTTTTAAATCTCTGTTTGAATAGCTGAGGGGCTGTAGTGGGCAGGGATTGTTTTACCTGAGATCAGAACCTCATACTCACAAAGAAAATGATTTTTGCAGATGAGTTGTATRAATGCTGCTAATAAAGCAGCTTCTGTCAGTACTACTGGAATTAGGGAAGTGGGTTGAAAAACATATGTCTTAGATAATGTGCCATCCACGATATAGATTTTTTGAAAAATGCCAGCCAATAGTGAGTGCAATTGACAGGTAAAACTGAAAATCCTAAAACAGGCAAAAGAATAAATTCCTTAAAGGGCAGAACTGGATCTGTTAGTATAGGTGTTTGTTTATCCATGGGAGAAGTTCACATTCAGAGACTACAAGACAAGAGTGGGGGAGGGAGGAGGAAGGCACTACTGTAATGGTACTACAAGTGTGCTTATCGAAGAGAGTCTTGTATCGAATAGCTGTTCAGTGTGACACCGCAGCTCTGCCTTCCTGCTCCTCCGCAGAAGTTCCAGCTCGTGGAATCACTGGGTAGGGAAGCCTCAGTCTGTGCATGTGTGAGGTGAAGGAAAGGGAGTGAAAAAGGAGCCGGTGTTTCTCCATGATGACCTATGTGGTATGATTCACTGACTGGCAGTGAAGTTGACTCATGTGCAAACTGCTTCTTTAAATGTTCGCTGAGATAAGGTGYCTCAAAAGTAGGGCGAGTATGAGAAGGAAAGATGGCTGTGAGAAGTTGTAAGTAGTATGGATCCTCTCCAGAAAATGTGGCCAGTGTTATTTTTGTGACTGCTTAATAATAATGCGTGTGGATATTTTTGGAAAATCACTAAATTACTAAACTCCTGTACTTTGCCTCCAAATAATGCAGTAGTTTCTCTGTTATTATAAATACGATTTTCAGCAAGGAGAAAAAAAAACTTTAAAAGCTTACTTATAGAAAGCAAATTGCATAAATATGCCATTTACACATTGCAAAAGGCATTRCATATTAGCTGGTGCTTAGAAAGCATGTTGTGTTGAGCACTTATACAACCCCCAAGTGTTACTTGCCAGACTTGTTACAGTCTATTTAAATTAATTTTCATAGACCTAAGTGCTTGGAGTTACGGGATAATTCCACTACTGCTGGAAAGGAGTGAAAATGGAACTTTAACACTGCATGCAGATTGCATTATTGCTTTTATAAAGGTAGATAATTTGACAGTGGTAAATAGTTTGCTTCATGGAAAGTGACACAATTACACTGTAGGAATGTAAAAAACCCCAAACATCTTGCAAACCATCAGATAAGCAAGAACGTAAATGGGTGATATTCCAAATAAATGGAGTTTATATGGTTTAAGTGACAGAAAGATTCCATATGCCTGACTTTCACTGACAATATTTTTAAATCAGGAGAATGCAGCTGCAGTTTTAGAAGCCAAACCAAACTAGGGTGATCTCCAGATGTGTATGCACATAATCAGAAAGTATARACATCTAATACTTAACAAGAACAGATTAGATTTTAGAACTTACTAAGCACATTTAAAGAAACTAGAGTAAAGACTCAATAAAGACAGAAAAGTTTCTAGAAGAAAGGAAATGAACAGATATAATCCAAATGAAACATGCATATCCARCCAGCAGCATTCTCTATTGATTATGTGATTAGAATGGACAATATTGTTTAAAGTAGGCTTTAACAATGAAATTCTGATTTAAGAAATGAAACAAGACTTTTGACATTAGTGCTCATTACTAAATTAAAACTGCCCAGAGACTTTACTTGCAAATACGTATTTTCTAAGGACATGGGGTTTGCGTACTGACACATTAAACCTCTCTGTAAAGGGAGAGGAGAAAACAAAGGTAGAAATAAGATGGTGGTGCTTCAGAAATTTCACATAATCACTTTGTACAAGCTATTTAAGTATATCCTGTGGTTAAACATGTAAGACAGGATTCTCTTCTGATGTAAATCAAAAGCAACAAGAATGAAGTAGATTAACATACACTAACAGGAAGGAAAATCAGACCCAGATATCAAAGTCTGAAAAAAATATATTTACATTGAAGCAGTCTAAGTAGCAATTGTCAGTGTTCTAGCTGGCAGACTCAGCAAACARCCCACCTATTTCCCATTTCCTCTCCTGTTTTAGCAGCAAATGCCTATGCAGAAATTGTCAGGATCTCACTGCAAATAAGAGCATTAAAGACCTTATACTGTTCCTGGTTGCCCTAATGCAATCAATTTTGTTGTAAATGACATCACTACAGCAGAGCTGACTGTAGCCCATACAGTCAAGAAAACAATATGATCAGTAGAATTTTCAGTATTTTTTATTAATAAGAATATCTCTTACGCGTAAGAATATGCTCTTATGTCATTGCTTCCACATACATATGCCATATTCCAGGCCCGTGTCTTCACCCCTTCTGACAAGAGATGAAAATTTCAGACAGATCTCTTTTCACTGTGATGGACTGTATTGTTTAAATTCTTCTCTTGACTTTTTTATCCTACAGTATAATATAGGAGTTGAGTCATGTGGAGGCCTTTGGTGTTTATACACAAGACATATCCAAGTATTAATAATTGTCCATTATTTTGTAGAAAATGAAGCACTTGCACCAGGTTTCGCTCAAAATCGTACTAGTTAGGTTTGCTCTTTGCTCATGGAAGGTTAGGCTGACTTAGTCAGATGAAGACAGAACCAGTCTCACCTGAAAAGATGTAAAATGTTTTTGACCTGATCTTTACATCTTTTCTGATTTACCATCTTACTCTCATACTTTGTTGCCTGACTCTTCACAATTCTCTTTATTTATGTAAATCTTCTTTGATTTGACCTTGCCAGCCATCTATGATTTCCTCCTTCTGACCCAGAGCTGCGACTGCAAGGTACACTTTTTGCCACGTGGCCTTTTCCTGGTGAAATCAGAGGTTGATGCTGGAGGAATAGGTTGTGTAAAAGAGCATGTTTATGAAACAAGATGCTCGTGATCTCTCTACTGCAGGAAACAATTTTTGATCCCAGCATTAGTATTCCTTGTCAAATTTGCCATAAAAAAGTTGTGGTTAAAACTGCCCAAGGGAACAGGGAAAGCTGGTGAACATCTGAAACTGTATCATGACTTCATTTACCATTGTATGAACAGTCCTAAAGGACAGTGTGATTGTTACGGTTGATTTCAATTCTGTTTCTAATGAAATTAGTGCCAAGTTTCACTCTAGATTAGAGCGGAGAGAACATTTAGTATAGAAAAGAAAGCTGACTTTATAGAGGGGCTTGGGTTAAGGGCTTTTTAGTGCCTTCCTGACAAAGAAACCAAGTGAATAGGAATGATAGCAGATGGTCATTGAACCTCTAAAGCCCCTGTTGCTAGATGTTATGTCTTATAAAAACATGACTCCCCCCCAAAAAAGTGTCTGGAACGATTTTTTAATCTGAAGGTATTAGGTAAAGCTTTACAGCCATGACAATCCCCATTGACAGAAATGTTTGTAACTCAGAGGTGATGGAATAGGAGTGGGCATGGGTGTGGGAAGCATTACAATAGAGAGCACATCACAATAAAATCTTTCTTCTCAGCTATCTTCTCCTTTCAAAACAAATAAATAAATTGCAGTGATGTACAGTGTGAAAAATTATTGCAGCTAGAATGCTCTTCTGATGACAGAGATGACATAAGTTATGAAAGCCTGTCCTAGATAATAGAAAGTAAATACTGCTGTAAGTTAATAAAGATTTAGGAATTCTTGGGGGTCTGAACTGATTGAAGCATACTAACTGGATATGGAGGCCATCTGCTGAGCAACCTGCACCGATGAGAGCGCAGAACCACAGCCCTCCGTGTGCTGCATTGGCTCCTCATACGGTACCAGTCCCAAGGTCCCGGCTTAAATCCTCAAGAATATTAATGAGGTTGGCCAAATTTTTTGGAGTGACTGTACCTGCCTCTGTGAATTGAAGTGGCAGCCATGATCAGTCCTGAAGCTGCCAGCGCTCATTATAAAACATGGGTGAGCAAGGCCTCTGCAGTGGCAGGCCCTCCAGTGTGGAATTACTTTTCATCAGAAAGGGATCTCCCCAAGGGTTTATCATCTTCAGGGACAGCTTTCCCATGATAGAAACTACAAAGGATAACTTGACATCACCCTCTAATGCTACACAGTCGGATGCAATCGCACATTTTATATTTTAATCATGCTGTAATCTAGCATGTAACCTAAAGATAAATGAGGAATAGTGACTTTCTCTCTAGTTAAGGTTTCACATCACAGGTTTGGAACCAAGTGTATCTAAAAGCAAAAATTAAAAAAAAATTAAAAAAATTAAATAGGACATTAGCTAAAATCTAGTGCACTCAGAAAATCTACATTTGAGGAGGTGTCTAAAAGGCTGAATAAAGGAATTTGGTCAGTTCAGTTCATTCACACTGTTTGTGACTGGCGCAGCTGGAAGCACATGTGCCTCTTTATTCAAAGCTATTACTGACAGTTCCTGAATGTCAGAAGACAACACTTCTGTCTTAGTGTTTCTCATCCAGAAGATACAATAGAAAGAGCTTTTGAGGAACAGAAGTGAGAAGTTTATTCAATTAAGGGCATCCCTGGATCATTTTCTTTCGTATTACTTCACCCCAGGAATCCATATATCTGTATTGGATACCTGATATCTAWTCTTTAGAGTATGTTGCACAGAAGGAGGGGGTACTGCAAACTTTCATAGCTCCTCTTTCGGACTGCCAGCTTTTAAAACCTGGAGTAACTGTGGGGAAAGTCTGTTCCATTCCATTCCGTCATGAGGATTGTCAAAAACTGATGTCAAACCAGCTGCARTGCCATAACCTTCTGTAAACACCTGTCTGTGTACCTGTTGGAAAGCCTTTCTAGCTTTGGGTTGGGTTGGGTGTGCTGATAGGGTGCTCTCTAACACGTTGTTTTCTTCTGCAGATTCAGCAGGTGCTGTATATTATCYTTTATAACCTTCAGACATTGGGAGCTAGGACATTCTGTAATTACACTCCCCGTCTGTGGAAGTTACTGCTATTACTGTTTGAAATAAGCACTCTGCTCAGGATTCAAAACTACTGAACTAAAGAAGCACATTTGCTGCTGCTTTCATACCAACAAAATAACAACAGTGTTAATTTACAGAATTGTTCTGTAATTTACGGAAATGTTCTCTGCCCCTTATGTGGTGGAGCTTTTATAAAAATATGTTGTTGCTGATACATAAAGGAATCAAATTCCCAGTGCTGACAGTTCACTTTCCACAAATAATATTTTACATCTTTGTAGGGCTTTTTTTAAACTAAAAAACGTCATCGGGATTGGTACTGGTTCATGAAGTCTTTTAAAAATTAGAGGGCTGAGAAAGAGAAAATCCATGACCATTTCTGTGTAGAGATGAATTCATGTTGCCTCTGTAAAGACAGCCAGGCTCTGACAGCCCTTCCTAGCAGGCTGTCTTAATTGCTCCTTGTTCTCGAATTTAGATGCAGATTAGAATGTRGTCTTTAAGTGACTGGACCCTGTTGCCACAGTGACTCACTAGCAGAGGAGGAAACTGAAGCTAGATTTGCTCACTCCTACTTTTGCACCCTAATCCCCAAGACCACTGCCTTCCTGAGGTTCACCACTTTCTGACTAGAAAAATGTAGTATAGTCTCATCTCAGTCTTTTCTCTCCTGAAGATATTTAGAAGTGAGATATGCTGTGTACCTCACGCAGTACTCTGTTAGGATAAGSAGTGTATGTTGTCTTACTGTATTTAGAATAATGTTCCAAAGGAAACTCTCTGTAGTATACTTGTGATAATAAACAGGAAAGAAGGCAAGAAAAGGAGAGACAGCAAGAAACCCTTTGTCTCCTTTGATATGATCTGTTAGGTCAACATTACAGTACTTAGTACTAGCCAAAGCTGTTGGCTGTAGCCACAGYAGTCCTCAACGTGACACTGTTTTCTACTAGAGCTGCCCTAAGAAAAAGTTCCTGTAGTTACGTGCCTCCATGAGATAAGGTGCATACCATCCTTGGCAGGAGGACAACGCACAGTGCATCTGTGACCAGCTCTTCAGCATTTTMTTCTTCTGTTCATTTCTTCCCCCCAGTTTCCACTGGGAATAGGAAAGTTCCCATTTATTCCCAAGCTCTCTTATGGGACTGACTGAGGTTCTTAACAAGGACCAAAGTTCTTACTTTGTCACTGCTCACATGAAAGACTGGGAGTGTAGCTATGAATGTCAAGACACCAGACCTAGCAAGCTCAGGCATAGTTGCCCATGAATATGGAAGACAGTTTCTTGCTCTGCTATTACATCGTATTTTTCATTGTATTGCATGTTTGATAATTGCTTTTATGTATAGAGCTTAATACATTTAAATTATCCACTGTGATAAGAACATATGATCAGACAATTTAGATTCCACTTGAATAGCAAATACAAGAATTATTGTCAAAAATGTTAAATGTTTGATACTAAATTTGCTCCCTCAGCTGGTGTAACAAAAGGGTATTTTGCCCAGCATCCTACTTGTCACACTGGTGGGAAAAGTATAAGCCCCAGGGTTGTATGGTATAATACTTCCCTTTTTATACCTCCCRGTTTCCAGTATATTCTCCCAAAATATTATTATTTTTTTCCAAGTGATACAACATTCTTTTGAAACATGAATTGATGTTCACATGGTCACCCAGTTCAGAAGAAATGTCACTTCCAGTGTTGGTCTCAAGGACACATGCTCACTGGATTGTACATAACTAGACCTCTGCACCTCAGTATGTGGCGACCTAGACATGAAGGAAAATTGGTTTACTGTGCCTTCACCTGAACTTACTGCTCCCTTGGTGATAAGCGTCATTTCTTCAAATACATCAGACCTTTCTGTCATCATTAGAAATACTTTAGAAGTTTAGAAGTCAAAAGCTGCAATTTTTGACTGCCTCAGCGTATAACTCTGAAAACTTGCTTCGCTTGTGATAAACACATTTTTKTGTGTAGGAATCATACTTAGCTAGCACAAAATATTGTAATATCCCACCACCACCCCCATACCAACAACAGCAACACAGAAAAAGCACTTTTGGGAAGTATTACCAAAAAGGCTCTTAAAGCGTTTGTTATGGAGTGTGCCTCTTTTGTTGGGATTATGGTATTGCTGTGCAAACCACCTCTTCTCTGTTACAGGAACACTTATCCCTCATTTTTCCCAATGCACTTTTCAAATACCAGTTCATCTAATCAGCATGCATATAATTATGTTTTRTCTATTTGCTGATCTTTGCTGGGTTCCCCCACCAATCCCCAAAAGTATAAGGGAAGGATGGAATGAAATAGATGACCTTGATGAACATTTCTTTTTTTTGTCTTTGAATGTAAATACATTTTTCTCTAAGAAGTAGCCTCTGTTTTTCCTTGGAGTTGCTGACCTTCCCAGAAAATGGCTAACTTCGAGTCTTGACTTGAGCCCTTCACACAGAAAGACAGAGTTGGCCATTGTCTAAGAAGGGTTGTGACCAGCTATAGTTACCCAGGGAGGTCAAAAGAAGAGTGTATATTTTAGAAGCTGAGTGAGTGTCAGAGAAAGGAAGACAGAGCACAGAGAGGAGCTGTGAGGAAAGAGCTTGGAGTAAAGCATAAGAGAAGAGAAGTAAAGAAATGGAAGAATTTATGTAGAAACAAGGTAGACAACAAAAATAAATTAAGAAAATTGAATGTAAAGAAAAAAATTAAAATGAGTACAAAGTACAAACAGGAATCCTCATATGCATCCTTAAGTTGTCAACGTAAAGAATATAAGCCCTACCACTTTCCTTCACTTCACCATGGAAGTGAAACAATTATCATGAAACTGTTCTGTTTCATTCTTCAGAGAAATGATTTAACAGCAGTTCCTCATTATGGGAAAACTTGATATTGAGAACAGTTTGTCTCTCACAAGCCCTTCTTTATGGTGGCTATTTAACTCAAGTATTAGAAAGGTGATACCAGATGCCTCAACAGAAATGGATAGCTTTGCCTTATGGGAGCTGAGTGAGGAAAAAAAATCTTCAAAAGGGAAAAGTGTACACTGAATTGTGTCCTTTGGTCTGCACATGGAGTGCTGAATTAGTGTTAACATTTCCTTCTTAGACAGAAAAGTTTCTCAGGGCAAGCAGGGTTATTCTCTGAGACTCMGTACGCTGCTTATTGCTTTCATGCAGATACTCTCGTTCTCAAATGCGTATGCCTCATTTCCCTACTCCAGGAAAGACTCTAGGGCAAGCAGTATGGTACAGGGCCCTCTCCAGCAGTGCTGTTTTGTGACAGGACGATGCCAGGGCACTGGCTGTGGTAAAAGGTCTTATGTAGATTTTCAACATGTTCATGGACCTTGGGATGTCAGGAGGAGGAGGACAGGTTGCACCTGGCATATTTCTCAGGGAGGGTAAAGGTAGGCAGACCGAATCCTTCTGTCCTCCAGCCTGTGTTTCTATTTGCAGGTGTGGATAGAGAAGAAATGATGTGAGAGAAACTCTAAGCAGTTCCTACTGCTTCATGACATATGATAGTGTATGAGACTGAAGGATAAGTGTGTGTTTTTTGATACAAAGTCACCTTCTAGTTCCTTGTCATTCAGGTTCTTTGAAGCTCAGCCTGAACAAAACCTGCCTGAATAAATCTCTGAAAAGTTGCTTTATCTTAAAGTCCCTGAAGAAGAAGAGTCGTCACTTCTGAAACCCACTGAAAGTTTATTAAGAGCCAGATTCTGATACTGCATGCAGTGGTGTAAATCTGTTAATAGTCAATATCAGTTCAATTATCCTAGCAGTAGAGGACAGCAGATTCACCCCTTAATTCCAAGCAGAGGGATAAAGTTGTTCACACTAATGGCATAGTTTTGTCTGACATAGGACAGGCACTTAGTTTGATCTGGATGATTAGAATTAAGCATTGTTTTCTTTTTGAAATTACACTAACTTAAGCTAAATTCACTATGTTTTAACTTTCTGTCACACTGTAGAAAACTTACCTTTATCTAAAACTCACCCTTTTATTTTACTTTAAAATCTTGTGTTCAGGAGTATCCCCCAAAACATGAAAATGCATATTAAAAATATACAGAGCTAGCATGTTTTTGGTAGCATTCTAAAGATGCTACCATTTTTTGTCAGTTTTAAGTTACAGATGCAATAACTTTGAGGAGGATATAAGTTCTTCCCCTATAGTTTGAAATAATAAGTAAATTGCTTATCAGAGGAGAAATGTAGTGTTGGTAGGTGGTGGTTAGTGAGGAGTCAGTGTTGGAATTTATAATGAAAGGGAATTTTTAGTACAGCAATGGGTTAAAAGGGTTAAAAGAGTGAGAAAAGACCTGTGTGTCAGTAGGCTAATAGCTCAGCTCTGAAAAACTAACTGGTTCAGCCAACACACTCCAAAGGTGCTATGCTTCTGAGTGAGTCTTAYGGGCTCGGATGGCCTTACAAGAGGCAGAGACTGAATACACATGAGAGATGTGAATAATTTTATTTGCTTAGACACCATCCTTCTACATCACAAGTGGTGGTGTCAAACTGARATGCTATTCTAAGAAATAATCACAAGTTCATTTCCAGGACTGTTAGTCCTAATCCTCTCATCTTTAACAGTGAAATTATGCACTATTTATGTTAAAAGAAAGGTGTTCCGTCTTCACTAGTCCTACCCAGGCAATTTATTTTTTTCCCTCATAAAGATGCCTATAAACTTACTTATTATGTAATGACAGGTCTTACAAATCTTGAGAATCACAAAAATTCATTGTCTGTGTCAAGAAGTTTTGAGCCTACAAGTCTAGTTTTTGACATGTTCGGTTGCTCTACAAATGATTTCTACTGTTGCAGAAAACCAGGGTCCTTAAGATAGCAGAGGAGGATTCTTAGTTTCAGGGTTCTTAAGATAAAAGCTGATCATTCAAGTTTTTGGGTTTTTTTGTTTTGTTTTTTTTTTTTAAGAACTGTTAACCATGCAGTGTTAAAGCATGAAAAAGAATATATCTATCCATAATGGAGAAAGATGCTCTAAAATGACAAAACAGTGGCATTAAGAATCGTAATATGAAATATATATCAAAATATACATATAGAAAATTATAACCTGCTGTTCATTTTTTGCCTAACAAGATTTGCTGTGTAATTAGGGGGATTTTTAAAAATTAAGTGATCTGACAATCAGCTGTTAACTACAAAGAAAACACCACACATTGAAATGTTTGGAGTCCTACCCCTGTATTGCAGATTGCATCTCTTTTTATTTTTTTTTTAATTTATAATAAATTACCTGCACCATTTTACAGAAATGTAGGACTGGAAGAGACCTTTGGATCATCGAATTCAGTCCCCCTGCTATCATTGGCAACTGTAGCATGTAATCTGTTGCATATCAATTTTGTTACAGTACATTCATGGCATAATAACTTCTTTCTCAGCCGTTATCAATGCTTTTCATTGATCTCAGCACGATGCTCTGTTCACCAATTAAGTACGCGTATCACCTTCACTGACCTGAATACAGACACTTTGTAGAATAATCTCTCCCCAGCAGTCAAATTTGCTGCTTTGTACTCTTCCACCTGTCTAGCTGCATTGCAATCATATTTTCTCTCCACTGCATTATTTTCCTTTTTATTTGTTGCTTTTAAGTCACAGTTATTAAGTAATGGGTAATTCTCTCATAGAGCAGCCGATACARGGGAGAATCTTTTCTAATTTATATTTAAAGAAGTAAGTTTAATTTGGCAATTAATTTCACAATAGAAGATGGTTTAAAATTGATTGCCCGTGCGCACCCTCGGTTTGTGTTAAACAAACCTAATTTGCTAACGCAAACAAGCGCCGTCCTTGGCCCTGCAGTCACGGCCTGCGCCGCAGAAGGCGCCAGCTCGTTATTCTGTAAAAAACGCGGGATGGCCAAAGTGCCAAATACTCCAAATACTGTTCTGAAATCTTAATCTTGGTTGTATCCRTGGTGCGGCTGGGTCGATAAAACAAACCTTATGTATAAACATGATCGCTGTATTTACTGAGATCTCGCTTTTGGGTCTATGGCGTTTCGTTAGGTTTAGCCCTTTGCGCTGTGCTGTTTGCTGTGTTACTCGTTGAGTCGCACATGATTTTAACATAAAAGAAACTCAGTGCCACCACCCTTTGCTCATATTTACAATTTTTCATTACTATGCTTCCGTATTTCAACATTACCTCAAATTAATCCTCCTGTGACCTTGGTTGATCCAGACTTTCATTAAGGGATTTTCCCACAAAATTAATACAGACCATTCCTTCTACTCTGTTTTGTTGTAGGGATCTCAAAATGTCAGCAGTTGGCAATCGAAATGAATGTTTCATGAGACCCTTAGAATAGTGTCTTGAATATTGGAACAGAGGGTTGAAGAAGGAATTTTTGTTTATAGAGCACCTACCTCATTGCATGAGCAATCACTCTTTGATCTCCTCCCCAGAGCTGACAAGATGGGGAACAAATAGGTAATTTCCATTTTCTTTTTCTTAAAAAAAAAAAAAAAAAAAAAAAAAAAAAAAAAAAGGAAAAAAGATTAATTGCAGAAGCATGTTCTACAACAGTGTAGAGCTTGCCCAGTTAAAGATCCAGACAGGCAGAAAACAACAGCTGAATTTCTCCTCCGCCGCTTAGTGGCTGTACCAGCGCCATCCTCTTGCCTGTTAACACTGTTTTCCACCCTCATCGCGTGGCGTAAGATGGCGGACCCGTGTCGTGAGCCGCCTGGGGTGAACGAGCGGCGCGGCTGGGCTGAGGGAGCTCTTCGCGCGGGACAGTTCGCTGCGGAGGGGGGTCTCGCCGGCCGAGAGGAGCCGGTGGCGGCCGAGGCTCTCGGACCTCGTGGCCCCAGCGCGGCGCTGAGAGGCGCCGGGCACCGAACRCTGGCGGGGAGCGCGAGCGGCCTGAAGCGCCGCCTGGGGAAGGGCCGCGCGCCCCCGCGCTGGGAGGCTGCCTCCCGAGGGGCTGCCTCCCGAGGGGCCGCGGAGGCCGGGTGGCCTCTCCTGCGGTGGGAGAGGTGAGTGATTTAGAATTCGTACGTAAAAGCTGCCGCCAAGCTTTCATGGCAGCAGTGCTGAAGGTGGCTGAAATGAAAATCTGTTTATTACACGTTTGGTAGGGAAAGACACTTAATATCCTGAAACATTTGTTTTTCCTGCAAGAACTCTGTCGTAGGACCTATGAAGATTTGACAGAGGGCTATAAAATGTACCGTAGTGACCAGCACTATTCTTAACGACAGATGTAGTTTCATGTAAGAACGCCACAAAGGAGCGTTTCTGGATAAACCCTCCAAAAGCCGCCATTTGGGTGCACCCCCGCAGGAGACTGCTGGGCGGTTCCTATATTGCAGATTAGACATGTAACTTGAAAGAGATGTTTAAATACGGTCTGCGTGTGTAACTGGGGCTGGGAGGAGCGCGTGCCGGGCCCCCCTTGCCGCGGCGTTTGGGGGTCGGCCGCGGCCTGGCGCCTCCGCCGCGCGCCCTGCCCGGCCCCGCGCGGGCCGCTCTCCCCGTGCGGCTGCGGCTGCGGCTCCGGGGCGCGGCTGGGCGCGCTCGCGCTCGCAGCGGTGACATCCCGGCAAGGAATCCCTCGTTAATTCTGGCTCCGGCTTGTCCTAGTAAAGACATTTGGTGAAATGACAAGAAATCAAAAGGATAAACGTCCAAGGCTTGTACGCCTACGCTTGCAAGTGCTGATTCAAAATTAAGGGAAGAGAAAGAGGCAGCAAATCAGAACAAGGAAAGCGCTAGGACGTGTGACACAGCTTGCGGTAAATGGAGAAATAATGAAGAAAAATGTTGTGCATTTGTTTAGAAAATAACAAAAGAATTGACATAGTAGGAAGCAATGTAATTGCTAAAGGAGGGATATTATTATTTTTTCCTATTAACCTGATGGTGTTAGCATAAAAACAAATTTGGAAAGAAAAAGTTATTGTAAAAACAGTATCTGTAAAGGTCAGTAAGCAACTGGAAGAACAAGTAGAAACTGCTCCTGCTGTTGACAGGCATTTCTAAACAAGCTGAAATCACAAAAATCCCCAAAGATTAACTCAGTAATTTAGAAATTACAAGGGAGGGATACAGTGGATAGTGCTTTACACTGTGGTGACTTTGTATAATTGCCAAGGCTTTAATGGGGCAGTATATTTAGGTTGCTAAGAACTTGTAAGAACTTGTCAACTGAAGCAAAGCTGTATCTGAAAATGAAGAGGGTAGGAAGCAATGGGAGTTGCTGGGATGGCTCAGCTCGTTTTTATTGTTGTTTTACTTAGTGATTCTGTTCTCATTAGGATAGTTAATGAAAAAAGGCATATGTGGGAGTTTGAGAAGGGCACTTTTATCTTAACTGTAATTTACATTAATGTAAAGCTTTCTGTATTTACACTTTGAAAGTGCTGATTCAAGCTGAGAGCCATTCATAAAGCAAGTTTATTTTTCAAATACATTGGGTATGGAATGCACAAAACAGCGTACAGAAGAAGGAAGCGTATCTTCAGACAGAAAAAAAAGTTGAAATACATTAGATTAACCTAGAAAAATGCTGCTTTTCATCTAAATCTTTTTTTCTTTTATTCTATATATATATAAAAAAAAAGGACTTACCAGTAGCCTGTCACAGAAACTGTATAACTCTAGAGATAGCTCCTTTAAAGATTCATTGGGAAATGTCCAATATTCCTGCATGAACCTTTCATATAACCTTAGCTAGAGGTTTTACTTAAGGCTAAAGCCTCTCATGAAGTATTAAGGCTGTCCCAGCTTTTCCCATTTCATTTCTTTAACCATACAGCTGAAGAAATGAAAGTGCTAATCCTTCTCAGCATGGCTTTTAGTTCCAAGCAGAACAGAAGTTCAGGGAACAGTTGGACTATCAAATTACGTCACACCGGGAATCTGCATCCATGTGTTGCCATGGAGATGACATACAACGTTTTTGACGAGCTGTGCCATCTCAGAGGAGCAGCAGCTACCAAGAGGTGATACACACAGGTCCAGCAGTGCACCAGGCTTTTGAGCGATGGGTGGCAGAGGGTGTGTGTGTTTACCCAGTGTAATTTTATCTGGAGAAATCTGAGTTAGTACACATTTAAACAGACTCTGTGTAACAATAAAACTCGGTAGTTTTCCATCCTAATAAGTTATACTGTCCTAAATGCATCCACCTAAATTTGGGGGTTATACTGCTCTCAAATATGCCACTACAGACATAGCTTAATGTTTGTGGTAACATCTCTTTGTTGAGAGAAGTTCTTCATAGTGTCTGCCTCTGAGGCTGCAGTTGGCTGTGCTCTGTGGGGCTCAGGAAGCTGTAACTTAGCCTTTTGCAGGCAAGGATAGCAGTCATTACTGCACTGGGGGTGAGCTGAGATTTAATTTGGGTTTTTGCTTTTTGGTTTTTTTGGTAGTGGTCTAGTCTATAATCATACCCAAGTATCTAATGCCTTGGAACTTTTCTCTATGAAATATAGGCATTGATAATAATATCTATCCTTCTATGTAAAATACTTCACATCCACAGACAGAATAGAATGTGTAAATATGCATTTTTTCAAAGTGACTAGATTTTTATTAACAGTAATAATTATAATTTCTCATAGATAAGATTTGTGGACTGTCTTAAGTAATAAAAATCTCATTTTTAGGTCTTGTTGATGGATATTCTACTCAAATATTGTTTTTGTCTACAGTTTTTATAAGAATGCTGCCACTTCTATCAAGTGTATAGCAAGTTCCATAAATAGCCACCTTTCAGCATACAAGGATAAGGAGAAGAGAGTTCACGTATAACAAGATTCCACTCAAATTTCACATATGTTAGCTTTTTCTATATTGGAAGTTACTGGAAAAATATATAAGACTGAAAAAAGGGATTACACTTCTCAAATACGCTCGTCTGATAAGACTTGCCCTCCAGACACTTTTACTCAAGGTCTCTCTTTGTTTCATGCTAACTTTATGACAAAAATCTTTGCCCCACAGAAACAAAAAAGTTTCAGTGGTGTAACTTTAATACTGATAACAGGTTTGTTTAAATATTGGGAGAATTATCAGTTCACCTTAAAATCTTCTCTCCTGTTGAGATGAACATAGCCTTATCTCAGTTTGAGAGAGTGAATGGTGCTTATGTGTCTGTTACTTCGTAACTGCAGATAGAGTGTATTTAAAAAGCAACACATCAAAGTAACTTAGTACATTAATTAAATAAAAGAAAAAACAAGTCTCTAAATTAAGGAAACTTAATAAAGCTGGTAGATCTTGTACATTAGAGAACTATTTTCTTTGTATTTTACAGGATTTTTCTGAAAGGAATTTTTTTTTCCTTTAGCCTTGATTAAATGTTTCAGGGGTAAAAATCCAATTATGCCTAAACTCAGTGTGTTGAAAATACCCAGAAGAGAACTTAAATCTAATTGATGTATCAGAATTCATATTCAAAGCTAGGAATTACCTAACATATGTTTATAAAGCATTGTACCATGGTGTTCATTTCCTTGCAGCTTTTTTCTTCTTTCAAGATATTGGCCTCACAGATTTAAATCAAAACAACCACATCCAATATTTCAGATATAATGATTGCTTTTCAAGCTGTCTAAGGAGTTCATGCTCTGTGCCAGATTAGTGGATCAGAATTTTCCAGCATTCTTTCCTTGACTGCAGTTAACTTGTTTTTGCAACTTTGGGGAAAGTCATTGCATGTTCTTCTGTGTATGTCTGTAATATTGTGGATAATGATGCTTGTTTAGGGTTAGGTTTTGAAAATGAATTGATGCCTTCAGATGAGACAGAAGTATGAAGTACACTGTTACTAGTTTTCCAATCTCTTTGTAGAGCCAAGACCTCAAATTAAATGTTACTTTTTATGTTGCATGTGAATACACAATTTTCATCACAATTAATAGGGTGCAACGTAGTTGCACCTAGACATGAGTAAAGATCTCATTCTACATTTCAGAGGCCTGTCTAACACTACAGATGCTAGTAGTAAGAACCAATGAGGTGATGATGAGTTTGTGATGTTTCTCTGTAATGAAAGGACATATTTTGAGCTGTGGAGATTCTTGTATTAGAAACGAGTTTTTCTTCCTTTTCCTTAAGAGCTGGAAGATGAACTTCTTTCAAAGCTGACAAAGATTTAGGACTACACCAGATAAGCTGACATGTTTTATTGGCAATGCTCATTTGCTTTCTTCATGCTGTGCAAGCTGACATAAGTAGGTTGTAAAAAGAGACAATAATGCAATGAGAGATAGTTACAAATAAAATTGGGGAAACTGTAACCATTTTATTTTCCTCTAAAATGTAATTTATTTTTTTCCAAACAACACAAAGTACAGGTCTTTAAGATGATAAGATGAGAAATGTATATGTCCCAGCTGGACGTTAAACTGGATTGTGTATCTACCAGCTGGTGTAGCACTGTAGTGATGTTGTTATCTGTTGAAAATTTACAGTAAAGTTTAATTATATATTGTTTGCTTGAATAGTTGGAAAATGATACTTCCTGCTGGTTGTTTAATTTGCATATATGGTCAAATCTCAGGTAGGACTGAATTGTGTGGCCTGTGGATTAACTGTGAGATAGGCAAAGACAGTGAAATAGCTTTTTATAGAGCCAAATGCCTAGCAAGACTTACCTTAGATACAGTGCAGCATGAATCCAGCTAACCTTTTTCTAGGAGCAGTCCAAAGCTGAAAGTGGAGCTGCTTTTAAGCAGCACAGGGCTTGAGCTAGCAGCTAGGTGGGTCCTGACCTGCCCCAGTGCCATGTCTGTGAGCCACCTCCACGTAAGTGGGAGTTGTGGCAATTTCAGTGCAGTGGTACCCTGTGACTGGATGCAGAAGAAAAGCTGGATCTGATAAGGCTTATTAGTCCTGGCTATGCACAAAAACTGCCACATGCTGCCTCCTGGTTCCCAATTAGGTAAGACTCAGTGCTACACTTTGAGCTGGCTGTTGTATTCACATGCTGAAGCTAGGATTTGAAAGCAGCTGTACAAAGTTAGCGTATGCACTCCCCTCACACCATCAGATATAACATGTTCACCAGACACAAAAGTCATGTTACTCCTCAGTCTTGACTGATGTTACCTCTACACCATATTTACTTTGGTCTTATAAATATAGGTAATTCAAAAAATGGTGTACAAAATACATAGCGAAGGCTCTGTGTGCCTTTGCTTTGACCTTGAGAGTTGTGGATAGTCTTCTGCATTAAACAATTTTTTTGGGGGGAGGAGTCTGCTCAGTTCTCGTTTTAGCACTAAAAAACTGAAAATTTGACTATTTAACTAGTGTTAGTGTCAGTTTTTACACAAAGCTGTAATGTGGATAAGATTAAGAATAATTTGAACAGTTATTTCTAATGTGCTTAATTAGAATTAGGTTAACCGAGGACAGATTCAAACTGTTAGAATTTGGAGTGACTGATCCACTTAACCTCAGATCACTAGTCCATGGTCCTTATTTCTATTAATGTAACTGCTTCCCATGATCCTGGGGCAATATTACTAGGATGTCAGATATCAAAGATGAACACTAGTGCTTACTGTGCTTACCTTTGGGTTTATCAATGCACTAAAAATGCTGCAAAGAGGATACATGAGTAAAGGCAATGCATAGAAACTCCCTATTTGTACATTCTGAAGACTATATCCTCAACCTGTCTAATAAATGTCGCATAAACAAACATAAGCAAACCCAAATATAATTATATAATTAAATATATTTACTGATGTTAGCTTTATTTTTACCACTGCTAACTTCAGCTACTCAGCTTTCATTCTGGAATAGTATAAGTAAACTTTTCAAATGATGCAAGTAAATTTAGAGTCCCTTTCAGTAACTTTACCAGTGACATGCATATGCTTCTCAAAGAGAACACATTTTGGTCTGTGGCTTACTCAGTGTTTCAGAGAATAAAAGAGAAATGTTGAAATTGTGAAATGTGTTATATAGAGTGGCAGTTAATTCCCTAATTCTCTACCTGATATAATTTAAATTTAGCCACATATGGTTAATACTAGTCTTTGAAGTGTGGCTATGATAAAAAGAGAAGTAATTTAATATATAAATGTTTTTAAAAAGAAAAATATTTATGTTCCCTTTTCAGTAGAAGCATAGTTAAATAATTGTTCTCAAATGAGGTGCGTATCTTTTTAGTAACTGCTGACTTTACTGAGTTCAATTCTTATACCAACATTACAACAACATTAGATTATTCAAGTATAAAGCAGGTTATGTCATCTTTATATTTAGCACTTAATCTATATAAACTATATAAAAATTGTGTTTGAGGTACTGGTGGAACAGCACCATGTGTTACAAAATCCCCCCTTCTTCAGGCCTTTACCAACTTACAGTCTGAGGGTTAATTGATGAACTGTTGACCTAATTCCGCTTTCTCTGAAACCTCTGGGAGCTGTAGCATTGTCTTAGGAGGAAAGCAAGTGAGATTATCTATACTTTGGAAAATAGATCACAACAGAGAAAATATAATTCTGGCATCCTGGAAATTGGTGGCAGAACTCCAGCTGATTTCTGTAGTGTCAGGGCTTAGATACTTCTGCATGTACAAAACAGGAGGCAGGACCAGCAGAAGCCATGTCCATCAGTTAATTTTAGCTGTACCCAGAAGCATTTCTACTTTGCACATACCTAACATCTGTCATCCAGAGAATCTTACTGAGTTTTACCATCAGGAACCAAGCATGGATTAACCTTTGTGAGACACCTGAGTATTAGCATTCAGCTACATGCATAAGGATAAACTGAGGCATAGAAGTGTCCAGAAACACCCAGCAGGCAGATCAGGTTGTAGTACAATCCCAGATTTCAGTGCTCACTGAAATATAAACTCATCTTTTGATTTCTGCACAGCTCAAGAATGACAACAGAAGCCAGGAAAAAATGTTGTCATACCCACAGCTTTTCAAGACAGTTGCTAATTGAGGTATAACGCTAACTCTATAATGCTGGTGTATGTGATGGCTCACACCTATTTACTGTCTATTAGTGTTGCTCTTCCTTCTTGAACAACTAAATCTGGCATCACATTTTACAGCTTGGGAAAAGATAGTATGAGGAACAAAGTACTAGGATACAGCCAGAAGTGTCTAGTCATTAGTACCAGCAACCATCTCAATTCTCAGAAGTGTCAGTATTAATGTTTGACAGGAGCCTATTTGTTAAGGGAAAGAAAAGGTCTATTTTAAAAGAGAATGCGGTGGTAGGATGCCTATTAAAATAACAATTACAGCATATAGGAGCAACAGTTCTGGAGGAACCCTGGAAATACTTTGTCTTCTACCCATCCTGTGCAAAATCTTCTGAAGATAATGTCTTGAGTTTATTAAGGAGACTCTTTCAAGGCTGATAGCCCAGAAATTTAAACTTTAAGACAAACAAACCGCCCTTACATTTTTTTTTCCATATAAAAGTATTTTAGTGTTAGCCAGCACTTCAAAGGCTAATCATTTTAAAATTACAGCAAGGAGGAGATAAAGGGAAACCCTGACTCACAAATGCTTCAAGTTATTTCTAGAGACATTGCTTCAAGATAGTAGTAATTTAGAATACATCCTTACTGCAGAGATGCAACATACCACTTTAGTGTTGCCACTAACTGAACATACACAAACATCCTTAGTTTGAGTGTGCTGGAACTCTAAGCCTGGGCTTGCTAGTTCGTCAGCAGAGAGATGCTAATACACTGAGATTGACTCCTGCTCTTAGTTGATATGCTGTGCTAGGTGTGGGTGCAGGCGTGAGTGAGTGAGTGAGTGCTGAATCTTCCCACCTCAACGCTTCCAGAAACTCCCCGGCTGATTTAGTGGTTTCTAATTAGTCACTCTTTGGTTCTGATATGGAAATTACCTTTGGCTTTCATAAATAGTCTACTATTTCTCTCCAAGCTCTTCCTTGTAACATTTATATACTACCTCTGGGAAATGTTGCCATCATTCAGCAAGCTGTCTGTAAGGCAGCTCCAAGTCTGCAGCACTAGCCCATTCTCAGTGATTAGTGTAAGTCCTTCCTCTTTATATGGTCTACAAAGGCAGATAGTCCCACACTCAGGAATCCACATGAGGGCCTGGCACAGTTTGCTGCTATCTGAGATTAGTGTTTGAGACAACAACATTTTTATGGGCCTGGGGTGTAGGATTATGATAATTCAAGCTCCAGAGTAATAAAAACTTCCTAGGCATTTTCTCTCTTAAACTAGTTGGAAAAAAAAAATCTGTATTGATCATCAACTTTGGAAAACAGAAAATCCACAATTTCTAATGTAGTAATTCCCATTGAATATACTTATTTTGTTGGAAGCTCAACTTCTGCTTGTAGCATCCATACCTGACTCAGAGAAGAAGCCAGACCTGGAGTAGATGGTGGCACTTATCACATCAACCTCACCTGAGACAGAGCAGATACTTATCACCTGCATGCACTCCTACAGCTGATTTAGATATCTTGTGGCTGCAGAGAAAACCTTAGTCTCAAGATTGGCTATTGTTCATTGTTTGTGAGCCCTATAATTCCCACTATTCCTCTCCTGTGAATTGTTCCAAGCTACTCTGAGAAGTTTCCTTCTTTTTTACTTTCCCCATAAGTCACCACCTCCTTCTCATGAGCTGGCAGATGATTGAAACTGATATGAGTTTTTTAAAGCACTGAAATAATATTTAGCACTATAATTATGTTTTTGTAGGTGCTAGTAATAATAATGCAATATTGATTCATCAGATATCAAACTGGAAAACTCAAAGTCAGTAAGATCAAGAAATGCAAAATGGTTTTAAAGATACCCTTTTCTCCTAACCTGTAATGAAATATTGGCTTAAATTGTGATTGTGAAGTAAGAGTGAGTATTACCACACACACTTCCCTAGATGAGAACTTTAAACAGCAGTATGTGGATTTTTATAGAGCAAAGTTATGCTACAGGAAAAATGTTCCAGCCAGAGTTGGGGGAGGGGGGAAAAGCGAGAAGAACAATGCGTAATAAGTTAGAATAAAAGGAAAGCTGAAAGTGTTCCCAACCCTTGGAGCAGTCTCAGGTGGGTGTGAGATGGTTGGATGAACTCAACTGTGAGTATGCAATACTGGAGAACAGAAGTTTGAGTTGTAAATGGCCACCTTGTTGGCTCTATTTCTTCTTCTGGAGTCCTAGCTGATGTTTCAATTAATTTGTTTTCTTGTGGCTGCTCCTGTGGAAAATACTAGCTATTCATAGGCTAGAATAAAAAAAAAAATACATAAATGTATCAAGGAAGAAGGGCATGAGGCTGGAGGAAATCTGCAATAGACAATCTGCTTGAGGGTTCGTGTAAGCTCTGCAGCCAAGAACACAGCTGTGATTAGTGAGGGACAACCTGAAGTTGCAAGACAGTATTCTTGCCATTGTGCAGACATCCATTCACTTTCTGAGAGTTTGGGTGCTGAAGATATTGGGGAAGCCCTTCCGCTGAATGTGATGAAGAGGTACTTCACTGACATCATAGGCAGTTCAGCTGCACTTCAGAAACAATCAAGAGGAATAGATTTTGGGGGACAAACTCTCCAAATGGTAACAGAGAAAGAAACATCATCCCAACTCTTTTTAAGTATCTGCCAGCTGCACAGCTTGAACGAGAACGTCTGGAGGTCCATGAGAAGCAAGGCATGGGGAGCTCATTTAAATGAGCGCTCCTTACTTGAGACAGCTCTATAATTGTCATTGCTTTCCTCTCCAAGCAAATCTTGTGGCTGAACAGGTCTGGCTGCCTGCATAGTTAGTATTTCCCAGGCTTGTCTGATTCTCTTTCTCAATGCTCGGTAGTGGATAAATGCCAGTATGGTGCAATAGATATATATATGCAACCAGTACTATTGACAAAGAAGATCAGACATTCATACATAAGACTTATTCCTGCTTACCCAACTACAGGAAAAGGGGGAAAAAAAAGGCACAAGAGGCAAAGTGTTCATTTTGAAGAAATAGCAGTAGTACTAGCAAATCAGCCTAGACACTGAACTGTTCAAAGCTGTCAGAAGCTAATCATTTCCTGTTGTTTTTGGTGGCAATTTGGGGGAGGCAGTTTATTCTCCCTACTAGTCTCTGTCTTTAAGAAAGCTAATCCTTTTCACAAAGAATTTGAGTCATAAAACTTACGCAGACATTTAAAAGATCAGATACAGACGCTGATGGCGTCATAGAGGTGATATCCTAAAGTTGGAGTGGGCAGCATGCCTGTTCAACAGAAAATTGTGCAACCATCTGATGAGCTATAGAGTCACCTCCAATTTCCTTTTCCTAGAACCATGGCTGCTCTAAAAGCTGCTCAGTGGGTTCATCACGGATCTGACAAGCAGTTTGCAGAAAGAGTGTGAGGCTTGCAAGGCTGGTTTTTGAACAGATTTAGAATTTGTTTATGTTTTTCAAGTTCTTCTAGTTACTGCTGGAAGCCAGAGCTAGACTTTCTGCAGGACAGCAAGTGCATACTTACAAACAGTGCTCCTCTCTCACTGCCCTACGCTTTTTGTTACCACAGGCAGACAGCTAAGTGGACTATGCAAACATCCTACTGTCTTGTTTTCTGAAGAATTCACAAAGGCAAGATGGTTATACTTTCTACCTTACTCCTATAATAAGAAAACAGAGCAGACAAATATGGCTGGGTAAAGTATAATGTGTACATAAACTCCAAAGCCTAAAAAGTAACTGCTTGGTCAGACCTTTTGAGAAAGCAATGATTCAGTTCTTCACTCAACTTCTGGCCTGTAGATGAGAATGGATTTGGATTAATAAATGTTTCTTTCTTTTATACCAGGTACACAGGAACAAGTTTGATTGAATAGTTATAGACAAAACTCTGTAATCTACTAGGATAAAATTAAATAGCACCACTTCAAAAGTCTTACATCCTGTTGGTAACAATTTCAGAATTTGGCTTCTCTTATTAAATAAAATGCTGCAAAGGTAAGTCCTAATGTGAAGCAGCAACAATATATTTCGTAATCCCTCAAACTTAAAGTTTTGTTTCAGGTTCATAGTTAACTGAAAAAATTGCTGAAAATGTGGCCTGAGTTTAAAAGGGGAGAGGGCACAGATGGTTTCTTTAAAGACAATTGGTTGTTCTCTGGTATTTTTGTTTCTATGTTAACTTTACCAGTGTAGTTAGGATTTTATAAATAGGTATCAGATAAAGTGCAACATGGCCTTTGAAATTTAAGCAGCTATTGGGCTAGCTTCTGAAAGACAGATTTGGTTTGGCTTAGCTAAACTCTGCCAAGTTAAGAATTGATTTAAAGTCGATTACCAGCCCATGTGTTGTCCTCTTCTTAACACAAACAGAAAGTTTTTTTTCATAATACTGATCCTATGCTTTTATGTGTTCGTTCCCAAGAACATGGCACAATCTTACACCAGTGGTTCTTCCCCCTTTGACTGCACCCATCTCTGCATGCAAGCTCCAGCATGCTGGATTGCTCAACTGCTGTTCCTTGAAATGCTTTGTAGAGCTTGGGCAGGCATGACAACCTCCACACATGTCAGCTCTCTGGGCAAGGTGCCGCTTGGTCCATTGCCCATGTCAAAGCAAAAGGTAAGACCGGAAAATGGGATCATCAAGGACCACTATGACCATTGCATGCTCCCAGACATCATGAGGGCCAAGGGTGGAATTCACATGAAGGTAGCCTGGCCTGTAGACTGAAATAACCTGACAGCTAAAATTGGCTCTGATTCTACTGCAGGCTAAGCTTTATGGACGTATATTGCTAGCATCAGTTAACAAGAGAAATGTCATGATGCTTTAGTTAATACTTCATGTGTAGGAGGTTAGAGAAGTTCAGTAAACCAAAGGGAAGTCTCAGGAAAAAGGCAGAGAATATGTGTGCCACATGCAAAGTAATTTTTTACTAAGAAATGATTTTGAACAGCTACCTGGTCTGAGGAATCTCAGATAGAGAATTACTTTTCAGAGCTTCTCTTGACAACTGTTTTCTCCTGGTGCAAAAAACATGCTGAAAATGGTGGCATATGTCATTTGTGCCTTTTGGGATTCATTACAACCCAGCTAACACTTTCTGCCACAAATTCCTACAGTGGTGAGCCAGTTACTGAGAAAGACAATAGTGAGAACCCAGGGGGCTTAAATGTATTTGCAAACCTATAGAAATTAGAGAAGGAAAGAACATGTAGTCTTCCCTAGGGAGAAATGCAGTTTTGTTCCTCTCCCCTGCTTTGTACAGCTGAGATTTTATTGTTCATTCATTTGCAAACAGACACATATATTTTCTCAAGAGACCAAAAACAATCCACATAGTCCCTCAACACATACACCTTTCAGAAAAGCCCATGCCACCAAATCACAGGAGAAGCACTCAAGTCTCTCAAGTCTTATGCAAAATTTGTAGTTACATTTAGCATGGAAGATTGCCCTGTCAAAACATACCTCTGGAAATCAACCTGTTGATGGTAAGGATGCAGGTGTGGGACTTGGAGGCCTAGGTTCAGTCTTCAGCACTGCTCAGGCTTTCTGTCAGACCAAAAATAAGTTCTATTCTTAAGCTTTATGTTATTTATAATTGGGATAATGATACTGCTGAGCCTGCTGCTAGAGTTCTGCAAGCACATTACAGTGACTGGGACAGGGACCAAATTAGGAACATCTCTTACCAGTTTTCCATTCTGATTCTATCCTGCTCTGTCCTATCCCATCCCAACTCATCCCCTCTCGTCCCATCCCATACCTATTGCAAGGTTATCCTTCCTTTCCAAATGGCTGAATATGCCAGTTCTCAGTTTATAGTCAGTAAGTGTCTTGTGGTCTTCAGCTGCTGCAAAACGTACTGTTGCTTTAAACTTATGCATAAATCCCCTGGGAAGCCTATGCCATGACTGTCAAAATGTGATTTGCAGTGAGGGAGTCGTTTGGCTGTCCCGTCACAGAGCTTACTGCATGCCCTCCTTGTAAATATGCTTCTGGTTGCAAGGGCTGAGGAGCAGAAGGCAGGATGTGATGTTAGACCTATCACTCCCTTGAAGCTTCTCTTAATGTGTCCTTAGTTTTACATTTGGTGATTTCTCAAGGATTAAGTCTCATATTACAGAAAACAAGAAAAACACACACTGATGGATATTAAAATGTAAATAATTTTGTTTGTATAAGCTATATAATTTATTCTAAATATTGTTCTGTATAGCTATGGCGTATTTTTAAAATCTCATCTTTTAGAACTTAAACGGTCTTCAATATCCTTTGCCTTACTGATTTTAATATCAGAGGCTTTTCAGTATATGTATGTTTTTCAGAGACTCTAAATAATTTTTATTTGGTAAGATATTTCAATGACTCTTTAAGTTAAAAAATGTATTATCTGGACTATATACTCCAGATAGAAGATGTCAGATAGCTGTGTAGATATTTAAAGTTAGAAAGGACCATTCTAATCATCTAGCCAAACTTTATGCATAGCTCTAACCAGAGAATTTCACCTGATAATCCCTAAAGCTGAGGGAATTATTCTTCCTTACTGTATTAGCAAACATTATTAGGCCTAAGAACCTCTGGTAGAATTTGTGCATATCTTTATGAAGACTTTGCATCTCAATTTAAAGATGATTTAAAGATGAGGTTTGCTTCCCTGGTGCCAGCCTATCACACTGCTGCAGGCAAGCATGCAGGCAGTGCAGTGCACATGGTATCATAATTAGCAGAAAATATGATGGTGCTTTCTCTTATACACTGCATCTTTAAATGGAGGAGCCTTCCCTGGAAGCTCAGAACCCTGTTTTCTTTGTCTCTCTTGGCTGCTTCTTTTCTCTAAAATGTCATTGATATGAAAATGCAATTTCTCTTTGCTCGCTGCACATGAAATGCCCATTGTGTCATAGCTCTCCTGCCACTCCCGCGTTCACTGCAAAGCCCTCTTCGTTTCTCCTTTACGTCTCCCCGGAGTCCCTCTAAACCTACAACAACAACAGGGGGAATGTATTCAGGTAATCAKGTGGTCCTCTGCCACTCTGTGGCCTTGCTGCCCTGCAGAGGCACAGACACAGAAGCATTTTTCTGCACTGCTGCCTGCTGCGTTAGGCCACATCTGGAGTGCCGGAGAGAGCGTGTAGCCCCCAGGCCTGACTAGGGGCACCTCAGATGCAAAGTGTTGCTTAGTGGCAGGCGATGAGCTAACTAAGCTTCAGGGATGCTAAATTAGACTTTGGGGGATTTGAAGTAAGGAAGTAAGGTGATGCAAAATCATTCTTGGGTAAGGGAAGCGAATAATCGTTACATGATTTCAGATTAGCAAAAGAAATCAGTGAATTAAAAGTGAAACTTTAAAATACCACTTTGCATGCTGTGTGCAGTAAGCTGCATTCTGCTCTCCCATCTATTTTATTGCACAGTGATGCCATTGAGGCATTACTTTGCTGTAGTTTTCCTGATTTATACTCAGCTAAGATAAACACAAAGCTCAGTGTCTTTTCAAGTCATCCATCTTTGTTTATGGAGAACTACTTTTGAGAGAAACAAGTCAGTCATGCGTAAAGGAAGTCATAATCTGACTGTAAGATCTGCAGTGGCACATTGTGTCATTAGCTCCTGAATAGTCTGTTTTAAGCACAAATGAGCTGAAACATATGATTTTTTTTCAGCTTTAAAAAAATATTTTTTAAAACAGGCCAAACTATGTCAGTAATTTAGAATGTTTTTTTCTAACATTGCTCACATTTTCGCTGTGTATGAAAATGTGTGCTGCCCTGGTGTATTTTCTACAGATGTGAGCTGTGTCTGTTAAAACTGGACTATTTGTTAAGCTTGAGCAAAATATGTACCAAAACCATGAATTACTATGTTTCTAGAGGCCTTGGTTTTATTTTTTTTCCAAGGTTTTGAGGTAGGTTTCATAGGTCATCTTCACTAAGAAGACTACAGCAAGCCTGCAAGACCTAAGAGATAAGTTGTGAGCTCTTTAATACAGGAGTCTTGTTTAAGTGAATCACATTTTCTCCCTTGGTGTGTTTCTTTTGCATTGCTTCACAATCATGGGAGGAATGTAAAATTACGTATCCCGTGTATGTGCTATCCTAAATTGGTGCTGTTTTAGGATGTACCCAAGAACAACACTTTTCATTCTGTAAACAGCAAGTGCTGAGCCAAAAAAGAGACTAAAATCATTTAGGTTTCTTTTTATACTAGTACACTTCTGATTGTGATTAAGTGATGAGCTGAAAGTTACATTATTTATTATTTGATATTTAATTCAAATCAGGTTTCATAATTCACCCACAGAAAAAGTGATTTATTAAAAAACAAAAAGAACAACAACAAAAACCAGAAATGCTCCAGGATCAGCTAAGTGATCTATAAAAACCTTATGATTTTTCTTACCTAGAAATGTTTCATTAAAGGGCATATTRTACCCTGTAATTGAAGAGCCATTTCCAATTTGTGAGATCATTTTAAAGTCGCTTCATTTTTGCTGCACATTTCTTGCTTGCAAACAGTGTTGTCCACATATTTGGGATTACTTTTCCCTGGAGCTCCAAGTTACCTGCTGTATCTTTCCATCTTTTATTCTAAGAGACTGATATGACATTGCTTTCCCTTGTGGTAGATACCAGCTGCCATGAGATCCCCACCTTGCCTGATGACTGTCTGTGGTTTCCTTCCAACAGCAGCATCTTCCCACTTAATTCCTTTACGAGTTGTCTTTGTCCTGACTCGGTGCTCACTCAGTGTTCATACTTGACAATACTCCAAGACAGTAACCTSTTTCTTTGTCTTATCTGTACTTTGATAAAATTTATCTAATGGTTATCRTCATCATATACATGATTAATTCATACATACAGTTTTATAGAGTTTTCTTTAGAGATTATCTTTAGATCTTATATAGTTAATTTGTCCACATACTTTCATTTTGATGTTAAGAAACTAATGGTAATTTCATGCTGTTGACAAGCAAAGTTTCATTGAAAAGCTGTACTAATCATAGTGATATCCACCATTTAACYTGAATCTGTTTTTTAGATTTGAAGTCTGAAGCGCTACAAAGTCAACTCAGTTTCATGAAGGTGTTAATTTCCTCAAGAACTTTTAAGAATATCTATAACTTTAGGATTCATTTTTATAGTTCTTTTCTTTTAACAAATATATGCCAAGCTTTATCCCAGAGAAACTGAGCAAGATTAAACCTCAGATTGATAAACAAAGTAGGTAACACTACTGTTGGATACAGCAATGGGGTGCAGCTCACGTTCCATAGTTCTGTATTATCAAAGGTGTTCATTTATAGTGTATTTCATTGTTCTTTTGAGAATTTTCCTTTCTTTTTTTAAAAAAAATCTGAAGCCAAAGGTAGTGAAACGATCTGTTTTGCAAGCAGACTATTCAATAACAGATATTTCAAGTTAAATATCTGAGGTCCTTCCTAAATGGAGCCCTGATTTTTATGGATACTAACTTGCTTTAGATTCTGGAGTTGGAAAATGCTAAGAATTTTAGAAAATGTAGGAGTAGAATTAGATGCCTACCCTTAGGTACTTACTTTTGAAAAATGTGGCCATTAAAGTTAAATATTGGTCACAGATAAAGTATAGAAAACATATTGCTATTACTCTATTTCCTTTACTGGCTTTAGATCAGGGCCTRCATTTGTCTTCTTGCTCAGCCTGACAGTGAGTTGTAATGGTAAGACTAATTATAATAATAGATGCAATAGTGGCTTTTCAGCACTGGATGGATTTTTTCAATAACTTATTGAGGTCACCAATTCCTTTCATGCAGGCTATGAATAGAAGAGATTTTCCAACACTAACCTAGAAGAAAAATAGTCTGTGATCTGTTAGCAATCCATAAATCTACTCTGTCTCCCAGTTCTTGCTAAGTGACTGATACGCTGTTTAAAAAAATAAGGGATATAGTGAATATAGAATCAGTTAGAATCAGTTGGCGGTATAGATTATATTTATTATATTTATACTTCATAATATCACCTACTGTATGCTAAAATTAGTATTAATGATTCCCTTGTTATAGTTTCCAAATACAGAAATTGCACAGGTATGTATTTTATTTTCAACAAATAAGGCACATGAAGAGATGGTAATCAGGGTGCATTAGCCTTTTAAAAACTGAAATTAGTGTTATCACAGAGTGCTAAAGTATTTGATTCTCCTGGCAGTGTCTCTTATGGTACGGTGTCACATTGTAGCTTATTAGTATCTTGGTGCAGCTGGAGCTGATCGTGTGTATTTGAGGTTCTACTAGTGGGAATGCTAAAGGACAGAGGTTTGTGTGTGGATTTTGGTATATATGATAGTCAATTTAGGAAATGTTTGATTATCTAAAGGAACCAGAAACAATCTGACTGTGTATAAGAGCAAATGCCAGTCCCTTGTGGCCAGTGGGAATATTCTGGGAAATAAAATGGCAAGACATAAGAGAAGAAACTGGCAGAGTGCCAGGGTGACTTCTGAGTCTTGCCATACACTGGCCAGAATTGCTGTACTCTGCAGTCTTCAAAGAGAAATCTTGAGATGCCTGAGGGGTGAAGTATTTCATTTGCTTTGGCGGTAGTGGCAGACTGGGCAGGGAATTCCAAAGTGAAYGGCCTTATGGCTAAGAAGCAGCTAATTCTTATAAATCTGCACAAGTGTCTTTCCGTACCTTCTTAATTTCAGAGATTTCTATGGAACCTAGCTTAGACAGGATACAAAAAAAGTGACACAAGAAATAAAAATTAACAGGCATACCTGCAGTCTTTCTGTGTAGGACTCTGTAGGTCTGCAAGGTAAGGCACTCTTYTATCCATGCGAGAGGAAATTCTCCCTCCTCTGCTGTCTTGGTGACCATTGTTCTAATGTCACTACTCTTTATGGCTACAGGCAGGAATAAAGAGTCTTATAGTAGTATTACTACTTACTGTATTGCTACTTACTGCTATAATATCTAAATGCTATGGAGGAAAATATGAGGTATCAGAGTGGGAAAGAGACAGTGTACCTAAGCTGCCTTTTGAAGGGCATCTTAATCTCGTGGTTGTGCTGTCCATCCAAACAGTCAGGTAGACCCTGCTGCAGTTACGGACTGTCCTTAGGATCAAGACTGCTTGGGCATCATGAGCAGGAAGATGTGGCATCAGGACACTGTTTGGGTGGCTTAATAGGCTGCCAGAGCACACTGCCATGTGCAAGTACAGTTGTAAATGACATTATAATCCTTGTGTCCTATTTTTCATACAAGTTCTTGAAAGCCCAAGTATTAAAATCATGATATGTATTCACTGAGTGACATTTCACATGCTATTTTAAAAAAGCAAACTRTAATTTGGTGAACATAAAGAAACCAGCTGCAACTTATTTTTAATAAGTAAAGTAAATCTAAAATTCAAGATTAATCCTTGAGATGCACATACTGCATAGCCAGTGTTCTGAATACAGTCACACTTCCTTACAGTGAAACACTAAAAATAGCAGTGGTAGTAGCGTATGTCATGAGTCATAAATCAATAAGAATGTTCTGTAGGACAGTTTATTGATTTTGTGCAATTAAAGTAAAACATCTATTTTGGACCTCTTGAGCATCTGAAAAAGGTAGTGCTTTTGTCAGTGGATTGTATTTTGGATGTAGAGTTCATTCAGTGCTGGTTATMTTAAAGAAGGATAGTCTTTATTTTGCATGTTTGCTGGTCCTTAAGAAATAAGGGAATCTGTTTAAGAGGAAGAAGTTAGGCACAAACAAAAAGTGTTTAGTCAAATACAATTTTTAAGAGAGTCACTAATAACAAGCTTGACATGTAAATTGCAAATGTGACAATTTTTTAAAGTGCAAGGCATCAGTGATAAGAATATTATGTATAGTAGTGTTTACAGACTCAATGTACAATTGAAATGTGACTGAAGCAAAGATGAGTCTAGCTGCATGTGTATTAATCAAACTCCTTGCTTTGAAAAAGATGAGAGGAGCCACTGACACCATGTGGAAAACTTGAAAAGTGCTTTGTATAGAAACAGTTTTCTTTCCAAATTGATTGCTTGTTATGTCTTTTTCTTTCTGATTTATCCATTGTTAATGGGAGAGAGTGAAGAGGGAATGGTACTACCTGAAAGTATAGTCTTTTCAGGTGGAAATGCTGCTTCTTGTGCTAGTTCCGTACTTACCTCAAAGGACCATGGAGCAGGAATGACTGGGTTTGGATTAAAAGGACTCATGTCAACAAAGTCCCACCTTCAGTWCTGTGGATCTGTGAGCCATGGGATGCCATTAACAGCAGAACAGACCATGCTTTGAGGAAAAAATATAGACAGAGAGGTCTATTAAATATATCTGTGGGTATTATTTGATTATAATAGCTGATGTTTCTCATCATGGGCCATATCCCTAGCTGTATGGCCAAAAATCTGTAAATGTAGACCAAATACGTTCCTTATCTTTTGGAAAGTTGGAGGGAAAAGCACAAGAATTTTCTTTTCTCAATGCCTTTTTTTTGTCTGATTGAAAATGTTTCTGTGAATAAATTTTCTCCTTCCTCCTAATTTCATAGTGTTATTTAGACCATCACAGTTATTTAGTACAAGATTTAGTACTACCTTCAGAAAGAAAATACTATCAAATGGAGAATGAACTAGAGGCAAGCTACAGGAGGGAAAGACACTCCTAAGGAATTAAACCTGTTTTCACTCAATATTCCTAGAGATAAAAATGTCCCTGATAATGCATTAGGTGAGACAAGAAACACAGATGCACAGAGAAAATGACTCAGAGGCATTGTTGTCTCTAAATAGAATAGTTTTGAAAGCACTGAAACACTAACAGCTTTCTAACGCTACGGTGTCTCAAGAAAAATGTTCACCATTGCTGTCATAAATAAAATGTTTGTTCCTTCCCTCACTGAAAGATCTGTTTAACAGATTCATRATGTATCATTCCTTTTCATGACAAAAGCATTTGAGTGGATTTTTTGAAAGATTTGTTGAGACATTCAGTTCACCTCTGAGAGGAAAAACTGTATTAAAATTCTTTGACATCATCTGTCCAACGTTTTCTTCAGTGAAGTAGTTCTATTTTGTCCCAGTATATATGTGTGCATTAAAACTAGCATGTTTCATTTTTTTTTTTGTGTAATTAAATTGTCTTTCATTATCAAACTCATTTATAATTAAGTGTGACCCACTAGAGTCTTTTCCTGTGCTGTCAGTAGCAGGTTTTAATTATGATACCTCTCGTGTGAGTTTTGCTTGTTATATCCCTGTGCACTCCTATACTTTATTCAGAATATTCTTAAGTTACTGGAATAAAGTATGTAATTAATAAAATACTAAACTACTGTTAAGCACCAAACATCCACAGAATGTCAATCCATTCTCAGCATTTCCAGTTTACTTTTTAATAACTCGAGTTCTTAATGGGAGATGTTTGTTGCATCGCAGAATCATTTGAAAGGGAATGAGTTTCCTTTATTAAGCAGCATAACTTTTGTGAAGACAAACTGAGAGCTATTTTAACATTTAGGAGTTCACAGGTAGGCCAGAAAAAGCTGAGAATCAAAAGTTGTTACACCCTCATAGTATGCAATTGCAATGTGATTGTCCCGTACAGATGTTCAGTATCTTATGTGAGATGAGTAAGCAATCTCTGTGTAATGTCAAGGTCAAATCAACTCTATTGATTTCAGTGCTTATTTCAATGCCATATTTCTATTGCTTATTTAATAAGAGTTCTATCGGTCTGTTAGTGCTCAGGAGCCTGTGTCATAAAATCATCTGTAGTAATTGAAGTAAGCCTGTAATTGAGTGAGCTGTGGGATGCAGTATCTTCTTGCTTTTTRAGGTGTTTTTTGTGTAATAGCAATGAGAGGTTCTGACAGGTAAATGTTAACATCATTGTGGAGTTGTACACACTGTTTTCACCGATCTTGTTTTGTTTCCATTGGAGTCCAATCCTCCAAATTAGGTTGACCTGAAGGGCATGTACACCTAATCAGATCCCATTTAAAGACCTGAGAAATCCTTGCAGGTATAAAAGGCCACCTGTTTGTGGTCAACTGCAGAACTAGGGCTTTGCTGAATATACCAAGGATTTAAATCAACAGGGCATTCCACCGTGATTTTTTTTAATAAAATGTTATATTCACTGTAACAAAAAGAGAACTTTAAAATCAGAACTGTTAGGCACTCAGAACTGAGGACACTGAAGAAGAGGTTATCTTTCTTTTACTTTTTAAGCAGTAGCTGAGATTCCTGATTTTGTTGCACAAAATCCTTATTTATAATGTTTCAATATATATTATGCTCTGAAAACCCTATTTTTGGGAAGCTATTCATTTGAATATTACCTGTTGTGAGCTGACCTTTGAAAGATACTCAACTTTCCATTTTCCAATAGGTTTTAACTTACATATCATCTTTATAGCTCTGTTAAAATAAAAATTCAAGGTGAACTCAAGAACTATACTGCAAGAGTTGTAGAGATGTTGTTGTGACATTGGAAGCATTTTCCTTTATAATCTATACGATACAAAATATCTGAAGATCTACATAAACATTTCAGTAACACCAGCATCAACGTACTCAGTTTTGTTGGTTATTTTCTGCCCAAGTTTGCCGGAGACAGTCCATTTCCAGAGACTCATCATTTATCATTCCGTGTCAGTCCACTATGTAAGTAGCTACTTACTGCTCCTCATTCAATATTTAGGGAACTTGGCTTTTCATTTAGCAAGCACCTGAAGTGTAAGCTGGCACTCCGAATCCTGTGACTACACGGAGAATTCGGTGTAGTATTATGAAAACTATATGCTAGGTTGCTCCAGGGCCTAACCACCTATATTGTAACTTATATTTAGGGTACTCTGACATGTATATTAGAGGAAGTAATATAGCCTCAGCTACTAAGAAACCCCATTTTTGTTCTTTTACTAATTCCATTGAAACAACATGCTATGACACATAAAGTGACTGTAAAAAGCTTAAGGCAAAGGGTGCAAAAGAGTTCCACTTACTACCAAAATTAATTTCCCTATAAAATTACCTGATTAGATGGTATGCACATAGGGTGGTGAGGAGGGATGTTCTTTTCATGCCAGTTACTTGAGTTAGAATTAAAGAAGGATTTGTAAAAGTTTGTATAGAAGACTGGACTCCTCAAAGCAAACCATGACACAGTTTCTGTGTGCTTCTTTATCAGTGGCCCTTCAACTTTCCAGTTGAGAGCCAYGTGCATCTCACGTGCTATCTGTGCGCTCCAGACTCCTCTGTTCCCTTTCCAGGTGTTTAAAGAATAACACTTGGTGTTTTCTTTCTTGTGTTAGATGTATGTGTTGGACTGAAAAGTAAGTTTAGCCCACAGTTAATGTCTCACCACATACTATGTGACTCCATTTAACTAATCATGACCAGTAAGTCTCCCCCTCTGTTTCCCTTTGGAATGGGCACATCAATTTCCTAACCTCCATCCTCCTCCTGGGAATACAGTAGCTTCCCTGAAAGTGTATTCTAAGACATACATGAAAAGGGCAGATACCTTATATCCCCCAAAGGGAAACCAGTTGCTTCCGGAAGTTACATAGTGTGTATCAGGTCCTCCTAAACAACATGTCTTGAAGTTATTGGCCAGGCCAATTCAAAGGAGGCCTGGGAGGAATGAGCTTGGGGAAAAAGGGAAACAGAAAGGCTGGAAGGGGATCTGTTTTTCCCCTTATTTCCTTTCCATTCAAGCCAGGGTAAGCTGCCCTGTGCCTAAATCCAGTACAAACCTTGAATCTTCTGAAACAAGAATATAGGCTGTTTAGGCAAGACCAAGAGCTGGCACTAGGGGTGGTTCTGGTCACTGACTGTGATGTCTCCGTGGGATGGTCAATTATGGTGCTTCTGCATTCCTTGGAAGTTGTCTGTATCTCTGATGATGAGCATAGTTAAGCAGAAAGATACTGTCGTGCAGACTGTAGATACACCCTAACTTCAGACAGTGGGTTTTAATCAAATGTTCTGTATTTCAGCCCTGATAGAGCACTGAAAAGACCCATTTCTAAAGATGAAAAGATGAGTGCTATAACCCAAGTAAGTTCTGGGAAGATTAGCAGTAAAAGTGTAGAAGAATGAAGGAGATAAATATTACTCGAGCTGGGCAATGTTGTTGTTATATTGCTTTTCTTCTTATGGAATCTAAAAAGATATTTGGAAATAACAGTAGGAAAATTACAGTAGAAAAATATGCTCAAAGGGTTTCTGCACATCTCCTTTCTCTAGTGACTAATTTCAATAATTACCTGCAAACATACAGATTTGTATTTGTGCCTTCAGATATCTGTGTTTAACMAAGCTTTAATTAATTAAATATGAATATGATTATTCATATTGACTTTCAGTGGTATTCTTCTAAATATACTGGTACCAAAGGCGTTAAATATGAAATTATAATGGAAGTTTAAGACTTTTGTTTATTTTAATAAAATTCATCTTATTCTTTTGAAACCATTACTATCAAAATGTTGAGACATTGGAACAACTGAGTTTAAAGGACAATAAACACATCTGAATCACAGCCCAGTTTAATATTCCTACATGCAGGCTCAGGTGTCTGAAAATATAGGTTTGTATTTAAATGCAGTCCAATTTATGTCATAAACAGATAAAAGCTCACAACTCCCATATTCTGCCAGTCATGCAGATTTAATGACAACTTTTGAAAATGATAGCTTAAAGCAATGCTAGAGAAATACCTTTTATGGGATTATTTTAAGGCAAGCCATGCACATGCAGTCACATGAGCCCACTGGCACTTCATGGCTGTAGCTTGGTAGAGGTCAGTGAGACTGCTCAAGTGTGCATGGTTTGAGCATGTCCAAGAGAGGTCTCAAGGAAGGATTCTTTGCTCCCTAGTGCCAGATTTGTCTACTGCCAGATTTGTCTACTGCCAGGTCATCTGGCAGCTGATGCTTGATGCAGAGCAGGAACACTACATTTCTGCCCACTCAGTCACAGCAAACATTGCAGAGTTCCTGCTGGTTTTAGGATAAGTTAGAACTGCATAAGGTTAGAGTTGCCTGGGCAGCCAGTGCCTGGTCTGCCAAAAAAACCTGCCACTAAAATTTAACCCATCAAAAACATTTTAACACATTTGAAATGACAAAGTGAGTTAATACTGGATCAGCACTTTTGTATTATGGTTGTGGCATTTTTGATCTGGTGCTAGAAGCCCTAAAGCTGGATTTACTTTATCACTGAACCATATCTGTGAGTCAGCAGTAACACATGTGGCTTTTCTATTTTGAAAGTCCAGACAAAACCACTGATACCTGTTTTATTCACTTCTAGAACACTTGCAAAGCTACCAGCTGATATTTTCTAGTAACTGATATAAACACATTTACTCAGTAAATTAGAAGATTTATGAGAAGCTTTATCTTATGTTAAATTGAACTCTTGTTTATCCAATAGACTAGAATTGCTACAAGTCATTCCAGTCCATTGGTTAAGCACATAATTACATATGTAAGAGATAAARATATAGTAGAGGTATCGTGGAGGAAGCTCTTTAGCTGCTGTAAATTGTCACAGATCCATTTGGAGTACATTTGTGGTATCTTAAGTTTTAATCAATATTGTGCATGTATTTATGGTCTAGACTTTTCTAATATTTACATTAAATGAGAAATAATGCTATTAAACTAAATATTAAAGAGGAAATTATCTTTGAATTTATTGTGTGATTAGTAGCTGTTTAACTGTGCTTAATACTGTATTGATTTTTGTGAGAATACATATGAATACAATTATTCTTCTCCCTAAGTGTTTGTCAGAATTGGGTTTTAAATGTAACCTAAAAGAAAGCTTCTGTAGGCTGTAAGAAAAGCAATTTCTGATCCCAACTTTCATTGTAATTTTGACAATTTTGAATATCAACATTTAGAAATTAGCCTTCTATGCTTAATGTGCATATTTATTACTCAAAAATAATGGGATTTGATTAATTGTATTTTGTTCTCAATACCATTAATAAGACTAATCATATATCATTCTCAATATAGTTAATAGGACTTAGTGAGTCAACTGATTTCTGAATGTGACACTCATTAAACATGAAATCCAACACAGTTAAAATAGTGATTGCTCACCATAGGTGAAATATACCCATAAACTATAGTCGTGCAAATTCTTGTTCTCTTTTTGGGATCTTTTTCTGGGATCTTGTGGCAGCTTGTGTTACCTGCCATGATATGCAGTTGCTGGAATCTGAAATGAGATGAGTTAATGGCATTGCATTATCTGATGACAAATGCATTAGCATATGTCACTGCTCTCACTTATAATTCAAGTCTCTGCTTATTTGGTACTCATTGCAAGGGAAAATCTGCAGGGTTTTATATTTCCATTTCTTTACAGATGTTTTGTACAGCTTTATAAAGCTGAGCAATGCATTTCAAATGAGAGACTAATTTGTGTGTTCTAATAGCTATACACAGATTTATTGTCTTAAATTATTTAAAATCATCTTTGTCAACCTCATTGGTATGACCTGCAGTATGTAATTTTTCATATTAATTAAGAATTGCATCATTTTTCTCTCTACTAAAATGAAAAATTTAGATAACCATTCTATGCTCTTTTTGAACAATTTGCTTTGCAACTTATTTCATTAATTAAGTGTATAGAGACAATTTTTATTGCACTTTAGTCTGAGTGAAAGGTTTGTAACAGTAGAAGGGCACCTTAGGGACCTCTGATCTTACTGAGCCTCCCAGGACAGAGGGTGAGGCAGGGCAACACTACAGCCCTTGTGAGCAGCAGCTCTGCGTTCCCTGAGGAGCAAGGGAGAAGGTGGCTTCAGCTGGCCCTTCAGGGTGCTGCCAATAACAGGAATGACTGTTCAAACACCGGTCAGCACTGAGCTGGCAGTAATACAGTGGTTGGCAGGCACTCTAACCTGTCCARCTGCTGGGTTTTAATTCTGTATCTCTTAAACGCAGTGCGACAGACATGAGAGATTTTTATTGAGAATTAGGAAAGGGAGATTCCCCCGACTGTAGCGAGTCGGGGCCAGCAGTGGGTGAGGGCAGGAATCTTGTTCACTGCATAAAAGTTGGAAAGAAGCAAAGGGAAGATAAAGTGGGAGAAATGAATAAACAAACAGATAAATAATTGTCCTGGGGGGACTTTCAAAGTGAAGATCAGGGATTTGTGAGAAGTCATACGTGGGGGAGAAGTTATGGCCAGAGAGTCCGTTAAAGAAGAGGGTGTAATTGTCACAGCTTAAGAACAGGGTATAATTGCCTTGTCAGTGTGTCAGTTGGTGAAAATGGCTGTATTAAACTGCATTTAATTTATAAACTACACAGTTCGAATAACAGGTTTAACAGCGAGTAACTTAAAAGTGACCGTTTCTTCATAACAAGATGCATGTATTTACCTTTAACTTAACCTGTTTTGTTCATTCTACAAATGAAATGATAAGACCTACATTCACCCTACCTAACTTTAAGCATTTAACTGATACATTAGGTTAGATTCAATACCAAATTTAGGTAATTAATTGATTTTTAGTAAAGCAGTCATCTTCAAGGAAGTACCTAAATTCCCTAAGTTTCCAAGAAATAAAAGCCTGAATAGGAAGAATTTGTCCTCCCAGCACAAATGCTTAATTTTTTCAAAGGTATTATATCTTTCCATTGCCGTCATAAGAAACCCAGCCACTCTTCTTGAAAAAGCAGGGTTACCCTGCACCAGAAATCTAGGCACAAGCAGGTTTCTCGTCATGCAGACTGTATTTCAGCATTAGTCACTTTTATTTCCCCTCTATATATTTCCCATCTGTAATCAATAAAGAAAGATCTCTAAGAGCGTGGTCTGAGATGTCTAAGATCTCACAAACATAGAAGGAGCTAAGGAAGATAACTAAAAAGTTAGGTGTTATGAATCCAGGCCTAAATAGAATTAGATAACTGAGGTAGGTGACTTACTAGCTTCTTACTATCTTTGTAAGTATTCATATCTATGAAGATATGGTTTGGATAAATTTGTGTTTTCACTATATGTATGTGATTCCTATTTTATAGGATTTATTGCTAAGGCTATGTCCACTCCTATGTTAAATACCTGCCAGCATAAAATATATTCAGCTAATTTACCCATCATCAGCTTCCAAATTCCAATTTTTATACAGCTTTAGCAAATGCAATTCAAGTATTTTCCCTCCCCAAGAAAGACATTCAAGAAGACATAATGCAGCAGTGGTGAAAGTTCAATCATTATTATTCACCCATTTTTCCTTGMATTATACTTTCAGACTTTTCTTTTTCCCTATGGTTCTTTTTCTTTCATTTTACAATAGTAACTGATGAGGACTCTCCATTATAGGCAATTGTGGAACAGCTTTTTCAGGGCTGACCATACAGTGTTTGAATTAATTGGCAATTGTTAATATCTGCCTTCTCTGAGTTGGGTTAAAGCAATCTGCACTGCTCAGGGTTGTTATACAGGGCAAACACAGCATTGTAATTGCAAAAAAATAAATACAAAGAATGTAGAATGTCTTTAGACTGCAGACAAAAAAAGGGACACTTTTCCATGTATCTACTGTGATATTTTGAAACATCTAAAACTCTATCATTTTAAYTTGACATTTGGACTTTTTCAGAGTTGTTCCTAACTTGTTCCTTGTAGTTTAAGTTTTTTTTAAAAGTTACCACTGCAATACTCTTCATACATGTTCAAGTTATTAGCCATGTAGGAAATACCATGTTAGTTAACATTCTATAGATTGAACCTGATTAATTAAGCTTCCTCCTGAGTGCTTAACAGGGGAAGATACCCTTCACTACCATCGTTTGGTGTGTTGAGGAGATGAAGGAAGAAAGGTAGAACAATTTGCCTGTTGTCACAGAAGGTCGGTGTCAGGCCCAGAAAAGAACCTTATGTCTGCGTTTCAAGCTAGGGCCTGGTGTGCAGGACCACAGTAACATTTAGCTTCCTTACGTTCTGGAAATTTTCTGAAGAAATCTGGTATTCTTCTAATTCTGTATAAAATACATTTATGTACCCTTGGTTTTGCATGGTGCTGAACACGCTCTTCACCCATTGACTTGTTGCACCTATTGAGCTCTCAGCATCCATTAGATGAAATCCTTTCTAATTATAAATGTGGAATGAGTCAGCCTGTTCCAGTCATGATAAATGAACCTGATTAAATATTTTGTGTAAAATATAGCACAGTGGAAAGGAAAGTTAAGAAAAAGTGAATTGAAGGGCTGCATAATTACAAAGAGTGGTTGGCGTTCATTCACTTCAGGGAAGTGACTGTGCAGCAACATAAGTTCTCTGACGTTAGGAGGAGAATTACAAAAATGTTACAAGCTCTTTTCTTTGCTGAAAAAAAATCAGTCTGGCAGCGCATGTGTTTTGCTTTCTGGCCTCCAGATACCCTCTGAGCTCTGTGTAGTTTTGTTGTACATGCCTCAAACCTTAAAGGTGAACTGAGTGACTTCAGTGACCTCCCTAGACCTTGACTAGAGGGTTCACGATTCCTCTACTAGAATTGCCACCTACGTGATAACCCAGAATTCTGAACAAAAGGCAGCTGAGGCAGATAAATAGCAGAGGAAATATTTAATAACTTAGAAGAACTTGAATCYATTCTCTATAATGGCATATTTGAATTATATTTATAATTGATTCTGAATCTTAAATGCTTGATTTTATTATTCTGAATGTTTATTAAACACAGGGTTTTTTAAATCTGATGAAATTCTACTTACAGTTCTGATTGTGAATGRCAGTTTTATAGTACTTTTCTTGATTAAGAAAGATTGTTGTTTGTAAAAAGAAGGTTATTGTTTGCTTTTCAGATTTCCAGGGAGTTCTAATATATCCTGGCAAATAGGCAGAAGAGGAGAGAGAAGAAAGGAGTAGTGTGTGTTTTACTGTTTTGAAGAGATTTAATAAATGGAAGATTTTCTGTTGCACAGGCTAAAATTTATAGGGCTGTTGGAAAAGGTTTACTGCACAGACTGAAAATTTGATTCCTTTCTGGGATGATCTGTTGTAATACTTTCTGCTATAACTACACTCCATGTTGCAATATGCAACATATTTTTAGTATAACTACCAGGGGAGAACTGCAAAAGTGGCAATTAGCATCTCCTATGTTTCAGATGAAATATCAATCGCACAAAAATCTACAGTCACACAAAGACTCATCCAGGAGCTTGACTTTGCATACACCATTAAAATATTGATGCATACACCATTAAAGTATTCAGGCTTTGCAAGGGCTGCAGAATAAGCATTTGTTTAAGTCCTGTCAGGATCGGGCATGCAAGAATGCGGTGAGTAAGTGAGGGCTTTTGTCATTTAGCCAGTCTAACATTTTCTTGACCTGACTGCTTGAGAAACCACTATAAATTGAGTCATATAACAGAGGAGAAAACRCTTTGCATGCTACACTCAGAGACTGTGCTTTTCAGAGGGGCTTCTTGGAGAGCAGGGTGCTCCCCTGCGCGGGGGACAGCCTCCTCCTGCAGCACCGTACTCTGGCCTTTTCCCACGGCACCACTTCACATACCTGCACAGCTCCTTGGCAGGCAACAGACAAGCTCCTCCATGGCATCTGCTGATGGGATCTCCTAGCAGCAGAGTAGCTCTGCAACTGCATGGCAGGTTTGAGAGATGTCAAATGAGTGTCAAATAAGGTCAGTATTACGTGTGCTTTTACAGTGCTGGAACATGAGTGCAGAGATAACRGATTTTCTACATTCATCACTTCTGACCTTCCAGCATGAGCTCGGTGGCCCATCTGAACTCATTTAGCCATAACTATTATCCATGGCCATGAAAACATCAAGGCCTATTTCTTGGGTAGCCATAATGTTTGCTTCTTGTGGATCCTGGTCACTGCACAGATGAGTGGTACTCAAGTTCCTTTCCAGTGCATAACTTCATTTCAACAAATATAAAATTCACTTCAAAATTTTCTTATGAAAGCTAGGATATTACAAATTTCACTGTGGKTCTCAATTTAAAAAGTGTGTTGGTTTTTGAGTTCAGTTTTGTATATGGAGTTTTAGGGTGTCAAATAAAAGTGTCTGGCTTGTGGATTAATGAAATGGCATAAATTCTATGAGATGAGAACAAGTAAGGCTGGAAATACTAGACATAGTTTGTACTGCAGAACTAATKCAGTGTTAAATATGATGAAAATTAGTGTGATATAAAGATATGATTTTCTTTTTTTAATATTCCATCTCCACTCCTGATCACATTTTAAGGACACATTTTTTTAAGGATGCCCATTCCACTAAATTTCAAAGACTTTGTTCACCCAGCAAACTTGTAAGGTAGAAGAATATATTATTTGTAGAAGAATATATTACCTGTAAAATAGAAGGTATCAGATCAATTAAAGATTGTTCGGCTTATTACAGAACACACCAAAAAGGTTGTTTGTCTCTCTTAAATAATTGAATTGCATATCTTTTTGGATATGCATCAAGTAACATTTTGAATTCATAAAGTATAAACAAAAATCAATAGAGTAAACYTGCTACTCTGCTTTCTTCAGAGCTTTGTGATTTAATGGTGATCTTGTGTTAAGTTCAAGTTACAAAACATCTCAGAAGAGCAGAATGAACACTCTACTGTCATGTAGGCTTCTTCACAAGAGGTGACAGTATTGTCATCATATCCTAGTTAGCTACTGAATGTGCTATTAAAAACTGATTATTTCCTCTTCTTCATTACTTTTTTGAWTTTTTTTTATGCTTTAATGCAAGTAATGTCACTCAGAGGTTGAAAATTTAAAGATACATTTACAGAGAAATATAACCCAATCTCAGGTTGATGCCTTCCTTGATTCAGCCCGTAAGTTCTCTGGAAAGCAAGTGTGCCTTAACAGTAGGTGCTCTAAACACAATCTTTGGAACTGCCTGGACCAGGGTAGTAAATTTGTGGTGCCATCTGAAAAAAATGAGTACATGTTGATATAAAAGTTAGGTAATCATTGGTCACAGACAGGTCAGCCTTCCTGTCTATTGGGAAGAGTGGATTAATAGAACTGTGATAATAAGGTTAACAGGCTGTGAAGGAGAGAATTGAACAAGCAAGGGCAGAGAGGTCTTATTAGTGGCAGAGAGGACTAGGAGGTTAGGTACATAGTATAAAATATCACTCTACAAACACCTCTGGGTCAGATTCTCGCAAACTAATAGGTAAGTCTGTAGAGCAGAGGACATATATTTAAGCTTTTTCTCATCAAGATTTTTTTTTAAAGTAATTCTGTTGGAAGGCATTGTGCCTCCAGAATTCCTTGCTCATGTAAGGACTAAAAAGAGAGTGCTGTAGGAATTTATAAAGAGTAAAACATAATCTGAAGATTTTAAGTATATTTGTAATTACAAAAAGAATGAGAATCCAGAATGAACAGCCAGGAGGAGCAGAAGGGTCATTTTGCAAAGCTTACTGTTCTGTACCTGAAAGCTTGATCAGTTTATGATGAGGCATAATTAATCGGCCTGGTGAACTCCAGCGGTAGGAAACTGGGTTCAAGGACCTGAGCAATTCCATWTCTTCTCTTCTGGTGGTAGTTGGTCTGCCCTTTTGAACAAACTCTTTTGAGGCCTTGCATCAGGCAACATCCAATAAAACAACGCTACCAGGATCTTTCTGCTGGTGGCTGCCTAAGAGAGCCTCCCCAGAGGGAGTCACTTTGGCTCCATAATGCCTCATGCTATAAGAATGTTTCAGTGTAGAGATCTGTTTCTGTTACAAATCAGGAATGACTGTGGTTTAACTCTCTCTCAGGCACGTATCATGAAAGATTTTGGACACTTTAAATTTCTTCCTTGGTCTTCATGATGCTCCTTTTGGTATCATTTTGGTTGTTTTACAATGGAGGAAATGAGACAGAAAATTTTCTGCAGAATATAATGTAGTGCCATTTGTCTTGTTAATGAAGGTTTTTGCCTGGACACATGCACTCTGTTTCCAAGAAGAGCTAGTTAGACTGGGCAGAAGTCTATGCCCTGTGGTAGATACTTCCACGATAGCTTTGTTCAGAGCTTAGATATTTTGGCAAAGTAGTGAGCATATATTGGTGAGCATACCTAGAAAGTCCACATGACATTCTTACTCACAGAAGAGAAGACACTTGACACTGGCTTTTTTGAGTCATCAAACCACTGCATTATTTCAGATTTATACCTATACTTGCTCTGCTTAGATTCAAAACATTTCACAAACATATGTCCTGAAAGCTGTGAGGAAACTGCCAGCAATTACGTGGCTTCCTTGGTTAGTGAAAAAACAGTGAAAATTAACTGAGWCTCCTATCAGCTGTGATTGTCAGCACCTCTCTCAGTGTTGGCAGTCTACTAGCAATGCTAAACCAGTCTGTAATCTGGCTGTGGCCCAAGAAAACATCACTCTAAACATGTGATCTTGCTATCCTCTTTCTTATCTTTTATACTTAAGTAATTTAATTGCCTTACTTATTCTCTAAACACCCCAGGACCTTTGGAATTTGTTTTTATTTCAATTAAATTGATGCATGCTCTTCTAACAACTAAGGACAAATATACATACTTTTAGCTATATCAGTAGAATTCAACACACTTCATCAAGAGTTGTTAATATGCATAGAGGCTCTGACAAACAAAGGTATTCTGAGCTGATTCTCTTCTTTCCTCCCAGATGGATTCTGCAAAAGTTGGGATGAGTGAATGGTTCTTCCTACTAGGCATCCTCATTTCAGTATCCCATGACTGAATCCTATTAATCTGAAGTTTTTCTGGTATTGCTATGTCAACTATTGTTATTATAAAACAGAGAGAACTTTTTTCATAATTAGCACTCACCTGTGCCTTTGGAACCATCATTGTTTAGCATTTTACATATAAATATCTTTATGAATGTGTATGTATGTATAGATGTATGTGTGTATAGGTATATATATGTGTATGTGTGTATTTGACTAATACGATTTTTCTCTGTACTAAATCATAGGCATATCTTCTGCTTTCTCTCTTTTCTCCTTAGTTTTCATACCTGTCCATTGCAACTCCTAACACCCAATTCCTAACTAATCTTTCTGTTTCCCCCTAAAAAACATAAAATCCAATTCTGTCAAGACAATTAAAATATCAGTAAAAACTTAGGTTTTGTCTTAGCTGATTCACATATTATTACTTCTGTCCAGTCTGTTCAGAACAGGTGACTTCACTTCTCTCCTGGAATCTCCTTAGTTCAATAAGGTGGGGAAGGATGGCTTCATATATCCCCTTCTCCTTGCCATGCTGTAGCCTGCTGTTCTAATTTAAACTTGAAGGCACCATAAAAATCTTTAAGCATTCTTGATGATAGAAAACTTAGGAACCTAAAAGATTTAAGCACATCTAAGTGTGGTGGATTTTTAAGAGAAATGTCAATAAAGTTAGGATACTTGCTGTCTTCTGAGAAATGCTGAGGAGTGAGGAAACTGAACTGTCACAGTTTTTTAAATTTAGCAGACATAAATTAAGATTTACTATCTTTACTTTCTGCCCATATTGTTGTTAAAGGTTACTGTCCCACTAGCAATAGAAACAAGAGCAATATTCATGTGCTGATTCCTCAGCTGCTGCTATTCACAATCCTGTGCTTTATCCTAAAGCACCTTCAGYAGAGGTTTGCATTAATACCATACTGTGAATAGCAGCGTTGAGAAGCTGATATGTTTTACTTCTGACATGCCTATTTTGGGACTGCTAACTCCCTGGGAAGTACAGAGTGGACTGCAGGTATTGGTATTACCTTAGSTAATAGCTGCTGCATCCAAGGCAGACTAGTAGAGTGTCAAACTGCAGTCTTTAAAARTAAGGTTAATGGGAAATTAGGAAACCTTTATATTGGTTGATCTGTTGATTAATCCCAGAAGGGCACTGAAATACGGTGTTGTTCTTAATAAAGTGACTTCAGGTATACATGACCATACAACCTCCGTATCATCAGAAGGCTAACATTACTTCTCTGTGATGCACAGTGTAAAAGTCTCTAAAATGGTTCTTGCAGCTTGCTTTTTAGTATGACTACTAAGAAATTTTATGCATAGACTATGTGTTTCAGTTATGGGGTTTTTTCTTTTGGCCATATTCAAACCATGCCAACAGCAGTGCCTGCTGATTTACCACCCTGGTGTAGTCACTGGTGGTGTTTTCCTTCATTACCTTGCCTGATAAAGCTGAATTGCRTGCTAAAGGTCTGGTGCTTCATTGCTGCATGTGTGTGAACAGCTTTAAATGAATACAAGTACTAAAAGATTTCACATAGTTCTTGTTTCCAGAGAAACCCATTTCTTGAAGTCTAGGCATGTTCAAAGAGAGAGATAATTGTAAATTGAGCACAATCCTTGCTGTGGCTTTGAGCTGAGAAAACAAACAAGGAAACAGAAAACGAATTATGATGGAAAAACTGGTTGTAATAACAAAGTATTAAAGCAAATTCTTCTAACACTCAAGTTGGTGGATGGGTGAGAGGGAGCTCTAAATCTCCAAGCTCCAGGGATAAAGATGGAAGCTGACTGGAATGTTATCACTTTTCAGAGTTTCTATGGTTCTCTCCCTTCTTTCTTTCTCCTTGCTTCCTCTCCACAACTATTTAAATCTATTTTATTTCTGAGATATGCCTTGGGAACTCTAATATTAAGAGATTGCTCCTTTTCCCCTTCCTTTCATGTAAAAGACACTGCATTTTAAAAGACTTTTCTAGAGTGTGCCTTTTCCACAGGCATTACATTTATCAGCTTTATCTTGCTCTTCCACCCATGGTACCATAATCACCTAAAATCCTAAAATGCCTGCATTTATTAGAGAGAAAAATATAATACAGTTTCTTCTTTCACGGCATGGTGGTTTTGGGTCCCTAGTTCCTGCCGTTCTCCTCCAAAATGAGCCTGGCATTTCATCSTGTGTAATGATCCCATGGTACTTTGTGCTAACAAGAGCAGTAGTGACGGAGGCCACATTTGCCKTGGACTTTAAAACAGGAAGAGTGGAGTCGCTTGACCTTCTTCTAACACTCCAAATGTTTCAACTCATCATAATACTTTAATGTACCTGATCTGAAGCATAGAGTTTCTGGGCTAAATGACAGGATGTAAGCAAGGGGAAGCAAGTTGTTGGGGAAATTAATGATTTATATAGCTTCCCTGTTTCTTTAGTCATTTCCACACAACACTCTGTACCATAGTATTCACTAACAGAGACTGTAGTTAAGAGTGATCATTCATTTTAAGGCATAGCATTCAGAAAATATTAGCTCCTTATGGGATATAAGCCTGGATCAGTACTGCAAGTAAACAAGTTGTTCCATGGAGCACAAGAGTATTAAAAATCTGTTTTTCTCTGGATTTTTGTCCTGTGTTCCCACTCTGTCTTCCCCAGATGCAGTCACTCCAGTCCACCTTGTTCCACATTCACTCCTTCAATGTTTTTAGTTCTTCCAGCCCGCTAGACATGTCTCCCAGTATCCTCATATCCATGGACAAAACATGCCAGAAGCAGGGACCTGTTTGGAGGTAGCTCTGCACCTCCAGTAAGAGGAGCTAGCTGATTGACCAGCAAGCTGGCCAAGGAGACTGCGATTGTCGAGCTCCTGCTTTAGCCCYACCTACTTGGCTACCCAGTTGCAGTGTTCAAAACATTGTATTTGGACATCTAATTAACTCCACTGAGCATTGCTAAAATTGGCAAAAGCTATTCGTTGGATGAGAAGGGGATAGCAAACAGATAGCAGCATAAGGCTCACTTCCTTAAGAACCAGGCGAAACACTGCGTTCACAGGTGGCAGCCCCATGGCAGAGAGACATGGAAGCTTAGTAATACTTGTCTGTGCATTTTTCTGTGAAAATCACATACTTCAGCAGTTAACATCAGCTAGGATAGTGACTTGTGAAAAGATTTGCCAGGGAGGGAGTTGGCACCGACTTGGGAGCATGGTAAGGTACAAATCTCTTTCCTAGCGATGGGATAAGGCTCTCACTCTGTAGCATTTCCAGCCTTATTTGGGCTAAAGAAYTGGAATCTCTTTAGGTCTGTCTGTAGTTACAGGATAGCTACAGTGTCTGAGCAGAAAGTTTGTAGCAGCCATGCTCTGCCTGGAGAGCAGCAGCATTTGGCTGGTTATCCCAGCTTGCCCAGTCCAAAAGTGTTTTAGGTCTGATTCTAATAACAGTTAACTGTAGTTCTGCTGAAGTCAGGTAGGTGCCCCTTCGTTTATACTGGCGTTAGTCAGATCAAAGCTGCCATGACGCTCTCATTCTTACTTGGCGGTCTTGCATGAAAGACGCTATGTTCTTGATATTAGTATTTAGAATATAATACAGCAGCAATGTACCAGAGGGATATTTCTTTTTTTTTTATAGTAAAATTATGTGAAAAAAATTAGTATTTCTTTTCCTGATATAATGAAGTAATGTTAGCAACAGATTTGAAATTCAGAACCTCTGTATTCATGGTCTATTTTTGTTTCCCTAAGAAGGACAAGTCACTAACGAAAAGATCTAAGTTAATTTATCTGAATAAATGATTATAAATTATTTTCAAGTTGCCATTTGTTATTATTAATTTTTCTGGGGAAAAAATGCAGACTAACCAAAGTAGCTTCAACGTTTGAGTTAAATGTTTTTTTTAGTGAAAAATGAAATAATCCTATTTGCAGATGTGTATTACTTGCTGATTTCTTTTGATTGCCTGGATAAATAGCCTAGTAAATTATGCAATCCTAATGCTAGTAATCAATCACTTACTGGAACAGACTTTACTCATCAGAATAACCTAGTGTCCCTCATGACATTTACAAAGTACAAGGGAATACACTGAACATGAGTAACATTTATTACAAATATGAAGATTGTCATATGCCAAGTAAGTCAAATTGTTTATTTTACTTAGTATAAATAGTTTAAGTAGTTTACCAGGCATCAGTCTTTGATGATTTTAGTAAATTTTCAAATGACAAGATATTTTTTCCTTTACCTAACTGCTTATCAAAAACTAGCACTCGCTTTCAATAACTTAATTATTTTAAATAAAAAATAGCAGCATTTTCATTATGATCAATACAGGAAGGTTTATCTTATCCTTATTATCTTGCATGTTGTATCCTGCACACTTTTGGCACTCTCTGTTATATCTGTTACCCTTTTGCATACTGGTTTCCCATTATTTAGCATTCAACTCTCTACCAAGAGAATTTACTTTTTATCAGTATTCCAAATGAATACTCCAAGACAAGTTGTATTCTTAAGCAGTCATCTTCTGAATTAGTTTCTGAGCACTTCCATGTTATATATGTAGGTGAAAGGACATTTATTTCTTATTTATAAGGCATATAGTATTTAAATTCTTTTGTGTTACCCAGTATGGCTTTGTGAAGTCTGTTCAAAGATATTACTCCTATTTTGTAGACATGGATTCTTGCCAAGACCACAAAGTTAAGAAGTCCTGTGCCTGATGACGTATAACATACCATTTGCAATTCATATCACTAATCTAGATGATGTGAACACATAGATTGATTTTTATCCCCCTGAGTTTGCAGTGCCAGAAACAAGGCGAGGCATTATGAATGTGTTCAGTATATGACAGTCCCCCAAAGTACAAACTGATGCCTTGCAGTGTTAGCTGCCCTAAGAAATGTTCCTACAAACCTGCCATTGCTTAGACTTCCTTCAGTCCCTTAAAGTTTAGATTCTGTATTTCACTTTTCTAGATTCAGTATTTAAACCATTGCATGGGTTAAATGGGATAAAATGGGAACAGGAAGATTAGTGTCTGGTGATTCTTTTAAAGGACTAAGGACAGGAGTGAAAAGTCTATATAGGGGTGTGACTTCTGCCTAGAAAATTGAGAAGTGATAGACTAATAAAGTTTTTCAGGCCTGTTATTTTCCAGGACCTTTCCCATCATTTGTCTGCATGCCATGTATGCCATGGTAATCCAGAGAGTAGGTTTTAGAGCAGAGTCGTCTCCCTGCCTCTRGAGTGGCAGTCAAGAGGTTGGGTCCTCCAGGCATACCAGCACCAAGGGCACCACAGCCCCCCTCAAATTATCCCAGCAGGAAGCCTCACTTGGTATTTGAAACTAAAGCTCTTGCTCTTGGGAAGCATTTTGCAAAAAGACATCCTGCTTCCTTGGACCAGAGTGTTGCTGTTTGCCACTGCCTTTCCTTAGGAGGGATTCCCTGAGCCTCCACAAGCAGAACTGGGGGAAACAGCTCTGCATCATCCTCAAGCTGCTGCTTGTGCTGCAGTGTCGGAGAGCCCTGAAGAGGGTGGAGCTGAAGTTTTGTGACTATTCTGGGGGAGACTGATTGCTGGCAGATGATGTAAACAGCCTGGCTGGAGGGAAGTACAGGCAGACATATTTCCCCCCCCACACACACATTCCTTTCTCTGTTCATTTACCTGTTGGACATTCAATATAGTTATAAGGCTCAGGAGCACTACAACAATGAACTAATATTGTTTGCTTTTCACGGTACTCTGTAATAAGTCCCATCCAGTTCAAGAAAGCCTTTCTTTGCTAAGGAACAACTTCTAGAATATCCTTCAAGGACATCTGCAGAGAGGCAGGCCAGCTTTTTGTGAATTCAAGGATTTCTGGAGACATCTCTGAAAGGGATAGCTCCCTTTCAGGCTGATATAGTGTGATGCATCGTGGGTCAGTGAGACTGGTGAAAATCTAAGGCACAGAACACTTTCTGAACATAACAGARGCATCTTATTCGGAATGACAATTTATTTTTTCAAAAAATGTATTCATTGAAAGAGCTGTGGTTAAGTAGGGTTGCATTTTTAAGTGGTAATTTAATATGCATGGTTTTTACAGCCCACACTATAGTATATTTTGTGTAAGGAAAAAGTACTCCTGAGTACTTTCCTTATCAAACAGCAACCTTCCTTAACACAGTGATACTTTAATAGGAAATCAGTATTTTTGAGAAAAGTCAGGTTTTATGTGAAACACATGGTACTTGCTAGTCAGAGTCTATATCAGTAATTCTATATTTATTTCTTTATAACATTCTTTACAAATATTAATTATWTCAAAACTTGTCTGTTTCCTTCTATTTCGGTATTGTTTAGAGATGCTCACACATACCAAAGTGTTATTATATTGATAGGAATTGTCTAAAACAAAACAACAATTTAGCATGCTAAGATAAGAAAAACAGCAATGGAAAGCTCAGATTTTTTCCACTGTGTTCAGTCCCTCTAGTTCCTGCATAAGAAGACTGAAAACATTGTAAGAACATGAATATAAACAGAGAGTCTCAGGTTTTGTTGCTTCATAACAGGAAATACCAAGGCATGAGGAAACTRGTACAGAAAGAAAGAAAGAAATTACTAGAACTGAATAAGGTCAGTAGACAGAAAAGGGCAAAAGTTGTGCAATGGCATGGTACACGGGAGAAATGATAGAAACAGGAATGGAGAGTATGAATCTGTTCAAAAGTACTGTTCTAGTTATAGTAAGAGTTTCTGTCTGAATAATATGGCTCTGCTGTAGATCTTTGTGGTCAGATTGGGACACAGAGCAGAATCTCTGTTGTATTATGGGTGACATAAAAGCTGCAGAGAGTTTTGTCACCGTGGAAGACTCCAAACTCCCAGATATAGGCTGTCCTTACTAACAGTAAGCTTCAGTTATGCTCTTTTAATCACCAGACTAACAAGCAGTGGTTTTCTTTAGAGCTCATTTTCAGCTGGATATTCTATAAGTTGTTATAGGAAACAGACTGAATGTTCATGAGTTTATTCAGCTGAAATTAAATGGAAGTATAAACAAAACCAGGTCTTAACTAAATAAATACTTTCATTTTGAAAGGGAAGACTTTGAGAGATTAAGAAAACTAATTAGTGAAGTCAACTGGAATGAAGAGCTAGAGGATTTTAATATAGAAGATACTTGGCATATAGAGAAGGCTGACCTTGAGTCTAAGCAAGACTTTTCAACAACTTTTGAAAGGAAGAATAGTAGGAATATAGTGGTTAAATGACAAAGGCATCATGGTTTTACTAAGATCGATCATGCTAAGGTTGTATGTCTTTTTATAAGATAACTGATTTTCTGCAAAAAGCAAGTAACTTTCTACAAACAAAGCTAAATTTAATCTGTCATGATTTCAGTAAAGCATTTAATATTGTGCTACATAGAAAAATTGTTAGGTAAACCATAGAAAATCAGGATTAATAGAAGAATTATGGTAGTGGACCATAAGAGAATCTAGCTAACAATAGCAGGCTTTGTTGAAAGGACACTATTGGCCTGAAAAGGATATTATTAATATAGCTAACAAGGATCATTATTAAGACAAATTATGTTTAATATTTTCTTAATGGTGTTAGTACATACAAATGATAGATGAATTTTCAGTACAAAGGATGTATGTAATGTTGTAAAGGAGTACAAATAAGATGGAACCTAAGATTATCTGATAAAAAATCACATAACTTTGGACTAAATATTTGTACTATAATTTGGAGGCTCATCAGCTTGAAAMATTAAAGGAGAGAAAACAGCGTAGACTGATTAAACTATAGTGAGACCATGTCTGGAATTTTATGCATGGTGGTGGTCATGAATATWTAAAAAGACAAATTTGAATTGTGTCAGGAACAGAGAAGGATATCCTCCTACCAGTTATCTTAAGAGACTATCTTATGACAGAAAGCAGAAAGAGCTTGATATGAAGTAAAATAGAAGTGTTGATACATGACGACTCTGTTGCAAGGTGCAAACACAAAGGTGGTAAAATAGATACTTGACTGAAAGAGCAGTTTTGGCACAATAGCAAATGGGAATAGATTGCCATGAGCAGGTGTTGGCTGGAAGTTGGAAGATGTCTTATTACTCGAAGGTGCTAGGCCATTGTTTTAAAGGAAGCAATAAGGGCAAAACCTTAGTTGTGAATGAAGCTGGTAACTTTATGAAAGTGAAAATAGTCTCTACAGTAATAAATATTTAAATAACTCTTTCAGTCATCTTCTTGTATTATATATGCAACTAGAAATGCAGATGCTTCTGTGTCATAATCGTATGTCTTGTGTTGTTTTTTAAACCAAATTCCTAGGATCTTTACAAAACAGAAGCATTAAATTATTCCTACCATAAAGATGTAGCTAGGTAATACCATAGTAGCTATGTAATGCTTAAATGTTCAAAGTGTTCTATTAACATATCTAACGTATTGACATCCCTAGAGGTAGACAGATACAGTTTTCAGTTTTCCAAAGACTAGCCAGGTTTTATTACAAATGAACAGCAAAGGTAAAATCGGAGGTCAGTCAGCCTGGATTGTAGTCTTTGGTTGTAAACCCTAAGCTATAGTTCTTCATGARCAGAGTATGAATGCTTAAGAAAGAGCTTGCCATGAACTGTGTTTTCCTAATTAGGAATTCTTTGGAACCATAATATTTTAACTCATTTTGTTCATTCTGTAGTAACATTACCCAAGCATTGTTCATTGTTGTGCTGAAAAGGTAAGACTAAAGAGTTTATGGATGGGTAAGCAGATAACACTAATTCCAAATAGTAATAAAATTATAGGTATGTAACCCCAAGATTATGTCATTAAAGTAATAACAAACTCTGGAGGATATTGAAGACCAGATGGAAATCCAAATAGGAAAATCTATAATAGGACATAAGGATGCAAATTACCCAGAGCAGAGTTTTTCCACATTTAAATGTAGTTCCTTATGTCATAAAATGAAATATACATAAACTACAATCTGTTAAAGTACTTGTATTGGAATCACAATTTCTAAATAGATGCACTTCGAGTGCTACAGAATCAATGAATATGTATGGAATTGCTRCCTTTCATGCAAAGATTCAATGGAAACTGTCAAACCCTGTATGATGTGTGGAATCACAATTYCACATTTAACATATTTGCGGATTGTCAGAGGCTTTGTACAGGTGTGCATGCATGCACATAGAAGTATAATCACTGACCATGCCATTCARTATAGGGTATTAGTAGAACCTATGTGTAATTGCAGAGCAATGGGAGACTTCTTGTTTATGTCAGTAGCCACTTGTTCTCCCTCTATAATTCCCTGTTGTGCTTTGGCAGGAGGAAAGATTCCAGAAGGATCTGAAATTTGATCTAGGTAGAATTTGGGCAGTGAAGTGAAAAAAGAACCATCATAATGGCTTTAGATATCCATCTGTTGTTCTTACACAATAATATTTCAGTATTAGAAAAACTGGCTATTTTGAAGGTCCTATTATCCCTGTCATAGGCCTTGTTTAATTAGTAGCTTAGGATAACTATCAGAAAGTTTCAGATTGGAGAAAGTCCTTCCAAAGTCCCCAAAGACTGCTTATTTTATGTAAGATTTCAGACTTCTGTTGTACAGTCTTGTTCATAGGGCCCCTCCAGCAGTCCATTCAGGCATGCTGAGGTTTTTTTGTTKTAGTTGTTGCAGAAAACATATTTGAAGTGGGAAGGGTGGAAATTGGTGAAGTCCAGTGGAGAACAGACTAAGCAGATTAATGTACCTGCTGTAGCAATAAGTACTGCCTCTGGATCCKTTTCTATGTATACACACGCACACAAAGACGACTGCTGTATCATATATAGACCATATGTAACAGTAAGTTACAACCAGTTGTTTGAATTTAACCCTAAGTATCATCAAAAAACCAATAAAATGGCATATGCATCACAGCTCTTTAAGGTAGAGAATCAGATGAGAAAAGAAGTAAACACTATAAAACATTAKTCGCACGCTAGGTACTATGCATGGTGTCATTGCTGTGATGCACTCCGAGAAGGAGGGCAGACATAGTTGCTGAGTTGCTTTCTTCCAGCGAACAGTATTGACAGCTACAGTGCAAAGACCATCTTTAAGCATCCATTTTCAGTTATCAGTGTTACTGAAAGATTAAACATTTAACAATGGCCCAAGTGCCTGCAGGATCGGTACATTATTAYGACTGATTTCTAGACTTGCAGACTAGCCCTGGCATATAGCTCTCCCCTCACTAGCACTTCTGCAGCAARAAGAGTCTATCATGTAGGAGAGAAACGTCAGATGTAAATCATTAGCCAGTTTTATGCTTCCCTCCCTTCTGCTACTTCTTTCCCTCAGTTCACTTATTTTAAACATTCCTATTGGAGCTTGGCATGAGGAAACACAGAGCGGCTGGCAGTCTCTAACCAGCAGAACAGTCCCTGTGGACCTTTCAAATTAATTGATCTTAAGGCATCCTTAACTACACTGCTTTATGCTAAGGTCAGTTCGGTTCTCAGTCAGTCTGTAAACCATGATAGATGTCTTCAGACCAACCTTTCCTGATCTTAATCATAGGCAGGTGAAAACTGAGAGCAGGTTCATGGTAAAAATATTCAGGCATCTCACATAGTCTAATAAAAAGAAAAAAAAAACAGCCTGGCAATAAATAACTTAATTGCCTTGGGGTTGGAGAAGGGAGTGCATGTTTGTGATTACTATGCCTAGGAGAAAAATGTATAAAACACCTTTAGGCCTCATTTCAAATCTAAGTACATAGTTACAAACCACTTCAGTCACAAAGCTTATAATAGRTGGAGTATGCATATTTTTAAACACAACTAACCTTCCTACAGTAGGATTACTTTTAGAATGCAGTCAGCGTGGTGTGTGGACTGCATTCAGCAAAAAACTTGCCAAATTCTGACCTCACCCTGGTTTACTTCCAGCATGAACTCCAACGGAGTTACCAGAAGTCAGTCAGGCTATTTGAAATTTGCACCAGAGGATATTAATTTGGAAGCTGGCCCATGCCTGGGTAGCATCTTCTGAAGCAATGTGTCTATTATAGCTCTTGTGGGTATTCTTGTGGTTGTGGAGATTAGAAGACTACCTTGATTTTATTTCAGCAAAAAGTTGTTACCCAGTAAAAATGAAAGATAAAGTGGTAATAATTCCTTGTCCGTTTTCTAGATTCATGTCCTGGATTCTTCAGTTAAGCCCCCAACTGATTTCACGTCCTATACCAGGAAGTAAACATAGAAAGGGTTAATTTCAAAATGGGGAATGATGTGTAATCAGCAGCAAAACGCTAAATCAGTATAGAGGAGTCTGGTCTGGAAGGATGAACTGGACAGTACTAGTAATCTGATCAARTCGATTACTCCGAAGATTTTGCAGCATTATTTCAATGAACTTCAGTGAATTGTTATGAAGTTTGATATGTTATTTTACCTGAATCTTTCCTCAAAAAATCTTTGCTCAAATGCATATTTCTTCCAAATTTAACATGGAAGAATATGCCAAATAACACTTTTTTTCATCAAAACCCTGGGTCCGGGGAGTTGGGAAATCATGAAAGAATCCTATCGGTCATCAATACTCTAGTTACAGATTATGAGTAAGCATCGCTAATTTGTTTTCTTGCAGTAAAAATATGGAGATTTTTTAAATTTCAAAATCCAAAAGGCAAGTAGAAGGATCCCTGGATTCATTTTTAAATCTAAAGCTTTTTATTAATTTCATAATCTGTGGGGTCTATCTATTTTTTAATATCTGGGATTGGCAGAGCCTGAAGAGAGGCAGGATGGTGTTATGATGATGTAAGGTCCTCAGATAAGCAAATATCTTTGCTCCTCCGTGCAACCAGCTCACCTTAAGGACTCATTTGAGTGTTGGTTCTACAAGTACTGGGCCTGGGAATCAGTCATGGGAGGAGAATCTGCAGAAATAAATTTATAAGTGAATCTTTACAGCCATGGGTAAGTACATTTAAAATGCTTTGCCTTTATGCCTTTGTGCATCTTTCAATGTGGAATATATATGTGAATTCATATTTGCCRTCAAGGATGTAACTGAATGTTTTAGACCAACTGCTCTGTATCTGCAGAGTTTAACTGCATTGCGAGCCGCAAGTGAGCAGTTCGGAATAGAACATTAGCTTTAACACAGAGTTTTAACATTCATTTTGTTCTTAATCAGTTTCTTTATTCTTTATTTCTTTCTCTGTTTACTTTCAGACCCATCTACAGTAGACATGTAGACTAAATTATTTTCTCTCTTTTATAAAAGAGAGAGATAGCTGGGGTAATTGAAGTAATYGCTTAGGTTTCTCGTAGTTGCTCTTGAGAGAGAAGAGATCCATCTGAACGTTGTATAGAATTCATACTTTTTACTTAACTTCCTTGCTTAGTCACATGGTATTCTTTGCTCCTTAAAAAATGGTTGTATTGAAAGATTCATTTCTGAACAAAGTCAAAGGATTTAAATAGGCATCTAATTTTATTCCTCAGTATCTAGTCTCCAAATTTGTTGGKTTTTTTAACATCCAAAAAGACCAATGCAATTAAGATCTATAGAATAGGTATCTATCTTTTCCTTTCCATACCTTTCAAAAYACTTGCTTCTTATATTCCCTTCCATAGTCCTAATCTCCTCCTCCCTTACCATTTTTCCTCTTTATCTTCTCCTCAGTATCTACTCCCTGTGGCCCACTTACCTCCATTGATCCTCTCTCCCTGTTTGTCTGCTCCATTCTAATTCCAAAAAAGTTTAGTATATTTTCTTAAAAAAAAAACCTGAAGTTATGTTTTAAATTTGGTTATGCTTCTCAGAAGTGAAGCACTCTGCTGAAAAAGTAAATAGTAGCAACATGCATAGATCTTTCTCTGGTGTCTGCCAGGACTGACGTTCAAGATTCAACTGACTCAATATAGCAGAGTTGTAAGGTCCAACTTTCCCAGAGGTTAAATGAAATCAGCTTTTCTGGAAATAAAAGCACACATTTTGGGGGACATTGAAAAAAATATTTTCATGCAGAGATTCAGGAAAGCTATCTCTTATTTTAATAAAGTTTTKGATATTTCTTTCCTTTGCAAGCTCTGTTTTTATGATCTGAGGTCAGATTGAACATGTTTGAAAGAACCGGGTTCTTAAGAGTTTACTCTTTTTAACTTTCTTAAATAATACTGTATCTAACAGTTATTCTGTCTTACTCCCCTCTCCAAACCACAGTGAAGTCTAATAAATGTGCAGATTTTAGAATACTGAGGATGRTTGACCTTTAAACAGAAAATGGTTCTCAATCCTAGCTAGAGAAGAGATTGTACTTTGCTCTGATAATTAAGAGAATCAGGATATTAAAGTTGTTAACTTAAACCATATGCATGGGAACCAAATGCATTGATATTAGAATTTAATCACAATACAAGAATATGAAAATTCTAGTCTTATCTAAACTAGGAAGAGACAGATGTTGCTCATCAGTGTGGGGAGCAACAGTGGCTTAAGCTAATGCATTTTTCTTTGCATTTATAGCAGACTGGTAATGTAGACGTGGTCACTTACTGTTTGTCATCTGAGACCTGGTAGTTTCCAGCTGAAAGCTGTTCATTTCTTAYGATGTGCCAACTCAATTGTTTGAGATCATAACCTGTCTGATTAAAAGGTGGAAATTAGGTAGATGAGGCTAGCTGACTCTGTTCATGTTATGAGCCATACTAGACTTTGTTTGCAGTTTTATTCAAATATACTAAAATCAATGTAGAGATAATGGCATTGGATGAAGCTTTGAATAATCAGTGAGATTATTCAGGTAAAGCCCTGAGGTGAGACTTCCCACAAAATTATGGCTTCTTCSCTGCTTCAGCTCTTCTCCTCCACAACCTCACAGGGAGCAAACTAACACAAGAATCATCAACCCACAAAATAAAGCAAAACATAAGAAGAAAACTCAGGTCCAGCAGTGGTTCTCTGAGTGATCCTTAATTTTGTTTCACAAACAGTTTCACTGAAGAAGATGTACTGTATGTAAAATGTTTTAGTCTATGATTCTTTTGGGTCAAATTTTGGCCTGGCTGAGTCAAGCTAAGATAGTATTGCAGCTAAGACAGATATCTCAACTAAACCAATTACTTTAGTCTCAGTAGTACTCAATGAAGCTTTATGYATTAGCATAAAGTTGATAATGAAATAATTCATTCCTGTGGTGCGCATAAGAACATTGCATACTTTTAATCAACTCATGTTTAAAACTTATTTCAAATGGGACCTAATAAAACATAAAAATGGGTTTTTTTGAGAAACTGWTTTGCAATAAATATAGCAAAAACATTAAGGAAATTATTACTTTTAAAGGAAGAGKATCCTCTCCTTAGAAATGCTGCTAGCATAATGATAGAAGCATGAAAAAACACAAAAATAGCTGCAAAAGTGGAATTTAAAAAAAATCTATAGCTCTTCACCAAATTTACTGATAGACAATACTGCATTTAATAGAAGATAAACATGAATTGTATTGCTTCCAAAGTTGTCCTTTTCAGGAAAGTCTTACTTTTACAGTTCTCAAAGACACTAGTAAAGAAGGAGAATAAATGTACAGTGACCCTTGGAAAAAAGTAAATATTCTATTATTCTCTTTCTCTCTCTCTSTCTTTTTTTACCTTCTCTCCCTTTCCCTCCCTCTTTCTTTCTCTTTCTTTCTTTCTAACTGGTCTATGGCTTAGTTATGCCATAATTTTGCTTTGAAACCATAGCTATTTATCAAATCATGTGGCATACTTTTAGTCAAATGGAAGAAAATTCAAAATTATGAACTAAAATGTTTGATGGAGTTTTTATTCTACTTCAGAATTATGCTWATATTTAAAAAGAAAAAAAAAAACTCATTTTAAACAGATAACCAGTTAAAGTCCTGGAAAGCAAAATGACATATTTCACCTGGGTCATATTAAGTGCTTAGTCAAAATGTTTTTTTTTTTTTTCGTTCAAAATGTTTTTTTATTTTCTTTTAATTTGTCCATAAAAAGTCAACTCTCTCTAATTAGAATCCTGACTATATTTCCTTCTTCTTGTTTCTCATTCTTCCTTTCCTTCCTCATAAAGAAACGTACTATATATTTATTATAGGCCAGTTTTTCTTTACATATTTCTGTTGCTGGAAATAGCCATGTTCAATGTGCTGTATTACATTTCCAAATTAAAAACCYCCCATTTTTTAATCCAAAAATTGAAGATCATTGATTAGTTTGCTCCTGTTCCATATTGTAATGTACAATGCTAACTTCAGTAACATCTAAAATGAATATAAATATCTCATTAATCTTACATGTACCAAAGTAAGTATCCAATAACGGATGATAATGTAGAAGAATAGTGCTAGAGAAGAGGGCACAGACCTTGACAGTGTTTATTGTCATAAAGCCAAAGTTAGATGTTCTATATAGTAAGTGATATAAGAGTGTGATGCAACACTGTACTTAAACAGTGTTTTGGAGAGGTAAAGAAAATGTCGTACTGAGTAAAGCATGATACGTAAACAGTAAGATTTATTTGAGAAATCCTGTCTGAGCTAAGCCAATTAATTTTTAAAGAAAGAAGCAGTAGCTAATATATGCAAAGAACAGAAAACTTCCTTCCAGGGTACACATTTCCACTTTTTTGCTCTCTATTTTATTGTTTTTGAGGTTCTTGAACAACACACTGAAAATACTTTAGGAATCCTTAGGATGCCTCAAAGTGAAGCTGGACGAAAATAAAGGCCCCCCCAAAAATCCTATAAACATCAAACATGTAGAWATGCAGCATCCTAGCTGGCAGTAGGAATCTGCAGATGATTTGGTGTTCATTTAAATGAACTAAATGAATCAATAGCTTACGTTTTTATATTACCACATAGACGTTGAAGATGAAAACTTATTCATTACATGTGAAAGCTAGTTATTTGTTACTGCTATCCATTACAGTAAGTCAAAGTAGAAGCTTTCTTATGGAAACTTAAGTATTTTGATACTTTCATTCGTTCCAGCTGGAGTGAACGGTCAAAATTTATTCTTTTGTGGGTTTTATTTGGACTCATTTTGATACAAATGGTAATTATACAATAGTAAATATATAAAATAATATTACATTGGAAAAAATCAAAATCAAAGTGAATAATAAAGTTAAAGTGGTAAGATCCAATGCCTTATTTCCACACATTTGTTACAACCTTTTTTAACTGACATGTTCTGACAACACACTTTGCTTTTAATGAAACTGTCTTTCCAGTAGAAGAATCTTCCACTCCAGCAATTAACCTTCTCTTAGTTTCTCAGTTAGAGTTCACTAGAGATTTGCTTATTCTTTGGAAGTTTTTCTTTTGAAAGCAAAAAAGATGCAATCTTTTCAGAGAGACTTGTCTCTTTTAAATCTAAAATCTTTTTATCTTGAGATAAAAAAAACTTTGATAGATTAATGACTATTTCTTAACATCTCTTAGTCAAACCCCCAACCCAACAACCTATTCTTACCTTATCAACTTCCTCCCACAAATATCAAAGGAGCATATAAGAAAGTTAATCAATTTTTCTTGGATTATAAATTAATTCATCTTCTGATGACAATGTTTAGATGGTATAATTTTGTTTTGTTACAGAAAACTTTAATTAGCTTGAATTCTTTGCATACTTTATTCAATCATCTAGCTGTAAAACAGGCTACCATTCACATGCTGGCTGCCATGGCTGTGAAAATGTGTGAACCAGAAAATCCTGACTTAAAATTTGCCTATGTTCCTTGACTAGTAATATTTCTTTAGATTGCAGAGAAATATAAATATTGAAAATAGATGCAAATCTGTTCTACCTTATAAACTGAAGAAACCAAATTTTATCACCTTACTTTTTTCCATCTTCACTTTTTGCTCGTATTACCCATAGAGGAAACTTAAAGACAATACTAACATTTTCTTTTTCACTTTCCAATATTCTTGACAAAAACTCATGAAGGGAATTAGAGTATTGTTTTCAGTAACAGATAATATGTCCTCATGATAGTTTTTCTCTTTGCATTTGTAGGAAATTTGATGCACATTTAAGGTTTCATTTGAAGAATCATCATATGACTTTTAAAAGACTTATGGAAAAGCCTACCAGGGAGATGCATGAGCTATCTTATGAATTAAAAGATTTTTTTGTTCCTGTTATATTTTTGCTTTCACAGAAGAACTATACTGTGTAAGAAGAGACTCCACTGTGAAACGCTAGCATTCTGTTATTAACAAAGCTATCAAAATGTAGCAAAATGACTGCTGCCTGAGTGAAATTGAGAAAAGTAAAAAAAAAAAAAAAATAGGGAGGGGGAGACTGACTGACCTCCTGTATAAACAACAGCCTCTGCCTATTACATCACCACATTGTAATTTGATTTATTACATCTGTATGCTCTTGGTTTGAATAAGTGGAATATGTGATGTGATTTTAATTGGCTTCTGTGTCATGCTGGGTTCACGAATATGTTAGAGCAGGTATTGTCCTACTCCTGTACGAAACATTTCCTGCAAAAAAAATCAGCCAGTCCATTGCAATCTTTCAAATATATTCCACTACGACAAATGGCAACATCTTCTAAATTAGTCTGGAAACTTAACCCATCAACAAAGTAACTAATAACTCCTGTCTTTTCCATCCTTCTCATCGTATTTTAGAAATCTCTGTTGAAGTGTGTCCTTTCAGGTCTAATGCAAAACCTACTCATCCAAAAATACAAAATCTCTTTTTATTTCTGCTAATAGCTTCAAACTATTTATAGCTACTCAGATAATGAATAATACTGGGCAGCTCATTTCATCTGCCTGTGCCTTTAGAACATGATTCTGTGAATAGAAGTAATAATTTTAACCTAAATTTCAGATTTGTAAATGAGATATACAGTATAAATATAATTCATGATGAGTGCTATGGGTATTCAGAAATAATTATATATGGTAATGTAATACTACATTTGCCTGTATTATAGGTTCCTACATGTGCATTTTACCTACAATACCATAGTAAATTATGGTTAGGATATTTGAATACAAATATGAACATCCTGAATTTGTTTTTCTTTCCTGTTGACTTAAAAAAAGCCCAATTGTTAGAGCTATTTTAAAGTTACTTTGAATACTGATCAAGCCTAAATGGGAATTACAAGTAAATAGGTAAAAATAAGGAAAAATTACTTAAAATTTTATCTTAGGAAAATGTTCATATCAGATGTAGGATTTTTTGGAGACGGATACCAACTGATAGATTAGATGGTCATCTTTGAGTTTTTACAGCCAAGTGAGGAGAAAGATTGGCAGAGATGAGGGATCTGTTATTATTAATACCAGATGTGCTCTGCAATCTGTAAAGACCTCTTACAAACTTCTGCCATTTATTTTAAAACCTGTGTGTTTTTTCACACAAGTAAATAACAAAGAGTAAATTTTGGAAATGCAAATGTGCACTCAGATACTTCATCTCTTTAAATGATTAGTGACAAAAAAAAATTCTGGCAAATACATCCTTACTCCTGTGAGAGAGTTGATAATTATCTAGTTGTAGCCTCCAGAAACATAGTATTTACATTTTATAGTCCTATTATTTTAGGAAGAGGAAATAGCACTGTGCTTAGTCACCTAGCAACAGAAAAAGAATAAATAAATAGAATCTATCTTTTCTTTGGATATTTGGATATTTGTCTCAATCTGTAAGTAGCCTAGACTGATCCATGTCTAGTCTGATACCCTGTCAGGTCAGATGAGATAACTTAGGTTGGCTTTGTGTATCCTTCTGTGTTTGAATTTCCCTTTGTTTGGAATCAGTAGACTTCCTTGGATAGGAAAGTCTTGTCTGTTCCCTTAGGATATCCATTATGTCTGACTTTAAAAACTAAACAGAAGTTAAGTCTTTTGATTTTGCCAGCTTACTTTGTGATTGTGTCCCTTTGTTTCTTCTCACTTAAGTTAGGAAGAGAGTTCAGTTATACTGTTGATGTAGCTCTGGCTGTCCTGCTGCTTACAGGATTTATAAAAATATATTCACATTTGTGGAGGAAATAGCTTTGAGAATGCACTTTTAATAAATGATTTAAATAAGCCCATGAAATAATGTGGAGATGTATTTATTCTTTAGGTTGCATATAGAAGGCCTGTAAACTGAACACTGAAATGAAATGCAATAGTTGATTTAACTTGTCTAAAAGAGCATAACAGTTTGTATAGAACAGTTTTCAGTATTATTTTTTCTGACTAATAGGGTCTGGATTTATTTTAAAATATCTAAAAGTCTCTGAAGCCTCATGGTTTGTAATTCCAGGTAGTATAGTATGATATTGTTTATTTCCAAATATATACAATTTACTAATAGAAATGTCCTGCTGTTTACTTTGGAAAGAGATCAAACTATCATGTACAAAATTGAATTGTTGTTATAGGTTTTCCGAAAAAGGTAAATTATGTCTCAAAATAGCAAGTGTACACACAACCTGTGCACATTTGTATTGCTGAGTTCTCTGTTCTCAGTGAAATGTTTACAAATTGTCTATTAAAAACAAGTTACCTATGATGCAGTCAGCAGTGGCAAATTCTATTTTAMATCAACCTGCTCAGTATTAGGAACCATGCCTTAATCTGGACCATATTTTGACTGCTGAACTCACAGCAACTTTGTCATTGACTTCCATCTATATGGGATAAATAAGTAAGAAAAGGGTAAAAACAYAGATTCAAAACCAAATAGATACAATTTTTGAAAAGTTGGAACTAACAAGCAAAGTTAGGATATCTAATTAAGTTTACTGGAAAAGAAGACAGAGCAGAAGCATGATAACTGTTTACTAATGAATAAAAAGATGATGAAGAGGCAAGTGATCAATTATTTTGTTTAATCAATGAATGCATAACGAGGAGTAATGGACTTAGTCTTCATTAGACAGACTTAAGCTTAAATATTAGATAAATTTTGCAGAGTACAACTAGTCAATAAAATAATCCACCAAGGAAACTGCAGGACTACTGTTACTGAATGTTAGAGYCAAGACTTGAACATGCATATGTAAAAGAAGCTTAACAGTAATCAGATAGATTAATCAGAAGAACCAGCTTTGAAGACCACAAGTATGGGAACACAAACCTAACTATAGTAGCAGCTAAAAAACAGTCCCATAAACTCTAGTGATACCTATGCCAATGATCACAGAGTCCAGAGTCCTGATCTACAGTGCAAACAGTGTCACTGAGCCACTTGATTTTCTGCTTTTGCACAATGGTCATAGTAGCACTTTCTTTCTACTTGCCTTCCAGGTGATATTAAACTTACGTAGTAACTGTTTGTGAGGTGTCTTCAGCATATACAATTAAACCAATGCTGTAGCTTTTGTATATTCAATAGAGAAGAAATGTCAGWATGTGGGGCATTTCCTTAAATGCCATGGTCTTAGTATTTTCTGTGTAGAAGCAAACRTGTAAACCATTCCCAGTGTTTGAGGCACAGCTCTATATGCTGCAGACTGAGAATGATATGTGTTAAACACTGGAAGAGAGTTCTGGCTGCTTTGTATTCTGTATGCTCCCTGCTCTGCACTTTGTGGAGCTGATGCGCAAGSAGCAAGAACAATACCGAAAATAAATTGATCAATAAGGTTGTGGAGAAGATGAAATGGTTCGTTAAATCACAGAATGACAGAATGATTGAGGTTGGAAGGGACCTCTGGACATCATCTAGTCCCAACCCCATGCTCAAGCAGGGTCACTTAGAGCATGTTGTACAGGATCACATCCAGGTGGGTTTTTAATATCTCCAGAGAAGGAGACTCCACAACATCTCTGCGCAACCTCTTCCAGKGCTCTGTCACTCTCACAAAAAATAAATTTTTCCTTATATTCAGGTGGAACTTCCTATGTTTCTGTTTATGCCCATTGCCTCTTGTCCTGTCACACGGGACTACTCAAAAGAGTTTGTCCCCATCCCCTTGACACCCTCCCTTCAGGTACTTGTACACATAGATCAGATCCCCCCTCAGTCTTCTCTTCCCCAGGCTGAAGAGGCCTGGCTCTCGCAGCCATTCCTCATAGGGCAGGTGCTCCAGTCTTCTGATCATCTTTGCAGCCCTACGCTGGACTCTCTCCAGTAGCTCCAGGTCTCTCTTGTCCTGGGGAGCCCAGGACTGGACACAGTACTGAGATGAGGCCCCACCGGGGCTGAGTAGAGGGGCAGGATCACCTCTCTCGACCTGCTGGCAACACTCTTCCTAATGCACCCCAGGAGACCATTGGCYTTCTTGGCCACAAGGGCACATYGCTGGCTCATAAGAGAAAAAGGAAAGGTCAGGGTTCCCAGTGTTGGTTTTTGCCCCAAATGTCAAGCYGAAACACTTTCTTTTTTTCAGAAACCTTTCCAAAATTTCAGTAACCTACACACCTACAYGTTACAAAGACAACTGCATCTGAAAATTAGGTTTCCAAACCAAACCCGTGTAACCCCAGAGGCCAGACTGGGTCTTCAGAACAGCTAGAACAGGAATTGTGCATGGGAGATGTAGGAGAAACCGGGCCTTCTCTGGAGGCTTTTTGTATTTTAATACCCAACTTGCACTCCAGACCTGGCCCAATCTGTGTTGGTAGTTTCTCTCTGTTTTGCAGTGATTTATACTTAAAATTTTCTGACCATAAGGACCCTGAACTTTCTTGAAAATAATGCCTAAAGATGTGCATGCACTTAATTGGGAAGGAGAAAAGGTTTTAAATCTTCTTGTCTTCTTCTTATCTCCATGTGTGGTATCTATTTAGTGCAACTTACCCATGTATCAGGCGTATGCAACCATATATTCCCAGCTGTGAAAATCAGGCCTGCCCTGAATCTCAGAAAAAGGCAAATGCTTTGTGAAAACACTGAGAAGAACCTGCAGAAGGAGTTGTTGCACTTAATTGAAATATGCGATGTAATTTATGTGTTAAGGAGAGCAGGATTCAGAGACTAAATAGTCTTTATTGTTTACTGAACCCAATGGCCAYACATTATCATTTAGAAGCTGCCATAGCTCTAGGATTCTGCTTACAAAGCAATAGGTTCCCATAAAATGTGTAATCTCTTCTATGCCAGACTGTGGATTTGATTTCTTGCCTCTTCAAGAAGTAAAAAAAATGATGTCTGGTATATAGGATAAGGCCAACATATGAAAGCATGAGGCAGTGCTTCATTGTGTCTGGGAAAATATCTGACTGCTGGTTTCTAGTGGGGATGGGCATTGCCATTTTTTTTTCCTTTTTAACAAATAGATGAAATTCTGTAAATTCYTCAGAGTCAATAGTAAATAAATGGAAATAGTATCAGACATAGGAAAACAGATAGCCATCTGAGCTTCTGTAAGGCTCTAAAATGATGCTAACACTGCCAAAATAACTGATGCTTGCAGAGAAATCTCAACCACTGTGAGGAACAATCGTACCTCAGTGGCTGCTGAGGCCTCTGTCGAGGAGAAGAGATGATGACTGAAACGGTGTAGTTGAGTGTGTTGCCTACTCACTTAGTTTTGTTGTTGTAAATGCTCTAAATATTTACATTAACAGTATCATATCAACCTGTACTAAGTGTAGTTATTCTACAGTAATTTGTCAAAATTTCATAATTATTCACTCCCTGAAGACTGTGTATGAAGTGTTTGTTTACGACTATAATTAGAGCATGGGTGTTTCAAAATGAGCATGAGCTTTTACTAGATAGAATTGCGTTCATGTAGATATAAAACAAAATAATGTTATTGATAATCTTTATTACACACTATTTCCCCATTTACTTTACATATTAAAATAATAAAGCCATAAGAATTAAATAATAAAGAATGGAAAGTAGGGGGAAGTGAATAGAAATGGGGTTAAGTAGTGGTTAAGAGTATTTTCAGTTGTGATTTTAAGTGAGATAGAGAGATGATGAAGCAGAGGCATAACAAGAGTCCGATCCAGACAACATGAGYTGCAGAGACTTAATTGCCTGGCAGTATTTAAGGAGAAACAGAAAGGAATCCAGTGTTTTGCCATTTCTTAAAAAGGTTTATCTAAGGATATTAAACATGTAACATGAACATTTAGAGTTAATAATCTGTGGCTACTTGCAGATTTTCCAAACATCATCTCATACATTTTGTTTCATGCCATTAGACAAGAATGAAAGTASTATCATTCGGATTTTTGCCTAAGTCCCACCTCTGAATTAGTTTCCTAGGTAGGACTTAATCAACAACTTGATCGATAATAGAGAATAAGAATCTTGTAAATAACRTGTAGTTTTGCTACTGTTATTTTTATAATTCCATGTTTATCTACCATCTGTAATTTTTGGAATGGTTCTGATTTTGTCCTCATTACATTGTGAGCAGAAGTAGCAAGTGTCTCTCTTTTAAATCTTTTCTTTCCAGGAGGTGGAAACAGATAGACGTATGTTTGCTTCAAAAAAGCAGGGGTCCCAGACAGATCAGTTTTGCRTTAAAAACAGCGGTAATGACAGAAAATGGCTGCAGAACTGCTTAATGGAAGAGAGGACTTTTYCCTCCTTACACTGTAATGAAGAGCTCTGTTCTCGGGAGCATGAGTTATCCATTCCCGTAACCTGGACCACACCAAAATGCATATTTATAGCTCCTCTAACTGACCATAAACAAGAAATCTAAAATTAGTCTTGCTGCTCTTCCTGAGCCTGCAAAATTATTTTCCGAAATTGTTTTCAGAGAAGTCAAATTCTTTTAAAGTCTCATGAGAAATACTTCTACATGGCCACTGCAGAGCCCTTAAATGGAATTACCTTCGCGCGGCTTAGCGTATGTTCCAATTGATTCCATATTAAAAATCCAACCTGATGAAAGCAGACAATCATGTACACTGTGGAAGAAATTCAGAAAAGAATAGCAGAATGTGTGTTGTAAAATCCAAACCAAATCAAGAGTAAAGAAAGGCTATTGTATGTATTACAGACATATTTGTATTTTATATATATATATATGTTTGTGTGTATGTATGTTTATTGCAGACAAATAATTATGTCATGTAAAACTCAGTAGTTACATGTAATTTGCAAAAATAACTATTTCACCAGACCACGTAGGGCTTGGCGAGATGATAATGGATGAAAGATCCTTGGCACGTTAATTAGGAAATTGTTAGCATCTTCTGTGGAGCTTGCCTTTGTCTTCAATATACAACTTTTTCTCTGCTGTCATACCTCAYGGTTAACTAGCTTCTGAGCTCATCTTCTTTCTTCTTAGTGAAAACAGTCTGAATCAAAGTCTATTGGACACTGTCAGCCACAGCTTACTTGCACAGTTGGGCAGTTGGTGGTACTTGCCAGATCTGTCACAGATAACACGAATAGAGTCACTATAAGCACTTAAAAAGATAYATTTCTTAAAAATAGAGTGCAGGCTGAACATCACCACTTTGTATAATCATTTGAAAAATGCTTCTGATGTTGAAAATGGTGTTTTAAGTGATCTTCCTCATAATRAAATTCCAGCTCTTGTATTCACTTCATCTCACCCATTATTTCTCTAACACTGCAGGATAACGTGAAGACATCAAGAAAGGACTCTACTTTCAATTACTAATTTTTAACCTGAATCTTTTTCCATTCATTTTGATTGTGTGAAAATAAATATTGAGTTAAAAATTATTTTGGCCTCCAATACTGACATAGTATAATGATGAACATAGTATAAGAAAGGACAAGAGAGGAGAGCAGAGGAGGGGAGAGGACAGGACATGACAGGACAGGAGAGAACAGACCTTCAGACCTTATATTCTAAAATTTAACTGAAAGCATAACTCCTGAGTTGTGTGCATGTACAACGTGGTTCGAGATCCCAAGAAAAAATGATYTATTTTCAAAATGAGACTTTTTAAATGCAGAAATCAGAATACTTGAGAATTTTTGTTTTAGGTTTTTTCTTGTATTCCTCRGACACTTTCCATTGTTGGCTCTGGGTGGTACAGTCATTGAGGCAGTCAGAGTCCAAAAGGAAATGGAGAGGCAATTGCACTTTTACACACTAGGATGACTCCGACCCTGATGTGGCAAGGGAGCAAAGAGACATTTCTGTTGTCATTTCCCTTTATATAAAAGTGCTATGAATAAACAGAAAACACCTTCAGAGTCAATTGTCACTCTATCCRATTTACTAATACAGACCGCCTAGGGGGATGTCATCAACAGGTCAGCATTTCAGGTATAACTTAGGTTAATGAGTGAAAGGTACATGGTGGAAATATATTGGACRTATATTGGAGCGCTCATTCGAGTGTCTATTAGATGGGCACAGAACCATTACTTTTGGAGAGATGGACTGAGAGTTGAGAGCAGAGCCTGAATGCTGTTCTCACATGAAGAGCTAAGCTTTCAAAAGCGCAGGAGACCAGAAAATACAAGATAGCTTCTCAACTTCAGCCTTAGCTTTGTTGTTTTCTAATACTTAAAAAAGCATTACTTTGGAGGCTTTCATGCAAAACCTATCCATAGATGTTAAATAAGAAGAAAGAATTTTGTAAGAAAACAGAGAGTGAAAATAGCAATAATCTTTTAACAGATGTGATATGTGTCCCATCCTTTCATTCCAGGCCAAATTTTGTATGTCAAACTTCACTCTAAGATTATTTTTTTTGGCCAGTTTTATGAACATTTAGCTAATGGCATTAGTGCAGACCTGGGGTTTTTTTGTATTTTGTTAAAATACTGTAAAATTAGTAACAAAATTTGTTACATTATATGATGTGAAGCCTGAGTTTTCACTGYCATGATAATTTTCCTAAAATAAAGTAGATTGGCAATGTGGTCTTCATTTTTACTTCTAATACATTGATAAACAGTCTGAAATCTGAAATATTTCTGATGAGGGGAACATGCTATAAAATGATATAGTGGTAAATTTTATTGCCTCAAAGTGAAATGATTTCTCTTCATGCTGTGAGCCAAATATACAAGATCATATTGCAAATGGTGTAGAAAATTCATACAATGAATAGATATCTTTTTGAAGGAATGGATGTAAGGGTAAAAAAAACACTTTATAGGAAAAGCCCAATATATCAGAGAGAGGCATTTTAATGAGTTGTTCTTCTGAAAACAGAGTAAAGGAAATGTTTATTACAGTACTTCAGACATACAATGATATTTTTCTGTTTGCCTTTCAAAGCTAAAAAAGATTCCTATATTTTAGCTAACTTTATGTGAGTGCTGGAGTTCAGTTGTTTTCAGTACAACTTTAAAATAGTAACTTCATTCTTACATTAAAAAGTGTGTTACTGAGAACACAGTTATATCAGCTGTACTGCACATTATGAGATACCCTCTGCACTGGGATTTCTGAGTCAACTTTATGCCACTTTCTAATTTCTGTTATATTTTGCGGTCTGTTTTGCCAGTGGTTCTATGCTGTGTGGTTTCATCTGCATTTTTTCGTTTCTCTGATTGCTAGGTTTTCTAACAGCACAGACTTAAAAATAGGGCCTATGTGAAATGATTAGGAGCCCTTTCAAATCTAAGCTTTGGTGGAGCATCAGCCTAGTTTATCATTACTTACATGTTTTTTTTCCTGCAGTTTGGTATGTCCATGTGACAAAACAGTGCAAAACATCTTGGGGAATGCAGCTGAAAACGGTACCAAATGAAATGTAAAGAAGGGTGAAATGACAAAGATATTCTCTTGTTCCCTCTGGGACCTAATTTCCAAGCAGGAGGGAAATAGTAATCTTTCCAGTAGGTAACTGGTGGAAATCATTCCATAAGTCAATATGACATGATAGTATGTTTTACTGGATCAGATGAGTTATATTTACTTTAACTGAATGCAAAATCGCAGCAAAAATGTCATTCTTTTCAAAACAGAAAGTAACTGTGTATAAGCATTTCTTAAAAAGGTAAGGAATTTGTGTACTTGAAAAGCATCTCTTCATCTATTGTATAGATTTTATGCCAAAGCTGCTGCTTTTTGGAAATTTGTTACAATCAGTATAACAACAGATAGTTCATTCAAAACCTTTTTAACAAAAATTCAAAATTCTCTATAATGTTCTTTTAYATACCTTAAGCTCATCATCAAAGTATCTTGTTAACTAAGCTGCAATATTAAGTCCATGGAGAATGAAAAGTTAATTTCAAACCAGTTAATTAAAGAAAAACAAAAAAGTATGTTGCTGCTGGGAAAATGTATGTCTACTTCACATCTGTATTACCAAGGCTTTACAATGTACAGCTTAAAGAATAYAGAGAAGTAGCATATCTTCTCTAAGGCTTTTTGGTACTAAAGTGTTGTAGAGTGTATCCAGTCATCTGTTTTCTTTGGGAGCATAAAACTTTTTTATTTAAGAAAAAGAAATAGTAGTATTGCAATAAACCTGCTTATGCTAATTCTGTACTCTGATCAACAAAACCAAAGGATTATGTCACAGGATAAGGGAGCCACCATTATAGGATTAGATTTTAGTTTCATCTCTGTTATCTCCATAATTCTAAGTATCATCTATTAGGGTATTTTGTCCCTGCCCAGGAAAACATATATCCATAGGCTTTTGTCCAGCCTAGTTCTGTTGGTAGTATCTATGCTGTTAATATCAATTAAGAAGGATGATCTCCTGCAGGAAGATATTATCCATAACTCCTGCAGGCTTTTAGAAAAGTGAAATTCTAAAGATCTTGGGTTTCTGTGTTCTATAAACATTACTCTGGTTACTTTTATGTAACATACTTCATTTTTTATGGCACTAGGTCTCTTGGCAGAGGGCAAATAGACATTGCTTTTCATAAAGTAACAGATTATTCTTAAAATGGAATAAATTCAATTTTCTATTTTTCACTCCCAGTGACTGGCTTGTTGTAACCAAATTATAACATACTCCCTAGCTCCATTTTTGCCTTATATAACACGTTATTGAATGTATTCCTCTTTGCTGGCCAGCTTGGAACGAGTGAACATGTTATAACATGTAAGTGAGCATTCAGGATGGTCTTAAGTGCACCTGGTGTAGTTAATCAAAAGTCTGCTGTGTGTTTTGTAGTTGTGTTAGACACTCTCGGATGTCTAATTGGAAGGGGATAGGAATTCTGTCTCCTAAATGCAAGCTTTGTTTCTGGATTTAAAAGCAGTAAACAAAATAAGTGTTAAGCAAAGCCTAATGCTGCTTGTGTATTTAAACTTCACCTGCAGCAAGATAGCACCTTGCAGGACACTTTACATTTGACTAACAGCTGCCCTTTTGGCATTAATAAACTTCATTATCACAGAATCATCAAGTAATTAGTCTGAAAAGGATTTCTGGAGGCATCTGGTCCAAYACTCCCCTCAAAGCAGGACCAGCTTCAAAGTTAGATCCAGCTTTGGAGCTAGGTCRTCTTGCTCAGAATTTCGTCAAGTTGACAGTCTCTGTAATTTTTTTTTCTTAACAACAAATCATAATTTCCCTTCTTGCAGCTTRTGTTCTCTGTTGTCTAAGCACCTGTATTAGGAGTCTGGCTCTGTCTTGTTTACCATCACTCTTAAGGTAGCTAAGGACAGTGGTAACAACCCCCTCCCTTCACTTTCCCTTCTCCAGAATAAAGAAATTTAGCTTTCTGAGGCAGTTCTTGAACAGTKTGTGCTCCAGTCCTGTAATCATGTTGGTCACCCTTCATTGGACTCACTCCAGTMTGTATCTTTTGTGTACTGGAGAGTATTGTAGACTTTGTCTCACAGTTGCAGAAGCAGATAGTCACTGCCCCAACTGCTGGCTGAAACAGCCCCGCGGGCAGTTAGCCTTCATCACCACAAGGCTCATTTGTTCACCCTTCATCACACACGATGGCATGTGAAATTGATAAGGACTGAGACTGTCTGGAATTACAGGATTCCATCAAAGGTAGTATAAAAGCATTGCCCTATGGTCCCACCATGGAAAAGATAAGGTCAAACTGACCCTGCTGAGGGATGAGTATTTGAGGTATGTGTATTTTAAGGGGAAATGATGAAACATAACAAGAAACATGGATAAGATWACAAATAACTAGGAATATTACCTTTCTGAAAAACGTTCTTCTCGTAAGAGAGGTCGTAATGTGGTGGGGAAAGTGCAAGAAAGCATGGCCACACCTGCTCTAAGCTTTTAGAGACTTGGTGTTCTCTTGTCTGTGCTTTAATATCCTTTCTTAAGTGTTCTTTAGGGATAGATAGTGCTTTCTAGTTCAGTATGACAGATTCAGGAAGTTGATGCTGAGGTCTAACAAGGAGCCTAACCAACCAGCTCTAGACCCGTGGATACAATCACTCTTGATACCAGTGGAGACAGCAGTTTCTTCAAAGACTTTTTTTTTAGGTTAAATAGCTTAGACTTGGGAGAATTTCTGCAAGTTAGGGTTTATCAAGGTTGTAATATGGTTGACCTTTTTCTGATTTGCTGGGTGTTCCATCCAGTTACTTTTATACCCTTCATTTCTATTATAGTAGATTGATAATTAGCTGGTTTCTCTCTCTGGAATGAGTTGCTGAATTTTTTGGAAATTATTAAAGGTTTATCCCAAAAATCATGTTCGTTTGGCACAGCAAGTACTTTAATGTTTGTGTTTGCTAATGCTTCATTCTATACATTTGTATATATATGTTTCATTCTATATGATTTGGGGAGAATTTTGGCTGAGGAGGTTCTTGGATATCTCAGAAAAAAACATGGATTGGCAGATCCAGTTCCAGTTGGAAGCAGTAGACATTTTCATCAGGTGAAGAAAACGTCTGATCAGAGAGCTCAGCGTTAGCAGTGTGTTTGTATGAAATATTTGGGTTTGGTCACCAGATCTTAAACAGCAGTCAAAAGATTTAAATTTCTGAGTCCTGGCAGGCAAAGGTGGAACTTTTTCATTCAAGATGGTCTTTCTTTGGACCAGGAAGCTTGGAATCACTGGACTATGAGTATGCAAGATGGGTGCCATACATCTTCCATAGAATATAATACAGGCCTGCATGGATGGAGATATCTTGGGTATGCTTCTGTGTTACTGTCATCCTTTTCCTTGCCTCTGCAGAAGCTGACCRGAGGAAATGTAGGATTGCACTACACAGAAATGAGAATGCCAATACTTTTATAGTTAAATACRTCACTAACTAAATACTGAATTCAGTCAGAAATTCTACTGCCAGAGGGGATCATTATGTTCACCTTGTCTGACCTCCTGTATTACATAAAGGATAGATTTCTTCTGCAACTTTTAACAATTAAGCCAAATTCCTGTTAAAAAAATGTAAGGMGATAAAGAATCTACCATGTATCTAATTCAAGTAATTAATTAGCCTTTATATTAAAAATGTACACCTATTTTAGTCTCAGTGCATAAAGGCTCAACTTCTAATCATTAGATAGATCATGGTACTAGAAATTTTATGAGGTGCGTAATTATTCATTAAACTCAATGTTTGATTTAAAAATATTTTATAGTATGATACACCAGTTGCTTTTTCACAATGCCAGCTAAAATATTAGTTAAATCCCACTATTACTTAGTGCATGATCCTAAGACATACATTTCATGGACCTACATCTGTTTTCTCTCATATTCATCTTTATTCTTCTGTCTTCCATTTTTCTGTTCCCTRTAGGAAACTTGCCATAGTGGAGGCAACGCATTATAAGTTCCTTTATTTTTTTGTATGTTTACATGTGTTCCTGTAGTAGCACAGGGGCTTTAGCATCATTTGGAGTAGGAATCTGTACATGATTCTTATATTTTTATATTTTTCCATCTGTTTTCTAGTGGCTGTGAAGTGCTGTAGGAGGTTGTCCAAGGGTCAGCACCTTCCAGGGTAGTGTGTGCAGTGTGCCAAATGACAAATTTGGTGCTGTTGTGTACAYTTATTCTTTATTTCCATGTTTTCCTTCTGAGGATACTTTGGAAAGGTTTTAGAAGCCATTACATTTTACCTTAGTGAATTTACTTTTAGCTTTTTCACACTTGGGAGAAATGTGTTTTATTTCATCAGCAAAGGTATTTATTTCTGAGGTGACTGCCATATAAAAGCAATTCCTTTGGCAATACTAATTGCGGTATGTTTTTAACATTTTGTCTGGTAAGTCTGCTGCCTCTGCCAAACACTTAGTATTATCTACATTTTAAATAGAGTAGGCAGTCTTATGGATCTCATTACWGTCCACAGATTTTTCCAAAAATCAAAAACGGAAAACACTACAAGAGTGCGTGGAGGTTTAACAGGTGATATAGTGGTGCTCTGTGATATTAGTATGCTAATTCATATTCAGTGAATTCCTTGGCTTTATTGGATTATAATATAGATAAAGTAGTACGCTAAAGAGCATTATTTATTGTATAATATTARACTGAAATTAATATTAAAGTCTGAGGAAATTGGACTGTGTGATTCATGAGTTTGATTTCAATTACTTGAAAATTTTTAAAGCCAGTGGTTGACTTCTTGACTGATATAAATCAATAAAATTGCTTTGATTTATAGTAGTTGTGGATATGACTACGTACTTATAATTTTTTCATAAATTTCTTCAATTTCTTCTTTTCTTCAGGTATTTTAGAACAAAAGCATTGTAGCTACACTGTGGAATCTCAAGAGTTGTAGTACTGACTCTAGTGGGAGCTTTGCATCAACTGAGCTGCTGACTGAACTAGGTTCATTTTGACTTGTAGCTGAACAAAAATCCAACAAGACTAAGTTGTGGCTATACTTTATTAAGTGGAAATGGGATAGGACCCTTTCAAAGGAGTAAAAGATGAGTGTATATTAATTAAAAAATATAAGTAAGTCATAGGGAAAATAATGTAAAGGTGATACCCAATCTAGATTATTTACAGATCCTTTCATATAGGCATATAAAATATGCCCTCTGGTAATAAAACAAATTTATTTGTTTTAATTTAATTTTAAATTTATCTGGTCATTTACAAATTTGTCATTTAAAATGTGGTATTAAAAACGTAAAGATGACTTATTCAAAATGTTGTAAACTAGCAAATCTTTGAAGCAATCATCCTTTATGTTCTAATGGCTGTATAGTGTGCAATATACTTTATTGCGTACATATTTTGAATAATATTTTAACAAGAAGTTCCACTGTTTCTTTAAATGCACTTGATTCAACACTTCTGGATCTTTATCACCATCATTAGTTTCATTTCCTGTAATGATTCTTTGAACTGTAGAACATCCCAATGGTGAATTAATTTTCTCTACTCAGATCAAAATAAATTCACTAAAAGAACAACTGTGACTTAAATAATAAATAAGCCTAATTTGCACTCAAAATTCTTACATCCTTAAATTTTTGTAAAGTGTCGTTAAGATTCAATATTGCTTATATAGAATCATGCAGAAGCTCTACATACTGTAAAAATTAGATTCAATGGATATGTAACAGGTGAGTTTATGCAGTAACTATAGCATTACTTTATTTATAATTGTTGCCTTTATTGGATGTAATTTAGCCTACCAGTATAATTTATATAAACACAAGCATCTACTATTTTAGTAAAAATGTCTCCTCCCCTTGACAGCCTAATAGTTGAAACAATGTAATTGAAATCTGTACTACCTCTTCAAGCTTTCTTGATGTGGAGTTCAGCCAACACAAAGCTTTTCTGTTGTCTTATTTTACTGTGAGGAAATCATTTAGCATAGCTAAGTTAGAAATGGCCTTGCCTTTAGTCATTTCTCTTCCTCAAGATCAGCTGATTCACAGACTGGTGTTCTTGGCTAGCTTTGTGAAGTATTGACTTTAATGCCTTGTATGTTATCTAGAGAAAAAAAAATGTTATTATTATGGGGTTAGGGAACTGCCTTTCTCCTAGATGTAGGAGACTAAAGTAGATAGACAGAAGAGTTGTCTATCAGTAACTGCATCTGCTGCATGTATGTTCTGCCTTGTCAAATAAGAAACTATTTGAATAGCTAAGCCAAAAGGAAACTGCYTTTGGCCAAAGCAGTAGGAGGAAGGTTAAATGTGTCTCCATGGTAAGTTGCATTTGGAACAGGAAAGAATTTAACTTTCAACTGCAAGTATAGAAATAAATGATGAAAAATAAATACRTGGAATATGAAATTCAATATATTAYATGACTACTAAAATTTGGCATTGGATACCATAATGCACACAGTTTGTGCATGCTGTATTAGCTGTATGATGTGYACTTTAAAAAMCCRTTTTCTGCKTAAAGCCTATCTGCTACTATTCTAACAAAGAAAAGTACCTGACCAACAGTAAGATAGTGTGCTGGTAGGCGTGAAAACAACATACAGGAATAGGTGATGTCAGCTGTAAAACTAGTGTGTAATTCTGGGTAAATCTACATATYCAGTGAAGTCTAACTTGGAGCTAATCATTCATACTGCCAACCCATACTTCATTTTTGTTTGTGGCTGGATGACCAAGGAAAGACCAGGATCAGAATGGAGYCAACTGTCTCTGGGCAAGCTCAGCCTCCTACATGGCATGAGGGTGGGGTGGTAGTGAGCCACTCTCAAGCTCAGCTTGATGGGTACAAACCAAGCACCAGTGGAGAGGCAGTAGGGAACAGCTTCTTAAGTCACCTTTGGCAGGTGACTTAAGTCACCTATATAACCAAATTTTTAGTGCAGTTTCAAACACAACCCGACTGACTAGCTTAAACAATTTTCAGAGCTGGTTTAAGCAAAYTAATCTGTCTTTCTTCTAGAAGAGTAGGATTGTTTACATAGTCAGATGTAGCTGAGATCCTCTCAGTCTCTAATGCTTCTCAGATTCTGTTTGCCCATTTGGCAGCCACTCCAAAACATATGACCATGTATCACTGTAGAGCTCCTGGAGTAAGCAGTGGGAATCACTAAGAAAAGGTCCTAGGTTTGACCCAAGGTCAAACCTGCAGTGTACATTCCTTATTGTGGATAAACTCTGGTGAGGACATTTTGGTTAATTATGTCAATTTCGGGCCTAATTCTTAGAATAAACATTCAGATTTTAGAAGCTGAATTGTATTCTTCTTGTTGTTACTTATGTCAGTAATCTCTCTTTTATTTGTTTTAATTCATTTTTGTGTGCTATTCATAGACAATTTTTTTGTAAGCTAAGCCTACTTATAATTTGAATGTATTGGTAAAATGTGTACTTGTTGCATGGGGCACTGGCTGGAAAGTTGTCAAGTTTATCAGTAGCATGGTTTTCAAATGAGATTAAGGAGGCTYTCTCACCTCTTGCAACTGCAAAGACCATTTGAAACAAGAATGTTTGATTGAAGTTGTCATTCCTTACCCATTGAACCAGTTGCAGCAGTGATAGATTTGAATACAATTCATCTGCAGTTGAATTATGCAAAACTATGAACTGTCCCTGCTTGGAGTTAGGGCCATATTYCATTGTTTTTCAGAAAAGTGATGTTTGGATGGTTTGGGAGCTCTCTTGGCTTATTGATTAGCTATCGGGAGAAAACCCTAGGAACCTGAAAGGCCTTAGCTGCATTTATCTAGTTAATATCTCTTTGCTGAGGCCTCATGCAAAACCACTTTAGCTACAGCATTTCACTTTAGCTAGTGCKCCTTAGCTAATTCACTCTTATCTGACCACTGGCAGATCAGTTCTTTCCCACTCTACAATGGGAATGTAAGGGGAACTAGGCTGCCAAGAAGGAGTCACTGTGGGCTATTGTTCTGAAGCTTGTCTTCATTCATGTTATCTGAGAACTTCACATTAGAAGGGTTCTGCTGCACACTACAATAGAATGAGAAGTGTGGTTAGGAATCAGAAATCTGTAGTGAGATGCAAAGTCATAATTCAGCCTATTATGAGCACAGAAGTAGGACTAAATACTTTAAAACCACATTGCAACCCAACTCAAATATTCTGGCCTATGTTCATTTGGCCTAACTCCTAGTCTGTGCATAGTATTTTGTATTAGATGTATTTGTGTGAAGTCCTGCTTCTGACCACTTGGAAACACTCAGCAAGGAATTGAAGGTAGAATTTACATCACCTGACTATGTTCCTGAGCTGAGTTTGTTTACACAGTACTTCTGTTTGCACCCATTTCGGAAGAGTCCTTTCACAACTTCAACTCTGGTTATTATAAGATGCTGACACATAATTGGACAGTTATCTTTTTTGTGTAAACAGAAGAGAAACTTTCTTCTCCTCAGAATGGAATATATAGGTCCTAGGGTGTGATAATTAGTTAAATGTACTATAATTTGAAAGAACACTGTTGAAAAATTGAAATGAAATTACACTCAGTGTATTACAGATACCAACCTCAATGCTCTGTATTTTCTCAGAAACAAAAGGCTTTACATACATACAAAATGTTCAACTTAGACACTTTACTCTCTGAGCTCTGAAATTAATATTAGATTGTTGTACATTTCTCTGCCCTATCATCTGTAAATTCTTTAGAATTGCCTCAAAGGAGTGAGCAACCGTGTTCCCCCCCCCCTTTTTTTTTAATTGCAAAAATGGAAAGGCAGTTGTGGTATTGCATAGTGTAGATACAGGGCCGTGAGGCTTAGATTCATCTCACCTAGTCTTCAGCACATACTGGAGGCTAGTAATTCAGGAGGAGGACATCCTGAATGTCTTCTGAGGTCAATGGAGAAGACAAATGGTCTCTCTGACTGAAATCACCCTCCACTGAATATGGAGGAAGCATAGGATGTTAGGCTGGTCATATAGTACAGACCTGCATAGAACTGYGTCAGCCTTTTTAATGCCATGTGAAACGAGCTCAGTGTATAATAGCTACTGCTTTCAGGAGCTTGGAATTGGGATAGAGCGGCAGAACACGATCATACCGGTGAAGAACAACATAACAAATCTACTAAAGCTGAACCTCTTTCTTTTTTTTYYTTTTTTTTTCTTTTTTGGACAAAAAATATTTAAGAAACCTCATCAAGGGCAACTGGAAGAATGATTATAGAAACTGAGGGCAAGTAACAAGGGAATGTTTTCCTAATATTACTGTAAGCATTTCAATGAAAACTTACATAACAAAAAAAGCAGAGGAACTTAAATGAAATCTGTGGAATMAGCTTGCAAGATGTGAGAATAAGCAATTTTCCTAAATTATCCCTTGAAAGTGTCACATTATGCTTCTAAATGTTGATTTTTCACTCTCATATGCGGAATCTCTCTGTACCTGTACAACCTTACTGCTGAAAATTGTACTGGTTTTCTGCTGTAGATGTTTTAGGAAGGAAGTGGGAGTGTTTGGTCTAGCATCAGTTGAATCAATTGCATTGAGTTGAGCTCTGCATAMTTATGTTGGCTTAATAAAGTGTTGTTCAGAATATCTCCTGGAAGTCYGTGGTAATGTGTTAGACAGTAGTACCTCAGTTTTCCTTATATCACCAGAATTTCAGTTCTCTCCTGAGAGGGAATAAGAATAAATGGTTTTGGTAKCCAATGCACCGAGGACTACATTTAACAGTTGTCAGAAGCTCTGTTTCACCAAAGGTGAGCACAAACAACTGGCAATTAGAACTGCTTGTTATTCACCCATGTTGGAAAATTGGGCAGCTATCAACTGTCTCAGGAGGTCACAAGRACAGAGATGAGACTAGAAGGATCATAGAATCATAGAATTATATAATCAGTAAGGCTGGAAGGGACCTCTGGAGATCATCTAGTCCAACCCCYGTGCTCAGCAGGGTCACCTACAGCATGGTAGRCAGGRTTGCATCCAGGTGGGCCTTSAAGATCTCCAGAGAAGGAGACTCCACCACCTCTCTGGGCAACCTGTGCCAGGGCTCTGTCACTCTCACAGGGAAGAAATTCCCCCTCAYGKTCAGGCRGAACTKCCTGTGCTTCAATTTCTGCCCACTGCCTCTTGTCCTGTCACACAGGGCAACTGAAAGGAGTTTGTCCCCGTCCTCTTGACACCCTCCCTTCAGGTACTTGTACACWTTGATCAGATCCCCCCTCAGTCTTCTCTTSCCCAGGYTAAACAGGCCCAGCTCTCACAGTCATTCCTCTCCTCATAGGTCAGGTGCTCCAGCCCTCKSMTCATCTTTGTAGCCCTACACTGGACTCTCTCCAGTAGCTCCAGGTCTCTCTTGTAGTGGGGAGCCCAGAACTGGACACAGTACTCGAGATGAGGCCTCCCCAGGGCTGAGTAGAGGGGCAGGATCACCTCCCTCAACCTGCCGGCAACACTCTTCCTAATGCACCCCAGGAGACCATTGGCTTTCTTGGCCACAAGGGCACATTGCTGGCTCATGGTCAACTTGTCATCCACCAGCACTCCCAGGTCCTTCTCTGTAGAGTTGCTCTCCAGCAGGTCAGTCCCCACCTTGTTCTGGTGCCTGGGGTTATTTTTCCCTAGGTGCAGAACTCTGCACTTGCCCTTGTGGAACCTCAGGAGGTTTCTCTCTGTGCAGCTCTCCAGGTCTCTCTGAATGGCAGCACAGCCCTCAGGGGTATCAGCCACTCCTCCCAGCTTGGTAGCATCAGCAAACTTGCTGAGGAGGCACTGTGTCCCCTCATCCAGGTCGTTGATGAAGAAGTTGAACAGGATGGGACCCAGTACTGAGCCCWGGGGGACACCACTAGCGACAGGCCTCCAACTAGACTCCAGGCCACTGATGATGACCCTGTGAGCTCTGCCTTTCAGTCAGTTCTCAATCTAGTTCACTGTCCACTCGTCCAASCCACACTTCCTGAGCTTCTCTGGAAGGATGTTATGGGAGACAGTGTCAAAAGCCTTGCTGAAGTCAAGGTRCAYGACGTCCACGGCTCTCCCCTCATCTACCCAGCCAGTCATTCCATCATAGAAGGCTATSAGACTGGTTAAGCAGAATTTCCCCTTGATGAATCCATGCTGGCTACTCCTGATCRCCTTCTTTTCCTCCATATGCCTGGAGATGACATTCAGAACGAGCTGTTCCRTCACCTTTGCAGGGATGGAGGTGAGGCTGACYGRCCTATAGTTGCCYGGGTCCTCCTTCTTGCCCTTTTTGAAGACTGGAGTGACACTGGCTTTCTTCCAGTCCTCAGGCAATCAAAATCATACTCAAAAAACAGTGATTTAGGTCTATTAGGGCTACTATGTGTAATGGAAATAAGAACACATAGACAGTAAAAAAATACAGATTGTGTTGTATTTGTTTCATGAAGTTGCTTTCTTTTGAAGAGAAACCATTCAGACCACAGCTCAGCTAATGACAAGCTAGTTTGGCACAAAGATTTCTAAAAATGTAGTGTGTGAACATTAGCCATGCTTCATGACAAGTGAAGATTTAAATTAACAGAAGCAGCTATTTATCAGAGAAGATATGTATATCATGTACACCACTTTCAGTAAATTGAAAAATTCACCATAGATTACCACTGTTTAATACAGTTACACTTCTACATACTAAGATAAAGGGACCACTGTATCAACAGCCTGTGATGCCAGGAAAAAAAAAGGCATATAGATTTGCAGCAGAGAAATGATTAGTACGAAGAAAAGCAATAGCTGTACTGTGCATAGCAATGCAGAGTTCATGAACGGAACTTTGAAGAAACAGAAATGCTAAGATGATTAAAAGGAATGAAATGCACATTAGTAAATTCTAATATAAGAAATATTCACATTCTCTGGTGGTTGGGGAGGTAAAATCATTGACTATCCTAAAAATAGTCATTTSATGCAATTCAAATCTTTGATACTATTAGAACTACAAATTATTTCCACAAAAATAAAAGTAGTATAATTGCACATGCCTTAGTTTCATATAGGTACTTTTAATTTACTAAGTTATCGAAAGTCTGCAGCAGAGGCAACAACCAGTTCTTGCTTGTTTGATGGAAAATGAGTGAAATTAAGTCATCTCTAGTGACTAGTGAATTGAATCAGGGTTGATTATTAGAACTCATCATATTAGAAAATGATTAGAAAGTTTCACTATAGATGAAAGTCAGCAACTTTAATTATTCAACCAGAGTAAACCTTGCCACTCAGCAATAATGTTTCTTTCTGCACTGCTGAATACAGAAAGGTATCAAAGTCACGCTGTSAGATCGAAGTCTTCTGGGTTGTCCCAAGCCCTCCTCTGTCCATATGTAACCTTCTGCTTTTGTGTTCCACTGGAAAAATTAAATTGTCCATTATTTGGAGTGTTTATACTTTACAAAATGACCTTCACTAATGCTGTAGTTACACTTCAGAATTAATATGTGTAGGAGATAAGAATAGCAGTGGGATTACCTGCATTCAAAATTACATGTGACATTTCTTTCCTCACCTTCACTATATTTGACTCCTTTGAAGTTAAATCTAAGCTTTTTTTTATCTTCAGAAGAAGAATGAACAGGKTTTTTTTTATTTCTTTTAGAAACTTGAAGATAGTCACAATACCTAAATCTGCAGTAGGCATTTTAATGCCTGTGAATATACTATAAAATAATGATTCCTGTAAAAATAATTTAGGCAATTCATTATTGAGGAATGGGGATTTTTTTTTTTTTTTTGTTAATGTGAACTAAGCTGAGAATAGCTTTTTTTCATAAGTGATGGAAAGAAATCTGTTTCAAGTAGTTGGGATTTTTTGTAGGGGGTCATGTTCTGGGGGAAATCATTTAGTATAAAAACTAAGATGTTCTCAAAATACATTTCTGAATAGCATAGTAAAAGTGCTCTGACAATGGGTTCATTTCTCTCAAAGGAGGAGAGTGTATTTTCTGTATCACTGTTTTAAAACGTAGTTTAGAAGTACTGAACTATTGTATTTCCCTGGAATTTACTGCATAAGTTCATAGTTCAGTCAAAAATTTATCGTCTATGAGAAACAGTCAATGAAGAAGAGGAACAGAAAAGCTTTTACCAAGGAGTCTACATAACTGTTGTGTATATCCTACTTTTGCTCTTTGCAATGAAACTAAGAGGAAGAGGGAGGGGAAAAGATGCTTTCTGTTACTCTAGAAGCAGCCTAGAAAACATGTGCTTGTTATGTCGTGTATGTGAGAGGTGCCGCATTTGATAGCCTGTGACTTTCATGTCGGAAGTCTACTTCTCCATGGATGGACAAAGCATGAGCTGCTGTTGGAAGCAGCACACAGCATGAATTCTCAAATTTGCTCAAAGCATTCCTGCAGTATGTTGTGGGATCTCACACAATATTAGAAATCCAGTCTRATATTGATGGGATCCCTACTGAGTCAATACAGTTACCTGCATCTCTTCTCATCTTTTGCTGTGGTGTCTGGATGGCAGTTGGCCATTAGGAGTTTTAGTTGTGAAGCTTCTGGTGATGTTACATACAATATTGTACAGCCACACAATTCTTTGAACTCTGTTCATTCAAAATGAGTACAACAGTGTGTGCTATTACATATGAAGGTGTTTTGTCACTAAACTGAGGTTTAATCCACCTGCCTGGTGAATGGGGCAGAGATTTGGCTATAGGTGTCAACTTCTGGGATGAAAGCTAAGGACTACAACTATTCGAGCCATCTATGGACAAGAAAATGGAGAAAACCTAATAATTTGCAACTCTCTTTGGCCATTCTTGTAGTTTTCCGAAGTACTTTTTGATTCTGAAGAGATGAGCTCTTGACATGCTCCCATGTCTTATTGGATAGATACTGTTCTGAYGTAGATTAAGACGTAACTGTGAAAATTATGAAAACTGAATCTTAGACTTGTGTTGAAAGGTCATCCCATTCTAAGTATTGATTTTTATCATTCATATGTATCAACTAGGTTCCCTATTTTAAGTGTAAACTTCCCTCATCTTTCTGTATGTTATTTACCCTAATCAGTGTGTATTCTTTAAAATCCTATTATTATTCCATACTATTAATTCATTAACTTTCTTGTATTATTAACATAGACTTCCAAAACAACTGAGGTGATTTTGGCTTGGGAATCCATCTGTGGACAGTTTCTATGGTAGTCTTTGCAACAGTTGTCTTTTAATGCATCTCAAAGTAGGACTGGGTTGAATAAAACAAAATTAATTAATAAATATTTTGAGTGATTTAGTAGCAACTGCTAACAGTTTAGCTTATACTTTTAAAATACGCTGTTAAGTAGACATTATACAGTATGGCTGGCTCCATAAGAATGAATTTAGAGTGAATAAGGTTAGCTATATTTTTCAGTTTAAAAGTTATTATAGCAGGTAGTGCRGAATACTTCCAATGTACTTTAGGGTCAGTGTATAATTTAAGTAGATTCTTAAATTCTCTGTAATAGCATGTACAAGTAGCCTAACAAAAATCATCCATAACAGTTGGTTTGTAATGTTAAAAAAATTGACCAGTCAAAAAGTAGGTTCTGCTGTTGACATTGGTACTGTTGACCCTTATTCCAGCTGCAATGTGTTTCCGTGATGTTTGAAAGTACAATATAATAACATGCAGCCGTAAATACATATTTTGTGATCATAGTTTATTTTAACAAACTATACCAAATCTTGTTTTGTAATATTTCCACTGGTAACTTAGCGTACAACCACTTGGATCTTCAATAGGAATAACAGAGTTGCTAGCACTAGACAGAAATTTGTGTGTAATACCTAACTGCTTAGAAGACTTAAAAATGCCTACAGCCTACTATACAAGCAATTCTTTAACTACATTATCTTTCTTCTTGAAGAGCTGCAGGAAAAAATCAGATATTTCCCAGAAAAGGCTTTGGTCTTCCATAGATCTTAAGAAACCATCTTCTAATTAAGCTGTTCTAGTTGTAGAAGGCATTTTGCATGTAATTAGCTGTATCTTTATTTTATTAGTAACATCAAATATCTCTGTCTAGATCTCATTAGTTGGAAGCTTTTATAARTCTGGAGGAATATATGAAAACATAAATGCTCATGCAAGCATGTTTCTCTCACCATGCCCTAATCCATGGCTTGTTTCCTCGGATAGTTCCCTTGTGCACATATATTCACTTCTATTTAAAATCTTGTTGTTTATCATTGGACTAAAAGTATGTGTGGGTGTAAACAAATCTCTGTGCAGTGGGAGTCAGTGTCTAAACTTCAAAAGGGGGTGCAGATGTGTCATCATATTTTAGTGTACCTGAAAGAGTTGAAATCCATGGAAGAGCAACACTAAATGTCTTTAAGACATGTACAGAAAATAACCTTGGATTTGCATATCTTGGGTATTCCATGAGTGGATTTTCAAATTCTGGTTCAGAGATGTCTCTTTAGAGCAATTTACTGCTTTCTTTTATATCTCCCTGATCATAGTATTTTATTTTACAATAAGCCAGAAAGATAAACTGATACTGAGAAAGTGGGAAACACCGCAGAGACATTTGCTAAGACATTAACATGTTTTATGAAGGAAATCCCAATGTATTATAGAGCTTTCTGTTAGGTTCACAGAATCACACAGAATGCTTAACTAAAAAAGTTTTTTCTAATGTTCAGGTGGAACTTCCTGTGCTTCAGTTTCTGCCYATTGCCTCTTGTCCTGTCACACGGGACAACTGAAAAGAATTTGTCAGACCCCCTCAGTCTTCTCTTCCCCAGGCTAAACAGACCCAGCTCTCACAGCCGTTCCTCATAGGGCAGRTGCTCCAGCCCTCTGATCACCTTCGTAGCCCTACRCTGGACTCTCTCCAGTAGCTCCAKGTCTCTCTTGTCCTGGGGAGCCYAGAACTGGACACAGGACTCGAGATGAGGCTTCCCCAGGGTTGAGGAGAGGAGCAGGATCACCTCCCTCRACCTGCTGGCAACACTCTTCCCAACGTACCCCAGGAGACCACTGGCTTTCTTGGCCACATGGGCACGTTACCAGCTGGGAGTCCACTAGGACTCCCAGGTCCTTCTCTGCAGAGCTGCTTTGCAATTAGCTTTGAAAAAAAATGAGACAATAGTGCAKAATCTGGAATGATTCATACCTGATTTTGCTCTTTTTTTCATCTTTTTCAGTTTAAAAGTACTGAACATCACATCAGGCACTTAGCTAACCTCTATATGGACTGCATTCCTAAATGCCAAAAGAATACCCATAATTACCAAGTTTCAGATTTTCCAGGAATTATTTAGATAACATTTTAAATTTTTATGAAATCTACATTAACAACAAATTTTCTGATTGTTTTTACAAGTATCTTCTGCAATCTTCCATGCATAATTTGACACAAAGTATTCACACTTCTCTCTTACTGGCTTTTATCTCTGAAGTATATTAACRTAGCATTTTAAAAAGTACTCCTGGCAATAACAATAAAAGATACTTTATTTGCCCAAAGCTGTCCTGGCAATGAAACTTCTACAGATAGGCTTACTGCTGGGTCAGAGTCGTTCTTTAAGTTCTCTGCAGACCTAATGAGGAATTCACCAGCAGCAGGAAAGTGACCCAATTCACACTGTGATTACTGGTCAATGAGTCATATGGCTTTGCAGAAGAAACATCCAGTGTATCAGTGCCTGTCCCAAGATAACAGCATGCAAGTGCAATAGATCTGATCCTCAGCTGGTGTAATGGGTAGCTCTGGATATATCATAGTGCATTTTATAGAAAACTTTTCAAATTTCTATCTCAGCTGATAGATCTTGGGTGCTATATTCCTTGTCCCCCAGTGGCCTTGCTGGTTCCTGTCATCTTCTCCTAATTATTTATTAGCTTTACACTTCATAATTTACCAAAAAAACCCACCTTCCTTCCTACCACCAGCACTCCACAACCAAAACTATTGTCAGTCCCATCTCCTGATTTTATTTTGCTATTCAGCTCTAATATGACTAATTTTTGCAAAATATAAATGATCTTTGGAGCTGTTTTTATGTATATTGTACAGTGTCAATCACATTGCATGGAAAACAGAAAACAAATAGAAAACTCAGATTGTGTTTAATAGGAAGCTACTGAATATATATTTAATCTGAAAAGAGGTGTTTCAAAGACTATGTAAATCTGGAGTGTAATAACCCTGCTAACCACTAGGCAGGAGTTTATCTAGTTTATCTAATGCACATGCCTCAAGTTTTGAAGAAGTGACATTTTAAAGAACGACATACTGAATACATGTTCTCTCCAAATAAAGGGCATGCTTATCTCTTACTCTATGTATAGTAGGTCTCAAATCAGGAAGTTACTACAACTCCTTTGCACTATAAAGTATAAAATACATTGTCCCAGGAATTTTAAGATATTATAGAACCTGGGAGGTCAAAATAGCATAGAGTCCCTTAAAACTATGTTTTACAATCTTACATTTTACTTCTTTAGGAAAGATCAAAACATGATAAACTTAATCACATTGATCCCAATGTACATTAGAAACTATCAATAGTAAGGATTAGGCTTTTTTATTTAAGAGTTTGTTTTATTATGATCCAAATCCATTGCCCACGCAGTGAAAAACTTCCAACTGACTTCAGTGGACACTGGATTGAGTCATCTAATTCATCTATTATTTCTACTAAAATCAAAATATATTAATGGTATACAGGGAATGGAAAATGTATTTTACTATTCATCCTTATTTTATTAATCTTATTTTAAAACTTATTTTATTAATCACCCACTAATGAAAGTAATAGTTCTGTGGTGAAGTGTGATCAAGTGTGTTTCCCTTTCTACAAAAGCTTGGATCAGAAAATTCTGGAGATAGAAAAAAAGAAACACTTTTTTTTTCCAAATAGTGTCTGATTTATCGCTCCATGGAAGCTGTAACATTATTTATAGTGGTGCAGTCTCACAATGCAGCAACTGCTAAGTGCCTGGCTTTGCTTCATTGTGGAGAATTTAGCTGCTTTGCTAGTGGGGTTTGGAATAATTAACCTGGAGCTCTTCTTCAGAAATACATTTGCTAGCACCCTCCTTATTAATGGAGCTGGAAACTATTTCCCCCTGAAAAATGTTTTCAGGAATCTGGGATTTGGTCCTCTGCTTCTGAAATTATTTTTTATAGGAATGCATCAGAGAAATTTCTGGTACTGCGTAATTAAAAATATGAAAGAAACCTTGGTTTTCATGACGCTTGGCAAGAAGGGGCTTATGGCATTGTGTTTTATGTTGTTGTTACAAGAAATATCATAAACACTTGGAGCTTCCTGGCTTGTAGTACATCTAAAATCACTTTACTTGAAAACGATGTTTAGTATTCTCTTCAGCTGGGAATTCAGTAGATCAAGATGAAGGTGGTGTTTCTCTGTTTTATGCAGTTAGTAATTTGACAAGATAGGTGTAATATTCCATATATTCTAGTTCCTCACAGTAGTATTGTCCCTGAATAATTTGGCAAACAAACAAAAGAGCTAATTAAACACTGCCGAAATTTTCCGAGGCAAAATGTGCACAAGGTTATGACCTTGAAGGGCTCAGCTGAAGTTTATTAAAGATTAGCAGTCTGTGTCTGCAGGAGGGATCCCTCTAGCTATTGTAATGTATGACAGCCTGGCATACTGCTTTCCACAGCAARCTGTTGTACAATACAGAATTACAGAACAAATTGACTATAGGATGTGTAGTAAAGTGGCCTTGTATATTAAGCATCTTTTTGTCTTTATGTTCATGTTACCTGTGGAACAAATAAGCACATTAAGGTCCTATTTTCTTTGATATGTTTGGAAAAATGAATTGAGGAATAGTCATTATRCAAAAGGGTGGTAGGTTTTTACAAAGCTTGTGGCAAAAACATGCCTCCGTTTTTGTACTTACCTAGTGCAATAGGAATCAATCTGTGATTAGTGCTACTAGATCTAAATGTAAATACAGCTAAATAATAGTGAAGATGTTTGGATAAAAAAGAGGTATGTCATGTTTGCGCCTAACTTGCAATGAAGAAGGTTAATATAGATATTTATAATATGCCTAGAAGCTCAGAGCATTTAAACCTCTGCATAAAGTTTGTGAGTAGGTACTGGACCGTAGGAACKAAGGCCTTTATTTCTACTTTTCTGCGCACCATATAGACTGCACAGGAACACTAGGAATGTAATACGACCTTTGTAAAGCAGCCAAAGACCATAAGACATGGGTTATTTACTGTGCAAGGTGAAATGTTCTTGAAAATATGTGTATTGTACTAAGTATAGAACACCATCTAGTATTTACTATCTTTCTGAAGCCATAGTTCTGGGGGGTTTAATTAACATTCATATTCCAATCGTATCACTTAAATAAATGTGTTTGTCTTCCTATCATGCATAACTACATGGAGTTAGYAATAAAATAAATATTGAGAGAGCACCTTTCTTGAAAGCAGCAGTGAGGCAAAGACTATGAAAACGCAGTGTTTCTGAGAAGCAGAAATATTTGTGGAAGTCAAACTGAGTCTCTTGTTCATATATAAGCACTAAGTAATATGTTGAAATTATATACTTAGATACTGACTGAGATTTAAAAAAATAGACATATAAATTCCTGRTGTACCAATTGTGCCTATTCTCCTACCTATATAAATTAGTTTTGGAGCTTTTCAGTGGAGTTTTTCCAGTGTTARCAATTCTAAATTTTTTTACTAAGAAATTTGGATTGAACTCTTCTTGAACCGAAGAGTTTTTCCAGTGGGCTCTAGTAGTCAATGTAAAGCTAAAATGATAAATGTTAGTAACTGTTTCATAAACTCATATTAGCAGTGTTTCAGAAATACTTTATTGCTATTAAATTAACACATTCCCTTTCTTGTTTATTGCAAAGATTTCTTAGATGTCTGAATTTATACCCCCTGAGTCCCTTATGTTCATTTAAAAGAAAAATACACTTTCAAAGGCTGTTCATATAAACACCACCTTTTTCCTCTCCAGAAGCATAGTGTCATCATATAACAAGCCATTAAACTTGGAAAGCCTGCACTGAAATATGGTATGTCCTATTTCTCTTTTGGTGGAGAAGAAGAAACAAGCAGCAAAGGTCTTTTTTTGAAAACATGTGCCACATAGTTTAAGTATCCCTAAATTGTAGCAGGTACTCATTCTAAAGTTATAATAAATACAGATGGAGTAGTCACTCAGGGAATGACCTCAGTGTTTTATATGAGAGCAAATAGATGAACAATGCAATTGCGCACTGCCTTTATATAATCATCACAGTCAAGATTAACCTCTGGTATTGGAATATTAAAAGCCATGAAATACCTTAACATACTTTCTTACTATCAGAATTGAAAATGAGGGTGACTTTATCATGAGCATTATTAAAACTTGTTCTTCCTTCGTATCTTCTTCTATTTCTTTGCTATGTATGTTTTCAGATATTCATAGCTCTGCATGTAACATTGCTGTGAAAACAGTTTAGCCTTTTGGATTTACGATACCTCACTRGGCCAAGTGATGTGGTTTGCTTTAGATCCTGGTTTATCATTTCAGATTAAGTTTTCTGATCATATGCAAGATCCTTTGCCATGGCATAGTTTTGTCTGTCAAACTGTAAATGTCTTTAAAAACTAAGGTGATCAGAACTGAATTTTTTTGAGTGACAGAATTAGTGAAATGATGGCCAGTTCAGAACTAGTCAAGGAAAAAAGGTTTAAGGAGCAAAATAAGGAGCTTAAAGCTGCTTTTAACTGAAAGTCTTGTAGCCAAGGTCTCTCCTAGACTGCTCCTCCATGCCCCTGGGTGACTCACTCTTCTTCTTCACTGACAGATAGAAGCAGATAYAAAAAGTCAGTGAAATTTACCTTGAAACCACTGTGGAAAGATTGCATGCCATTAATGTTGATGCTGTTGTCAGGCTTGTAGGTAAAAAGAAGCTCCTGAAGGCCTATGCTATGAAATGCTGTAAGCACTCATCCTCGTGAAGGCAGAGAGAGTCAGAGTCAGTCCAGATTTTGTGGACCAAGTGCCTCAGTTTCTAAAGCACCTACAGGTGTGACAGCACACACTTCTCGTGGCTCAGTCATGGTTACCAGTAAGCTATTCTTTGCATATCTTCTGTTTAACAGGAACAATAGATTGCCATTGCCATAAATATACATAGTGCAAATATACCACGCTGGCTTTTATCCTGCAAGATCTAAAAGTATCATGTTCTTTCATTATGGAATTCAAAGATTATTTTTCCTATGTTACCATGGTAACAAAATGGTAACTAGGTTCCTATGTTCATTTTACATTAATAAAAGACTAAACATTGTAAGCAGTAGCAAGTATGTCTTGTTCAACCTTATTCCTCTGTAATAAGATATGTTGTATTGCTGTAAAAACATAAGGCTTGGAATCAATCTTTTGTTTTAATTCTTGAATAATGGTGGCTTTTAGGCCTGTTCTTTAATATGAATATAGTTAGAGGCCAGATAGATAGTTAGAAGGCCAGATCTACTGAGAATAGTAATTCTACTTTAATTTAAAAGCAGTGAAAGAGAAAAAATGCCCATGATCTGCAAGATGCCTATATATAAGGCAATGCTCAAATGTTCAGTGTTCAAATCTTGAAGGATATTTAAAATTCTTCATTAATTGCYTCTAAATATTAACATTTTATCACCTTCACATTGCTATAGTGCTTACAGAAAGATATAAAGGAAACAGACAACAGCAACTCACTTTGTCCAGAGTGAAGTAGTAAAACAGCCTATTATTACTGTGTGTCTATTAGCCAGGGAATTTTAATCATTTGCAATAWCTCAGGTCCTCCAGGCTGAGGGAATGAGAACAGATGCAGGAGGGAAATGAAATTCAGGAAAATTTTACCAAAGGCTATAAAGTTCTGGTAGGGATGGACACTACTGTACTTGGGGAAAGAGTCACCCTGAATATGTGCAACTTGTTACTGTAGTTTGCTCTTAACTCCCATTTTCTGGAGGAAGGAAGTGGTTGATAGCTTATAGGATACAACCCTAGGTATACTTTATAGGGGTTGCTACCTTACAAAGTACAACCTTAGGGATGCTGTATAGAGGTTCATACCTTATAGACCTCATGGAGCAGACTACTTAAGGATTTTATGAAAACAGTGTGGAACAGTTTGTGTCACCCATGTGAGTGACAATATTACCTTATGGCATTGTAGGGTAGACATATCAGGTACAGGTAGAACTGGCAAGAAATTTTCTAGAAAATCTGTTCTTCCTTAAAAATGTTCATTTGCATAATTTTCCAATTTCAATTCAGATAGCATCAGAAATGATTTCTCATCTCCATTCTGTGATTTCTACTTAATCTATGGGGCAAGAAAAATGGAAAAAGACATACTGTGGAATCACCACTAGCTATTTAGTCATGTAGGAAAATAGATGGGAAACTCAAGGAGACTAAATTAGTAAGCTGCTGTACAGCAGTACACGAGTAATACTAAAGTGAAGTTTTTGTTCTTTCTGTTTTGCCACAAAAATCTATTGTTTTCATCTTAAAGCAGAATAGGGAACTATCAAWAATAGTTGAAAATCTCAACAAATCTCACAGTGTAATAGAACAAGATAATATTTACATTACCCAAACTAAATGCAAGGGATYTCATGACTTCTTTACACATAGGGATGGTGATATACAAGTTGAATGGAGAACAGACTAGAGTTAAGCTAGAGTTAAGCTCTATGTGTTAAGGATTCAGTTAGTCTACATTTGAAACATGCATTTAATTTGAACTAGGGAAAACAAATTAGACAGAATGTTCGRTTCATAGTGCAAGGCATATGAGCACATTCTCATATATACTCCATATTTGAAAGAACATGACTAAGTCATACCCCTGAGGACAGACAGGTCTGGTCTTTGACGTCCAATTTCAGAAAGAGATTGAGAATTTAAAAGCCACTCCATGATAATTTTCCATTCAAAGCATGGCTAACTTCTACATTTTGTTTTGCCTATATTTATGTCTGGGTTCCTCAAAAATTGTTATATATTGGTAATCCCAATTTGCCACATAAAAAATTACTGYAGAAACAGTAAGTTATACTTACTAATGTGCAGTCTTCTTCCTGATGCTCTGTCTAGAAACAACATAACCTTGATGTACCAAGAGATACAACTCCTGCCAATAGGCTTTGGGAAGAAAAACTTCCTGATAGAGAGGAGTCAGAAATTCCTCACAAGAGAGCATGAGGATGAAATATCAGATGCCTGTGCTGTTAAAAGAGCTCATGGGAGCTCAGAGGGCTTGACAGAATTCCTGTGCTTCTGAGCAGTTATCACAAGAGTTTGATATCTTTGAGGATGCAGCTCGACCCCTATTGGTCATATTTTCCATGGGGAGTAAATTCAGCCTGCTTATGGACACCCAAATGCCTGAGTGTTTTGGAAATAGAACCATATCCTTCCTGAAACACGATAGTAATTGTCCTAAAAAAGTCATCTCTGTAAATACGAAATACTCAGAAATCAGCTGCCAAATAGGAAGAGTTTTACTTTTAAATGTTGCAATGAAATGAAAAAGGAATCAAAATCAGACCAGTAAAAGAAAGTGTCTTACAGATTTATCCAACTGTATTCCTGATGGTGGAATTACTGGAGGCATGGGACTGAAGTTCATTATGGCTCCTTTCTGTCATCAGGACAAAYTGGCAATTCTAATGTGCTGTTCATCTCACCAAAGTCTCCACTAGATCTAGCTGAAGGGAGGGATTCCGTATGAAATTAAGATACCTACATTTTAGGGCTTGATTCAGTTGCCTAAATACAGGAATCTAGTGCTACTTGAAATGCCTTGCCTAGCTTCCAGCTCAGTTGCAGAAGGGTATGGGTTCCCGCTTGTCCTTTGTCACATCTGCTAGCCTCATGAGGAATTCTGAGATCTCCAAGGTACCTCAAATAGCACTAGACATCAATATATGGCCAACAGAATTGAGCTCTTAGTGGCTAGTCAGCTGAGTAGTTCTCTTCCTTACACCATTGATGAGATCTCTATTGACTTTAATAGGAGTTTGGACACATATCATACTTGTAGATGACTACACTTAATTTTTTTAATTTTACACAGAATCACATGCAAGATGACTCATCRTGGTTAATTGCATATGTCTGCAGAATAGACATCAAAAGGTAGATGAAATGAGTCCTGTGATAGGTGACTTGAATAGATGCCTGAACCAATACTGCATAATATAGGATTCACAGTGCAGTGTTTAAGGTAGTGAGTGAATAACTAAGAAAGAGGCAGCATCCTTTTGCACAATATCATAATGTTAAAACATTTGTTCAGGAAGGGAAAGACCTATTTTTTAGCCAGTTCCCAATATTAATGATCTTGAAACCAAACCTGAAGAGTGTGATGTAATCACTACAATATTGATAAAGAATTAATTAAGATGTTTCTCTGAGGCCAATGAGGACTTAAAAGTCTGGTTTCTCATTTCCAAATGTAGTTTTGTGATGTATTGTGTCCAGTTCTGGGCTCCCCAGGACAAGAGAGACTGGAGCTACTGGGGAGAGTCCAGCATAGGGCTACGAAGATGATCAGAGGGCTGGAGCACCTGCCCTATRAGGAACGGCTGCGAGAGCTGGGCCTCTTCAGCCTGGGGAAGAGAAGACTGAGGGGGGATCTGATCAATGTGTACAAGTACCTGAAGGGAGGGTGTCAAGRGGATGGGGACAAACTCTTTTCAGTTGTCATATGTGACAGAACAAGAGGCAATGGGCAGAAATTGAAGCACAGGAAGTTCCACCTGACCGTGAGGGGGAATTTCTTCCCTGGGAGAGTGATGGAGCACTGGACCAGGTTGCCCAGAGAGGTGGTGGAGTCTCCTTCTCTGGAGATCTTCAAGGCCCGCCTGGATGCAACCCTGYCTACCATGCTSTAGGTGACCCTGCTGAGCAGGGAGGTTGGACTAGATGATCTCCAGAGGTCCCTTCCAACCTTACCGATTCTATGATTTCATGCTTTCRGTCAAAGTAGGAATAGCCTGAACTCAACAAATTGGGCCACTCTAGGAACTTTGGTCAAATTTAGATGCTTCAGTGTTTTAACATCTGAACTTCTCCTAGCTAAGGTGAATTCACTTCTGGATGTGTGTGAAATACTGTCTGTTAGCAATTAGGGAATTTTGTCATCCAGAGATGACAATAGAGCCAATGACTAAATTTAAGCACCTTTGCAATCCGACAGCATGGTTAGCAGATCTGAATCACTCACTTGCTTAAACATATCCATTTGTAATGGCATTTAAGTCCACTTTAGGCACTGAAACAAGCTGTGTGAATATAACTCTTACAAATTTACTCCTAGATTTATTATTCTATATAATAAACAAACATGTAAAAGAGCATGAAACAGAATATTTGTAGACAAAACTGTAGACAGAGCTGTAGAAAATACACCTCAAACAAAGACTAATATTACATATGAATGCCTCATCTCAGTGAGGGTCACAGAATAAAAGAATAGCAGTATGATGMATTTCCATTAGTCAGGCTAGATAACCTGAGCCCAAATAACATCTAGCTCATCCTTACAGATRCATCTGATAATAGAGCTCAGCTTCTACAGATGTAGCTATATGCCTTTGAAAGACATCCTCAAAAGGAAAATATGGCATATGTTATATTGTATAAACATTTAGTTTACTCTATAAATTCTCCAAAATGTTCCAAAAGTTTATTCTACTTTTAGTTCTTGTGCTTGACTATGTCTTTCCATTTATTAATAGGCACCACAAGGCCACATAAGGAGGGAGAGGTCCCTGGTGTGGACTATATTTTCATCACAGTTGAAGATTTTATGGAATTGGAGAAAAGTGGTGCTCTCTTGGAAAGTGGAACATATGAAGGTAAGCACACTTTCRCTGCTAAATCYGTCTCATGCTTCCATTATGTTTTYTTTTTTTCCTAAATTTATAGAATTGCACTGGGACATCCCATTACAAATGTGTCATTACTACTGTTATCAGAACTTAGTGAAGAGCCAGATGGCAATGATGAAAATATTTTCATATTTAAAAGCTAAATGCAGATGGGTTCATTGTAGTTTTAGTGTATTAGACTAGCTAAGAGAAACAGAGTAATACATTGCAGTTACAAGAAAGAAACAAAAAACACTTGCTCCTTATGCCAAATACTTGAGGAAATTTCCACAAAATTTAAGCAAATAACTGCATTTCTACAACAGAAATCAGTTGTAAAGCTGATGCTTTTCTTCTAAATGTGTGGTACACAGTGTTCCTGCAAATACCGATGTGTATCAGAGGTTGAAAAAGCACTATATAAGCAAAACAGGAAGGTTTTGTGTTTTCGTGTCTTAAGGGCTTTGTAAATTATTGAAATTAATGCATTCATTTTGTAATATGACAAAGCAATAGCTGTTGTAAGGGCTGTATTAGAAAATGTGTGTTTATGGGGCAAAGAGCTAGCACCCCAGTGCAGAACAGGAGAGGGAAAAAGAACTACSTGATCATTTCTGTGATTTCAAACATTTTCCAAATCACAGCTATCCTGGAAGTTGAACTACTATGAACTGAAGGGCAGTTATACAGCATGGCACTGAAATAAAACTAGAAACTGTGCTACACTTTTTTAAGCCACATTCTTCTTAGAAATACGTTAGTATTTAAGTTAACTGAATAATGGATGGATCCTTTTATTGTTAATCTTGAAGCAAAATTGCAGGCAACATCCTTTATATGAAAAATATGACCCATGCATATAAGAATACCTGGGTGAATAGAACCATTTRTAGGAAATAGCCCTGCATTTTTAATTTGTAGTAGAAAAAGCAATGAAGACCTTTATTTTTCCTGACTTTGTCCCTATCAAGGAAAGCATCTGAAGATAAATAAGGAGCTATTTACACTTAAGAAAAGCATTAGCCGTGTTATAAATAGCAGGAAAGAAGGTAATTCTTTCTCACCTAATCAGCACAAAGTACCCATTGGAAAGTAAATAAATTTTCATGAAGAGTTGTATCAATACAGACATTGTAACAAAGAAGCTTTCCATTAAAGAAGGTCAATAACAGGAAAATGTATCTTCTTTTCTTTCCTCCTTTTCCCCCATAGTCTGACACCTAGTGGAAGAAGTTAGATGAACATTAATACAAGATCAACACCAACTATTATATTTATCAGACATTCAATGAATATTAAGCCTTTCTTGAAAAGATCTTTTTGTTAACTTAGGTGTTTGAAAGAGCATTAGTACAAGTCTGTCATTGCTTGACCATGTAATTTCACTTGTTTGTCACAAGTTTGTAGAGATTGAACTGCTAGTTTAAATTAATTCACAATGTTGTTATGTCCCTTGGGGGATACTGAGAGGTGTCTTGTAATACCAGCTACCAGAGCTGAGTGGACAGCAAGGTGAAATKTTGGTTGGGGAAGGCTGCATAACTCCTTAAGCCTTCTGAGAACCTACCTGAAGAAAGGGCCAAAGTCATAACTACACAATATCCATCACATCAGTCTCTGATCACAGGTGACAAGTTCACTGAAGTCAAAAAGTCATAAACCAAAGGCAGACCGAAATAAACTCAACAAACCAGTTTTGCACAGATCCTGTCTTTGATGCCCAGGCTTGCCAATCAGCAGATCTGCATTTTGAGAAATAGTAGATAAYATATTAGCTACCTATCTGTTATGGCAGATAATAAATAGTGTATGAGAAAATAGACCTGGTTTATAGATGCTGTATTTTCTGTTCCCGTTCAGAGACTTCTGGCAGTACCCTTACTTACCTAAGTGATATGCCCCATTTACCTGAGTAATCCCTCATGACTGTAGTACCTTCTTCAGGGAAGGATTTTGGTATTCAGTCACAAGCTTTTCTGAGCATGCTAAGTCTTCAGTGATTGTCTTGCTTATGACAGTTGTACCCACCAGGGCAAATAGATTTCCAATCCCTCCCATTCCCCTGAGAAGATGATTTCAGAATCCTTCCCTAGATCGACGACTCATGTATCATGCTTGTTGAAAGAGATGTATTGTCTTTGTCCTTATCAGCACTGGTCATTAGGTCTCTGAGAAAAATYGATCTTTTTAATGATTCTCAGAGTTAATAGATTGGTTTGCACTTTTTTTTTTCCTTGAAAATATTATACTGTATTTAGTTATGTTTCTCTCATTCGGTCAGTCCAATCTGACCCTCTRACCGTGGTCAGTATGTATCTGTCTCTAACAGGAAAATGTTTTTAAAAAAGGGACTTCTTACTAACCTGAGATAAAAAGAGAAACTCTGTGTAGACACAGGTATTGGCTTTCACTACTTCTTGAATATAAGGATTGACTTAGTCAATTTACCTTCTACTCTACGAAYTTCAAGGAGAATCAGAAACATGCTGGTAATGCAGAGGAGAAAGAGGCCAAGTGGAGACTTCCATGATACATACTGTTCATACTGTTCAGTACAGTATTCAGTGTAGTGTTAGAAGCAGAGAAAATTTTGAGAAAATGAAAAATGAGAATTTTGAGAAATGAGAAAAATACCCAATGAGTCTAGTTAGGAACTTTTTGATCTGTTGCAAGGAAATAATAGTCATGGTTTTATCCATAGCAGATTATAATCTAAAAGTGAAACTGTCATATATTTTCAAGGATTGCTTCTCTGACAATACTTCTTTCTTCTGAAATACAATACTTCTTTCTTCTGAAGCACGTGCTATTTTTGAGTTCTAAATAGATTTTGAGTTATAACAGTTTCAGAATTAAAAAYAGGATGCTCTGTAACTTCACTACTYRGGCTGTGAGATATGCCTTTGTCTGCCACTTTTGTGACAACTGTAAATGACTGCAACATTCCAAAGTCTTGTACAAAAACAGTAGTATATTCATGATAAAACAGTACAGACTGCATTTTTTATGGATTTTGCAAATATTATTTTTATTTAGTCTCAGTATGACAAAACCCCTGACTATTTTTGACCTTTTCTTTTTGAACGACTACACGGTCTTTATAGATTAGGATTTAAAAAAAAATACATAAACGGTTGCTGCATGTTTTGTTCCTCTCCTGTGATAAAGCAGAATGAAARAATAAATTGTAGAAGCCTTGCTTCCACTGAACTTAATGGTGCAAATCACATTGACTTCAGTGAGATTGTTTCCGAGTTCTGAATTTGTTATAAAATTCCAGTGAATTCTACCAATGTATTCCTACTTGGAGAAGAGGGATTTATTTGATGTACCCCACATTCATTTGTTTAGAAGAATCTTTATAACAGCTCAGCCAAATCCTGAAGATTTTACTTTGTTTTTCCATAGTAAAACTCCAATTTACTCTACTGATTTAAGAAATCATGATTTGGCTCAGATTGATAACATGTTTGGAAATAAAGTATATTTCTGACACAGATTTTGGGTAAGGTAAAATAATGACATTTTTGTAACAGAAGAGGAAATATTTCTTCACAGAATTAAAGCCATTMATTTCTTAAGCAGACTGATGTAACACAGAAGAACATCCCCCAACAAAATAATCCAAGTTCCTTTTCCAGTTCTGGAGTGCAGTCAGATTTCACTCCAGAGTACAATGGCCAGATGGTCTTTGAATTGTTACACTATGAACAAATCAATAAAATACAGGAAGATATAATTGTGATAAAAAGACAGACCCTATATATGTGTGCGGTGTCTTTCACCACTTCACAAATAGAAGGGTTGACTCAATATAATGTCTCCTCTCTGATAGGTTAAAACTTGTATGGAGAATGTTCATGGATCACTGACTTCACAGACCATTCCTATCTCCTTATTATATCAGCGAAACTTCTTAGCCAGCGTATCAGTAGACTGAAARTGTATTTAAAATATATGYTTATATTTAGATTTTATATTTATTTATATGTATTTAAAATATATATTTATTATATATTATATATTTAATATAATATCTATATATAGGCAAAAATTGAACCACAGGAAGTTCCGCCTGAATATGAGGAGGAATTTCTTCACTGTGAGAGTGACGGAGCACTGGCACAAGTTGCCCAGAGAGGTTGTGGAGTCTCCTTCTCTGGAGATCTTGAAGGCCCGCCTGGATGCAACCCTGYCTACCATGCTCTAGGTGACCCTGCTGAGCAGGGAGGTTGGACTAGATGATCTCCAGAGGTCCCTTCCAACCTTACCSATTCTRTGATTCTCTGATATGCTGGRTWAGAATACTAATGCTCATAAACAACAAGAGCGTCAATATTTTTTCCAAAAAAAMCAGACATAGTAAATACTTGATTGAAAGTTATTGCTGTAAGACATCCTTATGAAGCATTAGTAAGAGCTGAAGAGCCCTGCATGCTATGAGTAGAATTTCCTTTTAAAACTAAAATATACAGTAGYAGTACTAGAACTAATAGGATTTTTTCAATGTATAAATACTTTATGAAAAAGCAACACGTTGATTATCTGTAGGAACATAAATGTGTTTCAAATATACAACAGCAAGAGGGATTTTAACAGTGTGGAATTCTATAGGAAAATTTCCTATATATAATTCAATATATATAATTCAAACATAGGAAAGTTTGTTCAAATCTATAAAGGATGCAGGAAAATTATGAAAATAAGTGAAATTAATTAGCATAATGATGTACCATGTAAAGCTTTTTTAGCAAGTTTTTGTTTACTTCTGAAAACCTCTATAAAAATATTTTAGGAAATACTCATAATTTGCTATTAATATAAGAATAGTTCTTAATTTTATCCCRTGAAAAGTAATCTTTTTAGTTACTGTGACATTAATTTTATGAAAAATCCACTTTTTATTGTTTGTTTGGAATTATCCAAAGTTATCTCTTAAATCACTGCTTAAGATTTAAAGTTAGCTGAAGAACTTACGTGATCATGGACTTTTCCTGGGTCCACTGAAGTCCACTAAATGCAGTGGTAAAATTCCATTTGGCTTAAATGGAGACAGGATTTCACCCATATTTTCTGACTGGTTTGGTATTATATGGCAGAAGGCTGAGTGTTAGCTGAAATTTCCTTATTAATCCGGAACTCMGAATTAGTAAGTCCTTTAAAAAAATGGTGAATACATTCCTTCAGTAAAACCTGAATGTTCTATATTTCTTGTGTTTTTGAGGAAACAAAACTTTCAGTTGTTGTAGAACAGTTTTAAAGTGTTAGATTATGTGTTTTTGGTTGTATCATCATTATTCAGCTCTCCTGGGGAAGTGAACGTGGGTTGAAGCTGAGGTCTTGCTGATGGCTCCCTTCCCACRCACTTACAAATGGGCAGCACTGGGAGGTGTTTTGAGTCCATTCATCTGAGAGGGCTGGAGGGGCCTAAAAATCAACATCCTGCCAAGGAAACATTAAGCTTTGTATAGGCCTTCACTCACTGCCATCTCCCAAGCCAAATTTAGCCTGTGCAGAGGCAAAATTCAACAGAACTTTCTGTTCAGCTAATGTCTTGTCAATAGATATCTAATTTTACTATCTTGCAAATCTGAAGTATGACTTGAGGACTGGTCCACAAAGGCATGGAGTTTTCAACTTCTRCATTGCAGTCACAATGATTTTAAAACCATTCTACTRGAGAGAGTCCAGWGTAGGGCYACGAAGATGATCCGAGGGCTGGAGCACCTGMCCTAKGAGGAGCTGGGCCTGTTCAGCCTGGAGAAGAGAAGAYTGAGGGGGGATCTGATYAAYGTGGATAAGCATCTGAAAGGAGGGTGTCAGGGGGACAGGGACAAACTCTTTTCAGTTGTCCYRTGTGACAGGACAAGAGGCAATGGGCAGAAATTGAAGCACAGGAAGTTCTGCCTGGACGTGAGGGGGAATTTCTTCCCTGGGAGAGTGACGGAGCACTGGACCAGGTTGCCCAGAGAGGTTGTGGAGTCTCCTTCTCTGAAGATCTTCAAGGCCTGCCTGGATGCAACCCTGCCTACCATGCTCTAGGTGACCCTGCTTGAGCAGGAAGGTTGGACTAGATGTTCTCCAGAGGTCCCTTCCAACCTTACTGATTCTATGATTCTATGACTCTATGATTCTATGATAAGGAATTAGTGCTTGATTCCAGTGGGTTTGATTCCATTTTGCCATATAACAAGATATAAAAAATTCACAATTCACACTACTTATTCTATACAGCGTTTCATGAGCAGAACTTTCTGAGCACTGTATAGTAAAGGATTAGACAGGAAATGAAACAAAAAGATGATAAAATACTACCTTCTTAAGACACAGTAGCTAATTAAATATTCTGATTTAAAATGGGAAGCAAAAGGATCGTAGGGTAAGCTAGATATGGATAAAAGTATGTCATCTTTCAAAAGCCATATCTTTTAAGAGCAGAAAGTGTTTCAAGGGCATGGAGAAATAGAATGAGATACTTTATAGTGAGGGTAAGATTCCCATTGAAAGTGCTTCTCAAAGTGGTGGCTTCCGTAGCAATATCAGGCCTACTACTCACCAKCATATCCAGAGAAAGTGTAAATGTGTATATATCACTGATACAGTCAAAATATAAAAGAATAAATCTTAAATATAGTTAGCGATTTCAGAGTCTGATTAAGTTCTGTATTGCTGTGACTTTACAGACTTTTTTGTTTCTTCCCCTTATCCTTGAGGCAGAGGAAGGAGCTGATTTTCATTCTCATCATTAAATATGAAGTGCAAAGCACTGTTGATTTATTTTCTAAAAAAATAAAGAGGGAAGCATAGCCCTCAAAAATGTAAATGCACAGAAGCTCAAAAATGTAATGCCAGTGGGTATATCAGAATATATAAGGAATCCTGTCTGCTTTTGTTAATGCATTTTGAGGCATTAAACATCACATTTGCTTCTTTTTTMAAGTTTATTTAAATACTCTGTCATCTTCTAGGGAAATAGTAAGGAATCAAAATGCAATAAATATGATTTCATTTTTTGTAAGAAAAACAGAGCTGCTTTTTAAAACTATAGTATTGAAATATAAAGGGTGAGTTTCATAACAACTTCTACAGTGTCTTTTTTAACTTCCTGAAATATAGCAATAGCGTGACAGATTGTGTCTTTCCTCCGTGTTCTGAATTGGAGGCTATATAAATGCTGATTATTTTAATAATTGGCATTCATGCTGTGCGGTGTTTCTATCTTAGGAATTCAGCCCTCTGTCTTAGCTAGCACTCGCAGACAAGAACACTGGTGGTGTCAAAATACTAACCTGTTTTGATGCTGCTTGGCTCCGGTTATTGAGGCTGTTAGGTGAGGGCCCTTCCTAACATAGTCTCCTCACTCCTCCCACTAGGTTCTCTTCTCTCTTTTTTGGAGAAAGCTCTGTAGTTCCACCCCAGCATGGGTCCTGCAGCAGGTCACTGTCTCTCCACACAGCAGAATAGTCACACTGCAGCAGAGCTGCTGGTCAGGTAAAGCTTAGAGATAGCTGAAACTGTAGAMCATATCAACAGGCAAATATTATTCTTTCAGGAATATTTACAAATGAGAGCAAGCACTGACTTCCCCATGGTTCCTAACTGGATTCAGCTGAAAGGAAACCAATAGCCAATGCAATTGCCTTTGTCTCTAGAAGCGTCCTTCTGCTCACATCCCCTGCCCAGAAGATAGTTGTACCAAGGACAGGTAGGGGTAGACTTGATATGTGCACGTGTTGAGTAGGTTGTGATAGAGATGTGCTTGACTGGGCCACGATGCAGCCTGTTGCAAGGCTAAACTCCCTGCCTGGCCTGCCAGACAGCTCTGCTGCCTGCATACAGGGTGTTGGGAGGCCAGAACAATGTTTCTGATCATCCAAGGCTGCTGGCTGAGGCTCTAACTGAATCGGTGCAAATTGCTTCTTTCGGCCAGTTGTGTCGGGCAAAGGGCCAGAGGTTAGCCAATGTCACACGTGGCTTGGTAGAGCCCGTAYTTCTGCTGGGTAACACTGTTTAGCTCAGCAGAAGTGTGCATGGACATTCAATTCATCTAATTGATTTTTTCTGTTGGGATTCTGTGGCTACTAGAAGCAACAACCTGTTGCCAGTTCAGGCTTGCTTTACACTGCATCAGCTGAAGAAATCAGCTGCAAGTGGATTCCCCAGGCACACAACACTTYGCTTGTGTGTGTTTCCAGGGTTCTGCGAGATGGAGGGCAGGGGCAAGTGGCACAGAGCACCCTGTTGTGTGAGTTTCTGAGCTCCATTAAGCCTTTCTGCTCAAACAGGTCCCCTGAAACAATTCTTATTTATAATTAAATAATTAAATTAAAAATAAATTAAATTAAATTAATTAAATAATTAATTCAATGTACTTTATTTTATATCAATACTTAGATCAGCACCAAAGGGTTCTCAGCATCAGAGCAATCAAGAAATGACCTCAACTGATTCATCTTTTTTCCTGAGCTGTGTTGAACTTGTCTCAGCTCTGCTCAAGACATGCCCCATTCTTTACAATTCTGTGCAGTTACTACCAGAAATGTATTAACAAACTGAAGTGTCCAGACAAAAGTAATGCAAATTACCAGGAGGGCTGCAGGGAATAAATTTAGAGAACTCATCAGATTGAGCTTTGTTGGCTAATGATTGAGAAGCTTAGAGAATTTAAAATGTCTGAAACCCACGGAAGAGCAAAGATTATTGAAAAGTTGGGCAAATACGTAACCAGGGCTAATGTGATGTAGCTGAAAAAGATGAACAATTGGATTTAATGTTGGGAACAAATTTTCATATAATGATGTGGATTAAATGTTAGACTAACCTCCAGAGGAGGAGATTGAAGTTCCATCTTTTAGGAAGTTTTAAAGCAATTACTAGTAGAAACATTGCTGCACTAGTGGAGGGATTAATTAAAGGCTGTACTATAGCATTGCCTACTTTAATGTAGYTTTTTACAAATGCTCTTTATGCAACATATTAGATTTTTCTGGTTTTTTGTATAAGGCAGATCACAACCAGTTAATATGGGCATTACAGATACAATTCTAACTATATATCTAATATATACGTCAGTGTATATTGTGCTGTGTTAGTTTAAATGCAGATTGTATTAGAAAAATAATCTTAAATGCTGTACAGCCTGAGCTTGAAAGCAAATAAAGGCTTTAGCACTGATAAGGCACATTTGTCTGTAGGCATTACAAAAGATGTTAAAGACTTGAACATTTCGAATTACAAATCATAATGAATTGTCATTGCTTCAGAGAAATGTTTAGCTACGATGCTCAGTTACAGAGTTTTCCATTTTTTATATATCACTGGAAACACACAATATTCATTATATCCAGTTTACATGTATTTATCATGCTGTTACCTCCATCTGAAGTTCCTCTGAATATTATATCCTCTTCGGCACCACACATTCATAATTGTGATATTCCACATTTTTCTGTTTCAGCTGAAGAAAGATCACCTCCTGTAGCAAACAGTGCTCTGTTAGATACCGTAAACTGTAGTCTCAAAGGTCCTTGGGAGATTCTTCTTAACTCACATTAAGAAACTCCCCATTGTCTTTCCATTTTGTCAACCTCAGAATTTTCCAAAATATTGAAGCAATTTTGTTTTCAAATAACAAAGTGTACTTGACCTTCCATAATACTTTTCTATCAACATCTCCCTATAAAGCAAAGAGTTTTTATGAGCGTGTGTTCACTGAACCATAATTATGACTACAGAATATGAACTGCAATTTGTATTGCCCATTCCACTAAATATTCCACAGCCTGAATGATGCTATAAAGTTAGAAAACTATCAAAAGTCATCTATCAGAGATTACTGCAAAATTTATTATGCAGTAGTTACCACAGCGGTGGAGGGTGAAAGTAAGTACACAAAATTGCCTTTGCTCTAATTCTGCATCTGCACCTCCCCACCTTGGCTGCTAGGAGGCTATATTAAAAGCCCTTTTAGAGTCYTGGTGAAAGTCAGTCAGTGCTTTCTGCTTATCCACAGAGAAAGCCATTGCATCCTAGARAGCAGTCAAGTTGGTCAAGCGCTTGGTAAATCTGCACTGCCTGTTCYCGATCACTCCAGTGCCTGATGATCACTTCCATGAGAACATGCTCCATGAGTTTCTCAGGACTGAGGTGAGGATAGTGATCTGCTAGTTCCCCAGAACTGTCTTGCTCTTTTTGGAGATAGTTTTAACAACTAGCTTCTCTAGCCTTTGCTCCCTTGATCACCACTACTTTTCAGGCATACAGAATAGTCTCACATTAACATCAACCCGGCTTCCTCAGCACCTTCAGACGCAGCCTGTCAAGTCCTGTGGACTTGAATACGTCCAGCTGATCTAGCTAACCCTAAGTGCCGTACCTCTCTCTGCCAGACTTTGCTACCAAATTGAGACCYGAAAGGCCTGGGAGCAGCAGACATTGCTAAGGCAATGAAGGCATTGGGTACCTCAGCCTTTTCCTTGCAAAGTCACCTAACAAGTTGGGCACCAGGCCCACATTCTCTCTGGTCCTCCTTTTGCTGCTGAGGTAGCTATAGAAACCCTTCCTTTTTCCCTTCATATTCTTCATATTCAACTCCTGCTGTTCTTTGGCCTTCCTAATTATATCCCGCATATCCAGGCAATGTTTCTGTATTCCTCTTTGGTTGCATGGCCCGTTTTCTGCCTCTCTGACACACTAGTCATCGGGAGTTCCTTGTGAGCAAACGTGAGCCCCTACAGCCTTCCCTTGTTTGCACAATGTTCTGTAAAACAAGGGTGCTAGGAAGGACCAGGTTATATTTTCTGTATTTCTGTTTTTTCAGCAGAAATTGCTTTGCAGCAGGACGTAAAAGTCCTTGTTATGGCTTTTTACGGCTAAGAGTGGCTTTTTTTAAAAAAAAAAATCTTGCTTTCATTACTGTATTTCAATGGCAAGGTATTCTAGGACTTTGCAGAATCACACACAGCCCCGGTCATGACTGCTGTGGTGGATTGCAGATACATGAGAAAAGGTGCATCTTGCTACCCGCCAGCATATTACAAGGGCATAGGCTGCTTCCTGTCAAGATAATCTTGAAATAATGAAGGACACTAAGAGAAGCAGGTTGTATCAAGTGTGGAATAATGCACTGTAAGTGTGTGGGGGGGTCTGAATTTGTATGGTTAATTCAAAAGGACTGAACTATGCAAAGCACAGGCTGATACAACTTTTTCTGCAATAGTTATGTTACTTCCCAAGTGACCTAATTAAAACAAGATAAAAGACCAACAAAATCCAAGCAAGAAAAGGAGTTTTTGTGTTTCAAAGTAATGCAGTGTTTGATTTAAAAAGCTAAAAATATTGGAAACAAACAAACAAATGGTGTAGAGAAACCCTTATACTGGGTTTACGCTGATCTCAAATATAATTATTCTAGCTTTCATTTGTGTAAATGAAGGAATAAATAGGTCTTCTAGGTTTTCTGTGGGCCAATGGAGGGCTCCCATTATATTTCCAGCAAAAGTAATGGAAATAAAGTCAGAAATCAAGATCAAATATGATGGAATGAAATATGCTGGAGAATGAAATAAAATGGTCCAGTTGCTGACCTACATTTACAGTTCTTTTACATCATACAGACAGGAAAAAATAGCCCAAAATGTAGCATCATCAGTTTCGGAAGATGCTACTGATGTAGAATAATCCCACAGACACATCTGTGTTCTGTGCATGTGAATGCTCTCCCCTAATAAGCATAGAGAAAAGTTGTGGTGATTAAGGAAGCTTTAAATGAAAGAATCAAATTAACTCTTTTTCTTGTTGCTATTTTTACGAACAGGTTTTCAGGGAGCCCCGAGCATACACCAGGAGCCATTGGTTCAGCAGAGAATRAAACGGTCCTTTCCTTAGGGAAATTACCCTTGCAGTATGAGATAAATGACAATAGTTGAAAGCAGTCTATAGGGGAAACAGAAGGGAAAAAATGAGACAAATGTGGGCAGAGTGTCAAGCAGGGGGTCTCCGTGAACCAGTGACCAATTGTTATCAAGATTTTACTTAGGAACCCTTAGAGAGGTATGAAACAGATCGGTGATTTAATGATGTGAATATTAATAGGAATTCTTCCTGAGTATATCTCAGAAGCAATGGGGAAATGCAAAGGTATTTCACAATGGCTTGCGCTAGCTGGAATAGGAAAGCAGAAAGCAAAAGGTGAGTCAGGTGAGCTATACCTAGGGGAGGGGGGAGCCAGTACAGGGGAGAAGTGAGGAAGGAAGAAGGGATGGATATTGTAGTAAGCCAACGGTGGCATGTAGAGAAGGCAGTTTAAAAAACAGTGTGATGATTGAATAGTTCCTAGGAAAGGTAGTTTACTTTTTTTTCTATTATAGTAGGCTATATGGGCTACTTACTATCAAGAGATGTCTCATTAGCAGTTTTCTATGGTAAGGTTCTGAGTGACTTTTATACAGATGCAAAAAGGAGGGTACAATGATTTTCTCCTGCCTTGCTCCACGTGTGCAGGGTCTGCCAGAGGCCCCACTCCAGAGGATGCCGGCTCCTGCTCCCAGGAGGCAGAGCCTGCACCAYTGTTGTTATGAGGAGCTTTTCCCTGACTGCGGATGGACACAAACTATGTCATAGGAGTGTGCCAAGGAGCCTGCATGCAGTATCCTTCTAAACAAAGTGACACATGGGATACAGCAGATAAAGTTTCCTTTATAAGTTAAACCTAAACAAAAGCTGCTGGCTTTGGTTACTTCATAATTTGAGTCCCTTGAAAATAAATGTTTAAACTCTCTCAGTAGATTTTGGCTGCAAGTAGTTGTGTTCATAATCCATAGCATTATGGACATTTCATTGTCAGATTTTCCCAACCATACTTGGGTACCAGCCCACTAAGCACAGAAACTCTGCAGCTAAAAGAATTAGAAATAAAATCTCCTACAGGTTGCTAAAATTATTACTCTTATCTTTGGAAAACCACTATTTGTCTGCCCAAGACAAGATAAAAATCTCTGATAGACAAAAATTCAAATTAAAACTCTGACGGATTCAGCTATAAAAAATATGAAAGATGACAGATGGTGTGAAGACATGTGGATGATTATATGATAAGTGGTGAAATTTAGATAGAGAAAAGACACAAATCAGAATGATGGAAATGGAGGAATTCCCCCTACAACAGTATTTAGCAAATTCCCTTTGTAACCTTACCTGGCAGTGTCCCTGCAGCATCAGTCCCCAGCCTTTGCCACCTCATGAACCCCCCTGGTAAGGCAATGTCAAGGTGGGTTCTTCTGGTTAGTGCAAGAACCAAGAGGTGAAGAGAATACAATTGATTAATTAGGGAAAAAACGAAGATGTTATTGTTTTGCCACCCGTAGGAATGATGGGGCTGGTGGCTTTTCCTTTCTGGGCTTCCAGTTCAGGGCAACTTCATGCATAAAACTCTAATAGGAACACAGCAGGAGCTGCTTTCTGTCAGGAAGAGGTTAAGCTGATTATGGCTCGGTAACGCTCTTGCCTCCTCTTTAGTACAATCTCAGAATTGGATTCTATTTCCAGAAGAGAAGCAAAAAAGCAAGATTTTTTTAGGGGTTGTGAGACGTGAAGTTGGTGTTATCTTCTAAGTTGAAGCTTAGGTTGAATCAGGTAGAGCAGAGCCTGTGTCTGTGACCTTTTGGGCTTTATGCAGTCTCAGATTCTGTGCTCTTTTGTTTGCTCAGTTGTGAGTAATTTACAGCATCCTGGTGTGATTTTGACTTTCGGCACTAGTGGTTTGTCAGTGAAAGTCGCACAGGAAAAATAATAGAAAAAAAAAAGAATCACTCCGGGCATGATAAGATTAAAGGACGATGTCTTGGGAGAATCATTCAGTTTTTTGAATGTTTCATCAGCCCCTCATCTTACGTATATAGAATGTGTGTTTGGAATCTGTACCTTAACAGCATATGGCTTGTAAAAAGCCTATCTTTTATATAGCAACTTGCTACAGTGACAGCTAGTATGAGCTCAAGAGACCCTTTTTTTGAAATATGACACTCTTCCTAGATAAGGGAGATTCAGGGAGAAACCTGCATTATTTAGTATGTTGTCCAGCAGACAGTTTTTTTCCCGCAGACATATTGCTCTTACAATATGCTGTTAATGTATACAACAACTGGGTTTCCTATTTTTTACTGTTTTTTTTAATTAAAACAGTAGAAACATTGGAGTTTCTACTGTTTAAGCACAGCAATAACTTGTCAGTTTGTCAGTAAACTCTTTATTTTTAAACAGGGTTTGAGCAAAGTGTAGTGATGTATTTTTACAGTGGTCTTCATGCAGCTGAATCACAATTTACAAAACAATAAAATAATTACTTTGCCACTTTTTCTCATTCTGGCCACATTTTCTCATTCTGAGCATGCTCAATAGTACATTGAGTTGTGATATAGTATTTACTTCTTTAGTGATATTATGAGTCAAATTCCAAACAAGCCCAGGAAAAAGAAGGGAAAACAAACCAGTTACTTTTGCTGGTCTATTTGGGTTTTTTGATTAGGGAATAAAAATGTTCTCCACAGCACCTTTACTTTGTCAGCTGCAAAAGTTTGCAAGATATATGACATCAAGACACACAGCATTCAAATAAAAATAAATATTGAACAGCAGTATTTCTCATTGAACATTTTCATTCTGTGCACTTTCATTGTGAGAATGAGTCAGGAATTCATCAGGAAAAACAGCATGTGATCAAGAGGTTATTCACACCATGTAACTTTAAGTGTATAGCTTAATGCTCTTAATCAGGCCCTGGAGGCATTCCTTTCTCTCTATTCACTAGATCAGGTCTCAACTTCAGGTGCACTAAATTACAGGACATGTGCTGAAGGAGTTAAGTAGGTGAGGTGAACACTCTTATACTTGCTAAAGAGCTGAGAAGAGCACCTTAGCAGAATAGGGACTATACTCCAGGACTGGATGTCTCTTCAAAGAGAGGGCACTGCAGTCCATCTACATTTCAGTCTACTGGGTGCAGATACAGAAGACAAGCTACCTTTTTCATTGCTGGCATAATTTTAGAGGAAGTCAGGTCTAAAATTCCCTAAGCTTGCAAAAGAAGTCTGATAGGTAGGGGTCAGATTCCAGGATAACTTTCCCCAGTAAACCTGATATAAACATTGTCAGAGTCTCTTGGTCTTTCTGGCATAGACTATGGAACAAGTCATCTTCAGATCATGTGCTTCCAACTGCATGCTTTGGCCACAAAAGCCTCCCTCATCCTGTGTCACTAGGGTCTTGTTAAGAAATGAATTTTAATCTTGTGCTGTCATAAACGTATTGAGATCTGTCTCACAATGGTAGGATGTCTTGCCCTTATATCTTATGGAAAGACTGTTCTAGACTAGACTCYTCTCTACTTAGAAAATGATCTCCATCTTCTGACGTTTCTTCCATATAAACCCGTGCCATCTGCTTTTCTGTTAGCAATGAGTTTCATTAACCTGACTAAATTTACTTGTCCTGTGTTTTTTTGATGTACCCTTGTGTATGAATGATACCCAACACAATTCCCATGTAGGACTGAAAGATACGACACAGGACCTATAGGATTTGCACTTTTCTTGAGCAGTTTCTGGAGGCCAGGCAAGACAGCCTATRATGTTCTAAATGGCCTTAGACACAATGTTTAGGCATTTATACACTATTCGTTTTCCTCTTACATCACTCCTTACATAAGAATATAACATCTTTGTCCTCCCCCCATCCTTGTTTTGCTAAACTGAATGAACCATTTTATTTTAATCTCCTTGCATCCAGTACAAGGGTCCAAGTACAACTCCCAGATTGAAGAGATATCAGCTACCATACAACTTTTCTTCAAAATATGTCTTAAACCCTGCACAGTGTTGTGKTCAGAATAATGGGTCAGTGCTTTCTTGAATTATTTTTTTCCTCTTTCTTCAGTATTGATACCATATTTGCTATTCTACAGACATACAATTTGATAAGTCTTTTACATATCCTTATTATTAATTCAGGGATGTAATGTTGTAGTGTTCTGGAATGGAAGCTACATGTTATCCCTGTTTTARGCACATTGAATCCTTCTTTACAATTCTATGTGTTTGCCCCCACATTCTGAATCATATAATGAAAGATATGTTAATTCCTTTTCTATCACAGAAAATGACTGTAAAAGATACAATAAATCAGAGTGAACTTCACAWATTAGTGTGGATTAAGTATCAACCATTGACATGTTGCCTATGTTCTTATTCTGTAAGCTCCCCAAGAACTTCAGACTAACCATTCTCCATTCTCTGCACTAAGCAGAGCAGCTCTCAGTGAAAGAAAACCAAGTGAAGCATTCAGGCTTCTGAAATCCCGAACACCTCAGTGGAGCGAATTTAGGATGCCTTGCTGCTAAAACATGAACGTCTTTTTCCAACATTGGCTTCCTTTCTGTTGCTACTATTTTTGCTTTGGCATTGCACAAGGAGTGTCTACAAAGTTAGATACTTCAAGCACTAGGAGGACAAATGTGGATGCTCTAACCATAATCATTCCAGGGATTATTTTTTCGTATTTATGTATTTGATTACCACTGCCTGGCTCACCTTGTGGAAAGGAACATCAGTCATTTTGCCTGGGGGAGGGGAGAATGCTCTAAAACAAATTCCTAAATAAAGACACAAAACCAGACAATAATTCAGTTGATCATTAGTTTTACCTATCAGATGCCTGAATATTTATGCTAATTTATGTATTTTTCATTTATAATCAGGCACTTGAGGAAAGAAATAGATGAGTGATTCACGTAATGCGAGTTTTTTCTCATTTTCCTAAATACAAACAGACTAACATTAAATGGAATGATCAAAAAGAGAACTGGTTAAGATGTGTCAGGTCACTGAGGTTGTCTGCCTATCAAGGAAGCTATGTTGCCTGCAGTGTATGCAGGTGCTTTGTTTCAATCTAATTTTAAATGACTCATACAGTGAAGCTCCTTGCACCATCTCCCTTGGGAGACAGCTCTGTAATCTAACATCCTAGCAGTGAGCAAATGCTTCCTGATGTTTGTCTGAAGATTTCCTTTTGCACAACATCAATCCATTATTCCTATTTATATCCACTGTGGCCATCCTAAATCATTTTTCTCTCTAATCAAGACTTGACCCTTTTAACAGAGGTAATGGTCATATTTCTCCCTGACTACCTACAAACTGCATTCTCACTTACAATTTATTCAATTTAAGTATTCCTAAAGTACTCCTAAACACTTCCTAAGCATTTTTATAATCACTGCATATATTCTGGTAGATGTTGTTCATTCCTATTTGTGATCATTTTTGTTGTTTGGTTTTGGCATTGAGATGATCAGAACTCTGGACCTGAGGTATGACATTATCASCATGTCGCTCTCCTGCCGTTGTTCCAGTCAATACTCATTGTCTTCTSTCCACCAGCTTCACTAGCTTTTGGATGGGTTAGTCATATATGACCTGGGACCTCATCACAAAGCATCACAGGAAGGGAGAAGGGGAACCAACCTGAAGAAGTAAATAAAGGATTGAAAAAAAATGAAAACTGGCAGGTAAAATTAGAGAGAGCAAGGAGATATTAAAATTAAATACCCTTTGGAAGTCATAGGAAGTTGTAGGAAGTTTAGTTTTGAAGAAAACGAAGATTTCAAGTACTAACATTTATGTAGGACGATTGGAAATTAAATAGATAAGGACTGAAAAAATGGGATGTGGAAATAGAATATTTCTGTTATGGCAGAAGAAGCTTTTAGGAGGTTTTGTTTTTTTTCAGAAAACAAACACACACAAAACCGTAGAATCATAGAATCACAGAATCAGTAAGGTTGGAAGGGACCTCTGAAGATCATCTAGTCCAACCTCCCTGCTCAGCAGGGTCACCTACAGCATGGTAGACAGGGTTGCATCCAGGCAGGCCTTGAAGATCTCCAGAGAAGGAGACTCCACAAACCTCTCTGGGCAACCTGTGCCAGGGCTCCGTCACTCTCACAGGGAAGAAATTCCCCCTCATGGTCAGGCAGAACTTCCTGTGCTTCAATTTCTGCCCATTGCCTCTTGTCCTGTCACACGGGACAACTGAAAAGGTTTTGTCCCCGTCCCCCTGACACCCTCCCTTCAGATGCTTATCCACATTGATCAGATCCCCCCTCAGTCTTCTCTTCCCCAGGCTAAACAGGCCCAGCTCTCGCAGCCGTTCCTCATAGGGCAGGTGCTCCAGCCCTCKGATCATCTTTGTAGCCCTACGCTGGACTCTCTCCAGTAGCTCCATGTCTCTCTTGTCCTGGGGAGCCCAGGGCTGGACACAGTACTCAAGATGAGGCCTCCCCAGGGCTGAGTAGAGGAGCAGGATCACCTCCCTCGACCTGCTGGCAACACTCTTCCCAATGCACCCCAGGAGACCACTGGCTTTCTTGGCCACAAGGGCACAAGGGCTCATTGCTGGCACATGGTCAATTTGTCATCCGCCAGCACTCCCAGGTCCTTCTCTGCCTCACTTCCYTTGCTTCACTTCAAATTAGAATTGATTCTGAGAAGCGCAGTGGCCTGTGACACAGAGGAGGATCAAGCTAACGGGTGCTCAGGGTGCTTCTAGCCATCCCCCTGGGCAGATGTGGAGTACAGGCAGCAGGGTCTGCCCTCCCGGCCCYGGAGGCTGCAGCTGCCACTGCCAGCACGGGAAAGCCATTGGGTCTGGAGTGGGAGTGGAGTTTGGTGCGCTGAGGTGCTGAGCAGGGCAATGTGAGTCCTGCAGGACCCCTTCTGTGGCATGGAGCCTGCTGTCCAAGGAGTAGCATCTGGCGGTCAGCTGTAAAAGCCATGCAAACTGCTTGTCCTTTCATGTGCCCCTGCTAAAAGTCGGACGAAGTGACTCTCACGCAGGAGACCTTTTCCACTAGGCCACTCTTTTGCCTCAAGCAGTACTTGRATACCAACTATCATTATTTTTTAATGACTTTGCTTTATGCCAGCATTTTTCCCCTGATACATTGTGTCTGCAGGTCAAATAAAATACAGTGTATGTCCTTTCTCTCTCTTAGCTAGAATTACTTAATTTTGTCCTTTGCTGAYGCTATCCTTTTCCTGCATACCTTCACTGATTTGCCACTACTTTTTTTGATACATTTTCTTTCTTATTTTCATTGCAGCAGGTTTAAGGAATTCCTGTAGGAGCTCTCTTGCCTGCTTCTTTTATTGTTTCCTCGGGGGTGAGGCTTGTTGGTACCAAGTAGCGCTTTGCAGCTTCTCAGGTTCTCCAGCCTTCTTCCAACTAAAGGATTTCAACAAGGATTTCTTTCTTATAAAAAATTATAAGAACCAAATATGTTATATCCCCAAAGAACATCTTTCTCAAAATGTTTTTGCTTTCATTAAAAATGGAAAATGTATCTTAATAATTGCAATCAATAGCTTGTCATCAACTTCAGCAAATTTTCTAGTTTTCACCAATTTCTTGGTTTGTTATTTCTTGTACTTACTATACTCTGAGATATTCCATCAGTTATAGTACTTGCATGGTGTTCTTTGCTATGATGTCTTTTCCTCTAGGTAATTTAGGATCTTATTTGAAGATCTGTGTTTAAGATGTATTTTTCACACAATAGATATGTTTCTGTATGGTCCATGTGGACCATGAGTAACTAACTGAAAATGACTCTCTTCCACCTATAATTGGAGAGAAAGGATTAAAACTGCAATAAAATAAGATAGCAGTAAGTTCAGTAAAGAAAACATCAATGAGACTGAGATAATACTACATCCAAAGCACAATAGTAAAACAAGATTTCAGACATACGTATGAAAGGGGAACTATATTTGAGCATTGTCCCCTGTTATCCAAGACAATTAATTTGGGTTCCAGGCACATCAAACTTATTCTAATAGGAAATCTTATTTCTTTTTTTCCCCCTCCAAACAAGGTAATTTTAAAATAACTAAAATCAGAACAGCAGAATGGAGGAAAGAAGGCCAAACAAGAGAAGAGGGAAAGATAAAGAAAGGAAGATGTAGAAATAAGGGAAAAGGAAAAACACATCTAGAAAGTTCCTGGAATATGTAGAGAGGACTTGTCTTTTAATATTAGAAAAACCTTAAAAATGAGACATCAAAGAATATCTGAAGGATATGAGACACTTAATTCTAAGATATATACAATACTTTCCGAAAATGTTAGGAGTTTGATTAAAATTTTGGGGTAGCATTTTGCTAGCATGCATAGATCATAATCTCCATGTTAGTTATTTTTAATTAATTTATACAGTAAATGCATTAAGGCATGAATTTTGTTAATTGTTCATTGATTAAAGGCTTCTCATACTAAAACATATTGCTGGCATATTCAAGTCAGCAAAACTTTCTTGAGGAAATATAGCTTATGTTAGCAGAAGAGGTTTTTTAAGGACAAAACTCCCACTTGAATAAGATAAGCAAGGCCAAAAAAAGGCCTATCTTGATGGTATAAATACGTTGAGTCTGGGGCTTTTGCCAATGTAGTAGTGTTGTTTGAAGAGGCTATGAGGGATATTTTCTCACACACCTGACAATCACAGCTACTCTGGCAAAAATTCTGACTACCCTTCAGTGATCTCACAATTTAGGGAAAACTAAGAAATCAAAATGACATTCTTCTGCCCATGCTAAGGAGGATATAGGAGTCTCTATTGTGTTTTGGAAAATGTGGAAGAGTCGTTCTTGAATATTGTAACCCCACATTTTTATCATCTAGAGTACAACATCTAAAATGAGAAAATTTGGAGTAGTGTCTTCATAATTTCATTGTCATTGTAACAGTTTCTTAATCCAATAAACCAGTTTATATTCTGACATAATTAATTACATATATCCATATGTATGTGCATATACCATATGTATTAATTATATATGTTAATTACACATACTGCAGTTAGAGAACCAAAGGCCTCTGATTAAAAAAATGCATCCATAGGTCTGCAAAGAAAATTAATTTGTGTTTGTGGGGATTTGATTCTGGGGTTTGATTTTCAGATTCATATCCATAGTTTCATGTTTGAGTATAAAGGTAAAATTGYATCACCAGTATAATAAGGCTTCCCAAGTGAATCTAATATTGAAATAGCTACAGTCCTATTAATAGAAAATGTCTTTCTCTAGTCATCTTGTTAACTGGGCAAAGTTCTCACACATCATATAGCCAATAAAATTCAGTAAAAMGTGTTAAAGGAATCATGAGATAATTCAAGTTTATTCTATACGTGTTTAAAATATTAACTCCAAAATCAATAGTTACATTTTCATAGTGCCCTACACTTGAGATGCACATTCCAATAAAGGATATATGAAGGGTGTTTTGAAATGAGGTCATCGAATAAATATTTGGTGAATGTATAATGACATTATAAGTGTAAAATAATTTGTAGCATATAACATAACTTAGAGTTTTGAGAAGTAAAACTAAATGCCATATACATGAAATAGTCGAAAAATAAATGGCTAGAAGTCTCTTATTGTCGCTAGGAAATGGATATCAGGAGCCAAAAAAAGTAATTAATCATAGAAATTATTGATGAGACAGATTTAAGTGTTTGGGGTTGTATTTTATTGCTTTTATTTTTGTATCTTTCACATCTGTTTTCCCACTAACAAAATCACCATTCTATCCAATTGAAAAGTTATGATTTACTGATCCAGATCGGTTAATGATCAGCCTAAATCAGGTGTTGGTTAGTGTTCTGTTATTAGTTATCATTATAACTTCACTGATAGTTATCGAAAATGATCTTAGTGCATGCTGTTTAATCTGTGAGTTTGAAATAAAAGCCGTTAAGAAATTAAAATACACACACAAAAAAAAAAGATATCTATTTGAGTGGGTATTACTTTGAGAAGTGAAATATCCCTTCCCTCTGGCAGACCACTCGTTTATATTCTCATTTTACTGATTTTCTTACATTTTATTCTGTGTTCTGGATCTCAACAGATGAGTCAAAAATCAGTGTGAATATTTGATCCAATATTTCTGTAAACAGAACATTGTTTCCCAGTCGTCCTCCACTTAGGATGCTGCATATTATTACTCTTGCTGTAAGCCAGGCTGTGTGACCTCTCTGGTCAAATCATGTCACTAATCACAGCTCCGAATTTTAGTAATGCTTAAATGAACTCGTCCACAATATACAATTATCCATTGAAAGTGTTCAAATGATAAAAATGAGTACATTTGATAAATTATAAGCTGTTTTCTCAATCTGCAAATAAAAGAAACACACTTTTTTATAATAATATTGTAGGTTTTTGCCTCACAATAGTATGGTCTATCAGTATACTGAGAAAAAAAATCTTTCCGTGACTGTTTTTCCATCTGCTGCACCCATGTARTGGGGTTTATAAATTCCAGGGGGAATTTTCTCTTATACTTTCATATACTCGGTATTTTTTATTATTATAAGAGACTGACAARCTCAGGATGCAGATTTGGGAGTCATGTCTCTGCTGCTGAGTAGTTTTAATAGCAATTATTTCARTACTAAATAAAGGGATACTATAATTTTGAATTTTTATCCTAATGTTTGGATCCAGTTACTTTAGGTTAAAAAAGCTTTTAAGATGACTGAAAATGCTTGTGGCAAAAATTTTGGTAGTGACCAAGCTGGGTAGGAAGATTTTCTRCTGAATGCTATTTAATCCTTACATTCAAGTTAAAGTTTATAGTATTGTTTAAGAAACAAATATTGAAAAAGGAATAAGCCATACGTAGTGTGGGTTAAATAGCTTGGGAAGTTTATGTATTTATTCAATTTAATTTTTAATGGAGTCTGGAGAGATTAGCATAGTGAAAAAATTAAATGCACTTCATACCTAAGATGAAAAAGTGATTGTAGAACAAATGCTCAAATATTTGAAGTGGCTACATGTCACCAAGGAAAAGATGTTATTTAGGATGTTGTGAGCAGTATTAGTAGAATAGCCAGATGAAATTTAAAAAGAGAAGATTTCAGTTAACTCTCTGGGTTAACTTCTGACAACAAAACACTTTGGAGTAGAAAAGAAGTAGAAAAATTCTCATTTAGGAAAACTGAAAGTAAACTAAAGCAAACACTGAGAAATTCATTTCTGGGAATTATAATCCTTAGTCTATCAGGTACCTAGCTATAAGAAAAAAGTAGATCTTTTCATCTGTAATTTTAGTCAAAGAATGCTAATTTTTATTTGCTTATTTTACAACTCTCCTCTTAATATCATATGATGAATAAGTCAGGTTTATTTACATTTTATACAAGACATGAGCAGCTTGAGTTATGAATTAAAGTTCTCATTTAAGCAAAAAGGGAAAATCACAGTGGAAACCTTACACCTGGCCACAAATAACAGAAATTTGGTATTTAGCCACTAACCTGCCTGTATTTTTCTTGTTTATGTGTTAGCTGCAATTTGTTTCTTTTTACTAAACTTTTTATTAGCACTCGCTATTTTATTTAGGTTTTCTTTTGATATTTAATGCAGAGCTTCTGTAAGCTGTTGGATGTGCAGCCAAGAACATCAAAGAGCTCTGTTTACCTACTAAATATCCAAGTTTGCCCATACCACTTCAACCCCTGCCAGCAGAGCACCTCTCTAGGAAGAGTATAGTTCCCAGACATCTGTGCAGAGGATGGTAACAAAATTACTGTCCATAAAAGATTTTGTGATGCTGGGTGGCAGTCAGTTCAGTGTTAAGACACTTGTGCTCTAGATGTCTGGCATCACACTGCAATCAGTTAATTAGATTCCATTAATTAGCCATGGGAGCCTGGAGAGGGATTCAGTTGATCAGCCACTAGGTGTCAACTTTAGACTGAACAGAATCATCCCTGGGCTCCACAGACTGGCAGCCTAGAAGATTTCAGTTGCTTAAACAAGGGGACTGAGTGTCATGTGGAAAACATAGACTACTTCTGCACGGGCAGGTGGTGTGATACTGTGGGAGGAGGTCTGCAAAGAGGAACGCTTGTGTGCTGGGGACTCAGTCTCTGCACTGAGGTTGTCTCYGTACCCGCAGAGCTCAGCTCCAGTCCAGTCCTGCATGTGGAATGCACTCTGGTGGCAGAAGGACATCTTTTGGGCTAGTTTCATCAGAAAGGAATATAGTTTGTGTGCTCTGAGACAGCTCCACAGGGCCCAGCAGTGCATGATAAACAGGATCAATTGGGGATGCATCAGATGTGCAATTCTGCCCCAAACTAAAATGCTGATGTGGTTGCACCGCTTGTGTAGCTCACTGAACTTTCAGCTGCTGTTCCAGAAGGGTATATATCTCCTGTAAGTCGTGTTTCAAATCTTCCAGTCCTGTGTTAATGCACCAGATCCCTTACTGAGTCTAAAGCAGTATGGGGCACATGCATTCAAGTAACTAGATTGTAATCTTGGTCTCCACTGACTGTATATCTACATTACAGATAKACACCTAAGTTTAGATGTCTTTGTCCATTGTCAAATCCCACCCAAAGAAATAGATTGAAGTTACAAAACTCATTATCAGCCTCTGCTGTTGTTTAACAATGAACTCCTTGTTGCAGCAGCTGTATCCTTTTTTTTCCGTTTCTGACATTCCCAATTGTTTCTAGATTCACTTCGTRCTCTAGTTTCACATACTTCTTTTTTTCATTTATATTCATGTTTAAGTAATGTAATATTTATACTTTTGATTTTGGCATTCAGTGAATGCTAATCATAGTTAGATGTTCTCTCAGTCCCAGAAGAACCAACAAAGACTTTCGTTAATTACACATTATCACATAAAATCTCAGACAAGTATTTGGCTGTGTGTCAAATGCCTTTGGCTTGTAGTTGTAAAACTAAGCTATGGAAGATTTGGGACTGCTACATTTGCTACTTTTTTATGCTTTCAGTTTCAGTAGTTGGTAACCTTATAGTCACTGTTCTATCTGACAGCTGACTCCAGACTCTGGAGTGAACTTTAGTAGTTGGTCATAGCTGGAGTTTGGGAGGGTGTYGTTTACGCAAATTGTAATTTTATTTTGTTGTTTGGTAGTTGCAATGGTAAGAACAAGTTGAGGTAAAGGTCGCTGTGGAAAGCACATATACCATTAGCATCCCACAGTAATATGAGGAAGAAATAGTCCTCATCACCTATATTCACATCAAAGATGCATCTTGCTGTCCAGGATGAGCCATCTTATAAAAGGTGACAGTGATCTGCAACTGCAGAAAAGTCTTGATAGCACTGCCAGGCTGAAAGTAATGCTGAAAAACTGRTGTGGATGCTAAAATGAGCAGAACAAGACTGGTAACACTCCATCCCAACAATTACAACTTGGTTTTGTCATTTTGTTTTCTTGGTATTTTCCATAAAATTCATAGATATGAGAAAAAAAAAAACATCTGAGGATGGAACGACTACTGTAGGATCAGTTAAAGTGTTAGGAGAAAACAAAAATAGTCAAAACTGATGTCTCAATAACAGGTTTGAGGAGGATTTAACTGAGGGCCAAACAGCCACAAACTGACCTGTGCCTTCTTGACAGAATGGACTGCAAATGCCCAGTCTGTTCTGTGGTACATTAATCCACAACTGCCTTTTCCTCTCACTGTTATTGAAGGTGATATCCCTCACTTTCCTTAACATCCTATACGTTATCACTATCAGATCAAACTGCTGGTAAAAATGAAGTGTAGGAATATTTTGCACACAGCCTGACATGATAAAGTATCTCCTTAAATGACTCACTGAAAATAATATGAATAATTCCAACTGCTGGTGCATCTGAGTCATCCGCTGGTTTATATATAGCACAGATACCTTTGCTTGCTTTCATGCTGTCTCTAGCCATTATAGTTCATTAAGATTAGATGCATATTGCATTTCTCTCCTATTTGGATTATTCAAACCATTAAGAAGACAAAAAAGTGAGAGAGAAAATCATGAGAGCTTTTGTGTCAATATTGTTGCTAGGGAAACCACTTCCTTTTTATTTCACTGCATGGGACACTAGTGTCACTTTGAGTCTGGCTTTCTGAAAGATAACTTCACAGAAGGGCATCAGGAATGAAAAACAGAATTAATGAAATATCAGACTGCCATTGTAAATAGAAAAAGAGTTATACCAGGTGTTTCAAAAGCAGCTCAARTCACTTGTGAGTTTAAATTCTGTCTAGAATTTTGAGGAGAATGTGTAAGGCAACAGATAGGAGAGACCGATGGCAGRTATGTCTTAGATAATCTACCATTCCTTCTTCTTTATATGCATCACTGTGGTGCATCACGATTTAAATTAAGCAGAATGCAGAATATCTGGTTGGAATGACAAGGAGTATTTCACACCTCCATAACTATCCTCCAGCTTCCTCCTCTTCTCAACAGATATCTTTGTGCAACCTTACTTGTACCCTGTCATGTCTAATACGGTTTCCTCACGTAGTGTAATCAGTCTTTAGACATTCTGTTCTTCAGAGCCTTTTATAAACCACATTCTTTTTAACAAAACCTTTATATGAATTTCATGAAGAGTAATAATCATGAATTTAGAAATGAAAAACAGAAAAAATGCAAATCCAGTCTAAAGCTATRAAGTGTATATAATATCGAAAGATTTCAAATTTGGATTGCCTTATGTCATTTGCCATTCTCATTTTGATGAAGTCTTCTTGAAAATTAAACTGTACGTAACAAGTTTGTGAAAAGCAGCAACAATAGAATCATTCTAAAGGCAATCATTTTTCTTCATTCTTTAAGGGGAGAAATTATTGATAGAACAGCTAGGAAACAGCAGTTTTTCTTTTTTTCAACTTAGTAAAAGAGGCTTGGCACACTTCTGTAATGAAAGAACCATCACAGCAAAGCAACTCAAGTGATTTCACCACTTTCAGTGCAACATTTCCAAGTCTTAACATCTCTCCTACCTCTCACTACCAGGACTCAGARCATTCAGCCAGTGGCTGGATAAATGTGTAAAATGGTCTTTTCAAATTACAATACTTTCTAGCTTCTGATTTCTTCTTTCCCAGCAAAAAGAAAGAAATCTTAACTATAGTCTTTCTTTTCTTTTTAGGGGATCAGATAAAAAGGATGAATTAAGATTGATTTTATAGCTTAACTATATTTAAATTAGACTGTGGAAAGCACAGTATCTGTAGTGCAGGAATAAAACTCTGTAGTAGTACAGACTAAACTAAGTAATATTACATGTTTTTCTGTGTCTCATTTGTGATTTTCTAGTCACTAAAGCACCTGGCAGATGAATAGTAATAAATAAATAATGAGTTTTGAGTGATCCTTTGGAGCACTAAAAAAGTATAAATGTTTTCAGAGTGAGTGGGGATTGCAGTTATTGCTACATAAGATCAACTAGACTCCTAACATCAAAGCTCAGTGTCTTCATATTGGTTTTATTTCCTTCTTATTTTTCTTCTTTCCTTTGCCCACTCTGACAATACCAAAATGAACTAGAGATGTGGAAGCCAGTTTATTATAAACAAGTAACAAAATCAGTTTACAGTTTGAGACAAATACATACTAAGGCTGTGCCAGTAATTTTGTGAAAACTAATTTTTCAGGTACCTTTATTAATGTGTCATTAATATGGTAAGATCATGATATATGAAGRTGGCTTCATCAGCTAGCCACATTGCACAAATGTGAACTGTGCATCAGTTTAACTATTTTTGTCAGGCCAAGAGGATTAGAAGTCTCCAATCTTTTTTCCACTACACTACATATCGGAAACTAGCTATAACAATTTTTGCAAGTGGACAACTGTAGACAACTAGATGAGTAAAAAACAGGTTGGATGGTCAAGCTTAGAAAGTCAARGTCAATGGATTGTACCTGGTGATCCAGGATCACCTGGATGCCAGTGACAGGTGGAGTACCACAGGTGTGTCTCCTGGGACCTGACCTGTTTGACATCCTTATCAATGACCTGGAGACAGTAACAGAGTTTCATCAAATCTGCAGATGACCCCAAACTGGAGGGGAACAGTGAATGTGGTCCAGGGCAGGGCTGCTGTTCAGAGAGACCTAGAAGGCTGGAGGAATGGACTAGCAGGAACTAGCACAAATGCAAAGTCCTGCACCTGAGAAGGAAGAAAACCTTATAATGACACAGTCTGGGAAGCAGCTYTGTGGAAAAAGCCCAAGGGATCTTGTCAGAAAAGCAAACTGCACATTGGCAGGCAGTTTGCCTTGGCAGCAGGGAAGGCCAACATCCTCCTGGGTTGTAGATTGAGGGAAGTGATTATCCCCCTCTCCTGTTGTCATTAGACAACACTTAGATATTGCATCCAGTTTTGCTCCCACCCAGTACAAGAAACACATTGATAAAGTGGAACAAGTTCAGCAGGGGGCCACTGAGATGGTCGGGGCTGGAGTGCCTGCCCTGTTAGGAGACACTGAGGGAGGGACCAGGGCTTGTTCAGCCAGGAGAAGAGAGGGCTTTGGGAGACCAGACAGCAGCCGCCAGTACCCACAAGGAGGTCATCAGGAAGACACAGTGGGAGATCATGGTGGCAAAATGAGAGGCAAGGGGCATAAGCTGAAACAAGAGATGTTCAGGCTGCATATAAGCCATTTTTTTCTCCCCCATGAGAATGGTCAAGAGGTGGACTAGGCTATTCAGGAAGACTATGCAGCCTTGGAGGTTTTTGAGACTTAATTGGATAAAGCCATGAGCAACCTGGTCTGACCCCCATAACTGATCCTGCTCTCCTGAACAGGAGATTGAACTAGAGACCTCCCAAGGTCCCTGTCCACCTGAATTATCCTGTGATTCTTTGATATAAAATATAGCTATGTTCTCTGCTGGTTATGTTTAGGTTAAATAAATCACRGACGATAAGCAGCTAATTATTGTGGCAACCTAACTAGAACACAAAATATCTAGGAAATTTCTGGATTGTGTGAACGTTGATAAAAGTCTTGATAAGAATATACCTGTTACTCGAGCACTTGAAGAAAAGTTATTAAAGTGAATGTAAAAAAATATTTCTAAATTAGTTAAAAGTCACAGTAGTTGAAGTTTTATTTTACTCTATTTTGGTCAAAGTTACAGTGTTTCAGTAGTTTCATCTTTTTTATGCATCATTAAATATAAAATAGAAGCTTTTCTGGGACTCACTGGCAGTAAGAAGATATTGAGAGCATAGCAAATCACATTAACTGACTGTGAGGTCCTGCTCAGATGTCATTTGAAAGAGAGAATATGTTGCTAGAGCAGAGGATTAGGCCAGTAGGAACTGGTGGGTTTTATCACCTTTGTATATCAAACTGCTTTAGGCACTTCTGGGAGTCTCGGTCTGGTTGTAGTGGTACAGTTCAGGAAAATGACAAACTGGAAAAAAAAGATGGGGAAGGACATGATCCATGTGAGAAACTCAGAGCTCAGTCTGTCCAGCTTAGCAAAATGAAGCTAAAGGGGTRGCAGTGTCATACTTTGCGAACACTTCCATGGTACTTGTAGAAACAGGTGTCAGGTAATAGATAGCTCTTCAGTGTCATAGCCAGAGTGTAACAAGATCCACTGGCTMTATCTTGGAGCTGTTCGGATTAGACATAAAGCTTGTGTTTTTATTAGTGGAGCCAAGTAATGCCAGGGTTACTTGGACAGACAAGCAATAATTGAAATTCAGGGAGGTTTGCAGAGGAATGTGTACCACAGAGGTACTGTGCTTTTTTGCAGTCTAAGGACCTAGCTATGATCCCTTTTTTTTACCAATTAGTAAGATTCCTAGAGAGAAAAAGATGTTTTGTTTCGGTATCCCACAAGCTCCTACAGACCCCTGCTACAATCCTGCATCGTACAGCACCACAGTGACAAATGTTAATGGCCTGGAAGAGGTCACAACTGGAGCGCTCCTGTGGCAGAGCCTTTTCTCTTTCCAGGTGTGGGTCAGAAGCCTTGACGTGCCTGGCGCAGCGCTGTCACACAGCACCGACAGTGAATATATTTCTGGCATTCTCAGCATTCACAACAGATGGGACCATCTAATAGTTTTGGCATTCCCAGCGTGCTGCTGCCAATGTGACCCCGCGAGGTGGGCAGTTTTGTGTGCGAAGAGCTATCCTTCGCTTGTTAACAGGCTATTAGCATAAGTTAATGTGAGAAGTGCAGCTCTGTCCCAGGGCGCCGAACCCGGCGGCTGAGCGCGCTGCTGTCTGTCAGGAGGCTGCTCAGGTGCACGCGCGCCCTGGTGAGACACAGGCAGTCTGCTCGGAGATGGCACGGCGAACGGAGCCCRTGTGCACGTGAGGTTTTGGCTGCTTAGCAACTGCGTAGCAGAGGTGTCCCAGAAGGACGCACCGTCTGTTTCAGCTATAAATGTAAAACGTCCTTTTAAAAGCTGCACAGTACATCCCAAAGAGCATTGGAGCACTGTCTGCTTTTATAATGCCAAAGGTATTACCGAAACAGCTTCCCACCACGACAGCAGAACCACCGCTCCTGATAGGTGGTATCTGCATGGTGTATTGACTTCTTCTCCCAGTGAAAAGCTCCCTCTGGTCCCCRTTGCCTTCCCCTTTCCAGCCACTTTCTGCTCTGTAGAGACCATCATCAACTAGAAAATCGTTTCTTTTTCAATCAGCTTCAATAAGTACCAGTATTTTTAAAAATAAGGATTCAGGTTGTGTATAGAAAATGACCATATGTTGCAAAGCATGTGTGAGCAAATGGTTCTTTAAAAATATGGTCCTTAATCTCAAATGTTCTCTTTTATAATGCATTTGCTACAACTCACAATTCAGAGAGAGAGAGTTGTTGTGAGACTCAGTTGGTAAATGCTTGTGAAGCACTTTGAAAGTTTTCATCGAAAACACTATAGAAGACAAAAGTATAATTATTGGGTTTATGAGGATCAATATAATTAGAATTTAATTCAAACATTTTAATAATAAAAGAGCTAGGAAGCTGTAGTCCAAATAAATCAGCGAGATAAAATACCAGGATGAAATTAGGTAAATTCTTGGAGACATACTCACAAAAGCAGTTAGCATCTGATTTTTTATTTTTCTTTTTCTTTAAGAAAATTGTTTTATTTCATTGATAAATTGGATTTATTGTAATGTAATCAGCTGAGTGACAGCTACCTGCTAAATTTGGTCTTAGGTAACAGTTCTGCATGTTAATTTTTGAGTTTCAGCTGAGTTATGTCTGGAGAGGTAAGAAAAAAGGAAAGGAAACAATATGTGGCTGTTAGCATACTTAACCTACTATTCTATGTTCTCAGTTGTTGACTGACATCTACATTTGTAACAGATAAGTAAAATTTAGCTCAAAATCTGCTAATTATCAGGCATAACTGTAAATACAAAGAATTTTTTAAAAGACGTTAAATACCTTTGTCCTGAAAATATGACCAGCTGATTAATTGGCATGGCAAATTATAAACATGTCACTTGGATGAGAAAAAAAACATATTCATAGCAATCCATACCTCACTTTTTCAAATCAAAGCTGTGAATTGATTTTGTCTGAGGCTCTCTAACTGCCGTTTAAGCAGTTATTTCTGTTTTAAAGTCTTTTCTCCGATAATTAGTTTTGCTGTTCAGTGAACAGACAGACTGATGCAGCAGTTGGTCRAGTTAATTGTCTCAAATCTCATCCCAAGTTACAGGAAGTACTAGTAGAGTTAAGCAGATCTGATTTTTTTGCTTTTGCCCCTTCCTGACTATACTTTTACATTCCTCAACTACCATTCAGATCTCTAGATTTCCAGTTATTCGTTTATCTGATACAACCAGTGTAGAACTTCCTCTGTTATACTGTCATCTRAATGACATTTAGTTGTGCATTTAGAAAACCTTACTAACAGCTAGCCTGATTTTTTTTGTATTTAATTTGGATTTGCAAGAAAATTGAAAGAGGTTTGAAGATAGAATATGAAAGATTTTGATGCAGTGATAAAGCTGAAAAAGACCTGATGGCTTAAAAGATRCTTGCATCTTTTATTTTGCAATGATTGACTTGAATTAATAATATCAGTAGCACACCTGGATTTCACTGCCTCTCTGGGGGTTGACAGACATCCTCTTCTGGAACCAGCTGCCTTGGAGGAAGAGCTGCCGTCCTTGGCTGCTCGCTGGCTCCCCCTCACACCTCGTCCTTCCCATAGTTCCCGTTTACCTGCCAGCAGACCGGTTGGTAATTGACAGCTCTCTAGTTTGCTTCGGGCAAAAGCAGCTAGGAGCACACACATAAACTATCAATAAGGATGATACTTCAGTAACAGGATGATGATTAGGAATGAGGGTCAAGTACAGCTTCCACTAGCCTTGGGTTTTGTTCCATTCTTGCAACACCGCTGCAGTCCAAAAGCTATTTTTGTAACTTTATTCAGAAATAGGTCTTGCTGAGCAAGGTTAGTGAATATAGTGACAATGGCATCTGTAGAAGCAGTAAATGTCAGTCTTTTGGTTATAAGATATGCATAGGAATCCAGCATTTTCAAAGAAAATACAAAAACTTTGTAGTAGAGAGGCACTGATGAAGTGTATGCTAACATAGCACTTTAATAGCATACAGCAGCAACTTTTAGGATCATTCTGGATGACACTTTTAATGTGGGACATACAGCTTAAAAATCAGAACAGACAGAAGCTCTGTAAGTTTTTCCTTGCAACCTGCTCCGTAGTCTTCTGATCTCATATTTCTTCTGAGGATCTCATTCTTGTTTATTTTCCATGCCAATGTCACCTTTGATCTTCTGCTGACATTGTGAAACAAACAGTACTAAACTCAATGTTTTTTTGTTTGCTTGTTTTTGTGATGAGGAAAATTACCATTGATTACAAGGCTTACACCATTCACTTATTTTATATTAGTAATTAYATATTCCTTTTATTTACTGTCAGTTTGGGGTAGAACGTATGAAGTGCCCTAGCAGGGCACTTGTCATTATGCTGACCCTGCCAGTACCTTCAAACTGGCAAATCTGTGATTCTGTAAACTTTGCAGTTTAGACTACTGGTTTAAGTTCAGCTGTAATGATTGGCTACAAAGACATCAAAGTTTTTTTGGAACTGCACTGCATTTGGCCCAGTTCCTAATAAATAACTCATTTTTAAAATTTTGGCCTGACATAATTGTGTTTGGTACAAACTGCTCCAAACAAGTAGGACCAACTGCTAGCTGACCATAAGAATGAACAGAGAAAATATTGGTGTTAGGAATAAGGGACTTATATTTACATAATTAAAAACACTCCTTTCAGTGATGCTGCTCTGGATTTATGTTAGGGTAAGAGAGAGTTTCTTGCTGTGTTTCATCTCAGGAAGATATTGTTGAAATTGTCCAAACAAATCGTTCTTCAAGGTATATTCCCACTTGTGGGACACGGTGATCAAGTTAGGGGCAAGCTACTAAGTGTAATAACTGCTTTCAAAACTCTCTCTTATGGGAGTGTATGATAAAATCTTGCCTGAAAGTGACATTATTACCTTATGTATATGCACGTGTGCAAATGTCTGGCTGCATCAGTTGTCTTTCTTTCTCATGCAGAGAAGGGATGCAATTTGCTCCACAGAGTATCCTTATCTGCTACCCTTGGCTGGTCTTGTCTCCCACCCATGCCCAATTCTTTCCCGTTGTTCCTGTTTATCTACCAGCAATGATTATTTTTATTACTATTAGTTATTATTAAATTATTAGTTATTATTTTCTGTAGRGGATTACAGATCATGATTTGCAAACATAATTTGCTGGCAAGACCTAGAGTTAGAAAGAATTTGTTCCCATCAGCCAGCTGAAGACCGGGACCTGTGTCTAGTCCCAGTCACGTCTAGTTCTTCTCATTCTTTGCTCTGTTCACTGGAACTTGCTTGTTCAAGTTCAGAGTTAGAGTTTGACCCATCGATCTCAGACCTGTAGTAACAGGATACTTCAAAGCCTCTGAGAGTACAATCAGCCTTTGCATCCTGCTGCTATGGCAGAGGAAGTAACATYGCTTAGCTGCAGCCTCATCTCTGCTTTCTGTCATCAAACACAGCCTCTTTGTCTTTTACCCCCAAATCATGGCATGTAATAAAAGTGGTACTTTTACAGACAACATCTCTTATGCGTTGATTGGTGCTTCCTTTCTCATCCCATTGCTGCTTGTTTGATACCTTTGTCCTTAGCGACAACTCAGGAACGTCCTGTGGCACTAATACCTCTAAATGCATCCTGCAATTGTGTGCAGGGGCCCAGCAGGCAGAAGGACRGAGTTAAGAAATATTGTTAAGACCTGATCTGTTAGGCATCCTGACCTTTAAGATGGGAAAGTAGCAGTGGCTTTTTGAGAGTTTACAAGGCTTTTCCAGGCCAGACTGGAATCATGAAGAAAAAAGTGGCMTGCCTTTGCAGTGAAGAGAGTGTTCCTTGCTCTCTTTCCCCACCCTAAATTTTCTTTGCCACTTCTCTCCATTCTTGCTCTCATTTTTCCAGATTCAAAGCTGAAACCCTTTGCTTTGAAACTCAGGTCAGGAGTTTCAAAGGGCAAGGCACTGGGCATTACTGTTGCTAAGAGCAGTCTGTCCTCTCCCAGCTGCRTGTTTGTGCATAGACAGGGTCAGAGTGTGACTGAAGCCTGAGAGATGCACAAGAGCAGAGACTTGAAATTAAATAGTCTTTGAATTTTTCTCTTAACTAGTCTCACTCTGGCACAGACTCCTGCCTTAGGGGGATGATCCAGTGGAATAGCAATGACCCAAAGCTACTGCTGTGCACAGTCAAGCATGCAAAGAGAAGAATTTATCTCAAAGTGTCCCTATGAGGATATTCAGGCTGCAAATAAATGTTTGTAAAGGATGTACACGGACATTAAAAGAATAAGGATTTTACACTTTTCTGAATAAAAATGATTTTTCTGAAATGCTGAATGATACATAGGAAAAAAAATGAAAAATCRTGGTAGGTGAGACCTTCATCTCTTCCCTCATTTATTACTAGCACCCATGGTGTAGCTGTCCTAATTAAAAAGAACTTGCCCTTTCAAACAGAGGAGATATAGATAGATTCTGATCCAAATGGCCTCATAGAAAAGAAATTGCTGAATTAAGTCATTATTCTAATTAACATTTATACTCCTAATGTTAACAATGTACTTTTAAAAGGAATCAGTAGCATAGATATCCCTCCTTAAATCATCCAGTGGTTTGGTGCAACTAGTGATTTTAATTACCCTTTTGTTATCAATTTAGACAGACCTAGGTGTGATTGTATTGTAAATCAGTTATCTTAAGAAAGTCATTAATGAGGTAAGGACTGATAGATGCTTTCAGTTATGAATGGCCCAAGTGGTTTACCTAAGTTTATTTTGCTTATGAAAAGAGGTGACCCTTCACCAATAACCAGACAATAATGTATCAGCTATTACTCAGTGAGTTTGGTTTTACCTTCAACTTGCCAGGATTAGCCCAGTCCGCTTGTGCTCTACATGCCTAAATTGTTTTAATGATTTGTAATTCACAGAGCTGTAGCATCTCTTTTGACTTTGTTTATACATTTCTTGTCTCCCTTAGTATAAATCATAAGGACAACTTAATTGGTTTATATTTCTGAAGCAGTTTGAAATGTGAAGCTTTGCATAAGTGTTCAAGGTTGTTATTACTTTGTGACTCCTCCCAAGTCATTTAACTTCCAGAATGAAGAGAAATTATTTGCCATTTGCAAGAGTAAATACAGTGAATCTCGTCAAAAGTAATCACTAAAGGATCACCAGAAAATACCTTTTGTTTCATAGGATTGCATTTTAAATATTTAAGCTTTACATCTCTTAAATCCATTACCCTCACTGGAAGTATTTGATTTATGCTTGTATGAAAGGAGAATTGGATCCTTCATACCTGTGGCAGTGAGGGGACAGTTTCACGATAGGGCAAAGTTCATGAAAAGTAGATGTCTTCAATATATAGGTTTTTACTATAATTGAAACAGTGGTCCATTTGATACACTTAGAATTTGAGATTATGACTTTTTTATTTCATAGCAGAAAAATGTATAATTATATCAGTGTTTATTATTAGAGATTGGAAGATTTCTTCATTCATACATGTATATCTTATCTAAAGAATTTATGTAAGCCCAGCTGATGGTGTGTTTTTTCATAGAGCAATGTTAACTGGAGACTAGCCCTCTAGCTTTTCCTTAGGACTGGACCAGTGCTCAGCATTACAAGAGATTTTTTGTCATGTTCAGTCTTCAAAACAATAAAGATACACTTGAGACAGATGATTGCGCATTTAATTCCTCTTGTTACTTCCACTGGCTCATAGGGCAGAATCAAGAGCTATCTATGACAAAGCAGAAAAGTCTTTTACCCCAAAACAAGAATTTAGGATCAGAAATGAAACAAGGAGGCAAAACAAGGACAGCGAACAAAAAGCAGCCCAGGGCAACGTAGTGTGTCAAGGAGAAAGAGACACATAAGAAAGATGTGGACAGTTGTGCGTGTTTGCTTCAATCTGCAATGACTGTGTAGGCCACACATCAAAAAAGTTGGACTGTCTGTTTGACAGAGAACAAAAAAAGATATAGCTCAAATTTTTCAGCTATTGCTGTTTTTTGAATAATTGAAATTATTTGAGCTGTCAAACTGGTGTATAAAAATTCATTTACTTTAGCTCTGTTTTTAACTATTTGCCTAACTGCTTTCAGGCAATTATTAGATGTCATCTTGGAGTGACAAACTGAAGGCTCCTGTAGCATTTTAACAACTATCCTTTCCACAATTGATGAGCTAGGATCTACAGCTCTCACTGATGTAACTTCCATTTGTTTCATATCTTTCTAGCATAAATTAAGGTCAAAATTTGGACCCTTCAGCCTAGCAGCACATTAAGTCCGTCAGCTCTAACAGATGCAGCATTTCTCCAGTTGCGTGCCTGCACAGAAATGTCCATTTTGGGGGGACCAAAGTGTCTATTTCCACCTAAATTCAGTCATGGCTGAGAAATGAATGGGATGCACCTATCTCCCACACATTTCCATAGCAACCCTATTCATGCTTGGAGAATGCATAAGCTGAATTTGGTACCTGGTGAAATGCACAGGCTCTTATGGTGGTGATGCTGCTCTCCTGATAGCCTCGTGATTCAAACAATGAGGAAGTGGAAGGCTAGGGTGGTTTAAGCTCTAACTTAAGTACCCTAACTACTGGGTAAAGGAGACCCTCCATTCTTTCTGTTGGAAAAATGACATTGTGAAGCCAATAATYTGTGGTGCCTAACAGAGACTAAGCCAGAGGTAGCCTGATTATACAGTTTAAGAGTGAGAAGACTCAACTAAGTGTGGCCAAGTTCATTTGTTAGACAATCAAGAACTCTCCCTTGCCCTACTCTACTCTTCTGAGGGCTGTAGCTGTGTGATAGCCTGACTGCAGGAAATATTAATTGCATCATTAGGGCCCTAGAAGGAAGGGTGGTCCAAAAAAGCTGATTAATATTCAAGCATCATTTCATCCAAGCTCAAGTGCAGTGGATCCCTATGAGTAAGAAGTCAAGCAAAGGGGGCAGGAGACCTGCATGGATGAGGAAGGAGCTCCTGGCAAAACTCAGACAGAAGAAAGTACACAGAATGTGGAAAAAAGGACAGGCAACTTAGGAGGAATATAGGAACATTGTCAGAGCATGTGGGGATGTGACGAGGAAGGCTAAGGCCCATTTGGAATTGAATCTGGCAAGGGTTGTCAAGGACAACATGAACGGCTTCTTCAGCAAAAGGAAGACTAGGGAGAATGTGGGCCCRTTACTGAATGGGGTGGGTGCCATGATACAGAGAAGGCAGAGTTACTGACTGCCTCCTTTGCTTCAGTGTTTACTTCTAAGACTGACCCTCAGGARTCCCAGACCCTGGAGACAAGAGAGAAAGTCTAGAGAAAGGAAGATTATCCTTTGGTTGAGGAGGATCGAGTTAGAGGTCTTTTAGACAAACCTGACATYCACAAATACATGGCCCAGATGGGATGCACCCACAGGTGCTGAGGGAGCTGGTGGATATTTTTGCTAGGCCACTCTTCATCATCTTTGAAAGGACATGGAGAAATGGAGAGATGCCTGCGTACTCAAAGAAAACCAATGTCACTCCAATCTTCAAAAAGGGCAAGAAGGAGGAACCAAGAAACTACAGGCCAGTCAGCCTCACCTCCATCCCTGGAAAGGTGATGGAACAGCTCATTCTGGATGTCATCTCCAGGCATATGGAGGAAAAGAAGGTGATCAGTCAGCATGGATTCACCAAGGGGAAATCATGCTTAACCAATCTGATAGCCTCCTATSATGGAATGACTGTCTGGGTAGATGGGGGGAGAGCAGTAGACGTCTACCTTGACTTCAGCAAGGCTTTTGACACTGTCTCCCATAACATCCTCCTAGAGAAGCTCAGGAAGTGTGGTTTAGATGGGTAGACAGTGAGGTGGATTGAGAACTGACTGAAAGGCAGAGCTCAGAGGGTTGTCATCAGCAATGCAGAATCCAGTTGGAGGCCAGTAGCTAGTGATGTCCCCCTGAGGTCAGTTCTGGGGCCAGTCTTGTTCAACTTATTCATCAGTGACCTGGATGAGGGGACGGAGTGCCTCCTCAGCAAGTTTGCTGATGCTACCAAGCTGGGAGGAGTGGCTGAYACACCMRAGGGCTATGCTGCCATTCAGAGAGACCTAGACAGGCTGGAGAGCTGGGTGGACAGGAACCTCCTGAGGTTCAACAAGGGCTAGTGCAGAGTCCTGCACCTAGGGAGGAGTATCCTCAGGCACCAGTACAGGCAGAGGGCTGACCTGCTAGAAAGCAGCTCTGCACAGAAAGACCTGGGAGTGCTGGTGGATGACAAGTCAACCATGAGCCAGCRATGTGCCCTTGTGACAAAGAAGGCCAATGGTCTCCTGGGGTGCATTGGGAAGAGTGTTGCCAGCAGGTCGAGGGAGGTGATCCTGCCCCTCTACTCAGCCCTGGGGAGGCCTCATCTCGAGTACTRTGTCCAGTCCTGGGCTCCCCACTACAAGAGAGACCTGGAGCTACTGGGGAGAGTCCAGCGTAGGGCTACAAAGGTGATCAGAGGGCTGGAGCTTCTCTCCTACGAGGAAGAGCTGCAAGAGCTGGGCCTGTTCAGCCTGGAGAAGAGAGGATTTGAGGGGGGATCTTATCAATGCCTACAAATACCTTAAGGGAAGATGTCAAGAGGATGGGACCAGACTCTTTCAGTGGTGCCCAGTGACAAGACAAGAGGCAACAAGCACAAGCTGAAACACAGGAAGTTCCACCTGAATATAAGGAAAAATTTATTTCCTGTGAGAGTGACAGAGCGCTCAAAGAGGTTGCCGAGAGATGTTGTGGAGTCTGCTTCTCTGGAGATATTCAAAGCCCACCTGGACACAATCCTGTGCAACGTGCTCTAGGTGCCCCTGCATGAGCTGGGGGTTTGGACTAGATGATCTCCAGAGGTCTCCTCCAACCACAAGCATTTTGTKATTCTGCAAAAGTAACCAGTTMACAGAATCATAGAATCAGTAAGRTTGGAAGGGACCTCTGGAGATCATCTAGTCCAACCTCCCCGCTCAGCAGGGTCACTCCACTCCTGTGTCCTACATACTGATCTTGGAGGGATGAATTGCTCTCCGGAAGTGGGCAGTTTTTTGGTTGCTGACCTTAGAAGAATCTGTTTATATCAGACATCTTTTAGATGGCTAATGATATATGACATGATTCATACCTTTAATAACCCAATATACTTAATTATGTTATTGCTTTTTGCCATCAAAGATTTAGGCTTCACAARTTATGAGATTAACCACTTCCCTTGAACTCCAATTTTGTAGGATTTATACATACTTTTTAAAGTTCTTGTAGAATTAAAAATTCTTTGCCATAATAGTGAACAGCTTTCAGCATGCCTCACCTTTGATAGCAGAGCCTGTATGGTTTAACACCTTTACACATGATGTGGAAAGAAAGTGTGAGGAGGAGAYTAAGAGCATTTCTATACACGATTTAATTTAATTTAGTCTGGACCATGGATGCAGAGACAATGTGAACCTGCAGAAGGACAAAAGAAAGAAAAAGTTATGGATAAATGAATGGGAAAGCATCACAGTAGATGAAATTTTGTATTGATAAATACAAATCAGGGAACCATAYGGTTCTAAAGTTACTATCAATGCTAGAGATATACAGCATTACTGTATGCATTACTGCAGACAGATCAYTTTATAGTGGCAGCCTTCTTCTGCTAAAGAAAAAGTAGAATTAAAGGTGTAAACCGGAAGGCAGCTTAGAGAAGGAATGAAATAATGAGTAATGCAAAGACTCAACAATTTGTTTAAGAACATACATACAGTATTGGCCCTGGCTTTTTAAGAAAAAAAAATCACAGAACTAAAAGGTATTCTGAGAAAAGTAAAGGAAAGCAATAAATACCCCATGGAAAAAAATCAAATGTATTGCATGGGTTTACCTAAAAAAAGCAGACAAACAAAAAAGGAAAGAGTAAAAATATTTAAATACAAATTTTACATAAAATTAAAGGTGAGAAATTAAAGTTCAGTGACATTAAACACTTTCATGTAAAACACAAACTATGGAACTTAYGAAGGTTTGAGATCAAGTTTGAGTCAAAAAAATGAAACGTATTTCAAGAACATACAGCTMTATAACAAATTTTGGAGAAATTACCTTCATATTAAATGAATTCATTATTACTGAAGATCTATCTGAAAATGCTGTGTGTAGGGGAGCAGGGACTCATGGAATTTTACTCAGAAATTTCTCTTGCGGAGATCTTCCAGTCCTGAGAACTGTCTGATCTGTCTTTTGCTGGAGACAAGACACTGGATTTGTATCAAACTCCAAGTTTGATCCCTATCTTAACTGCTATATTTCCTTATGCACAGGCTTATTTTAAAAGGTKGCATTTATAGACATCTTTTACAATTTCACAGTGGCATTTTCAGGGGGTTATATTTGGAATTCTGTTGTCTCCAACTTCCTTTTGACAACCTCAAGGAAGCCTTCTAGATTGTTTATTTTGGCTGACATTTCTTGAAAAACAAATYTGAAGAAAAAGAGAGATCCCTGTAGTCAATCAGTTTTTGTATTCATTTATTCAGGCTGCTGTGAAGAAAGCTATCTTGCCAATTGGAAAGTTGTGTAGGGAATCCTTGCCTTATGCGCCTGARAAGGCATCTGCAGATTGTCCTGGATAATCATCTTGCACACCTTAAATAAATCAGATGTTCCCTGTTGATTCTTCCCTTAAGGAATTGTTGAAATAAATGAAAATATTTCCCAGAAGCTCCCAGTAATTGCATGCCAAAAAAAAAAAAACACTAAAAAAAGAGAAAAACTGTGTAAATTTTATATTCATCAAGGGAAAAATATTAATTTTTCACACTAAGGTAAATCTGTAGATTTTAAAGCTAATTGAAGTGATAAATCCCAAATTTTAAGCATTAACTAAACATTTAAGGGACACTTTGTGTTCCCATTTTCCCTCAAAGTTAGTGGGATATCARTTACTCAATTTGCTTTCCACCACCTTGAACTGGATACGAATGAAACATAAACCTGAACTTTTCTTATGGGTCTTTTACTACCAATGAGTTCTTGGGGTATAACAAGGATTTTTATTTTCTCCACAGCTCAACTAGCACATAAAGATGCAAGATGATGCAATCCTCAGGCCTTAAAAACTGTCTAGCTGCATTGTAACAAAATTTTCAGACGGAGTAAAATCAATAAAAATTAAAAACTGCTTATTTTTAAGAAATGCTACTTATTTTGGAGTCATTCGGAAGAATTTACATTGGAAAAAAAATATTGAGGTATGATCAAAGAATCACAGAATGCTTGTGGTTGGAGGAGACCTCTGGAGATCATCTAGTCCAAACCCCCAGCTCATGCAGGGGCACCTAGAGCAYGTTGCACAGGATTGTGTCCAGGTGGGCTTTGAATATCTCCAGAGAAGCAGACTCCACAACATCTCTCGGCAACCTCTTTGAGCGCTCTGTCACTCTCACAGGAAATAAATTTTTCCTTATATTCAGGTGGAACTTCCTGTGTTTCAGCTTGTGCTTGTTGCCTCTTGTCTTGTCACTGGGCACCACTGAAAGAGTCTGGTCCCATCCTCTTGACATCTTCCCTTAAGGTATTTGTAGGCATTGATAAGATCCCCCCTCAAATCCTCTCTTCTCCAGGCTGAACAGGCCCAGCTCTTGCAGCTCTTCCTCGTAGGAGAGAAGCTCCAGCCCTCTGATCACCTTTGTAGCCCTACGCTGGACTCTCCCCAGTAGCTCCAGGTCTCTCTTGTAGTGGGGAGCCCAGGACTGGACATAGTACTCGAGATGAGGCCTCCCCAGGGCTGAGTAGAGGGGCAGGATCACCTCCCTCGACCTGCTGGCAACACTCTTCCCAATGCACCCCAGGAGACCATTGGCCTTCTTTGTCACAAGGGCACATYGCTGGCTCATGGTTGACTTGTCATCCACCAGCACTCCCAGGTCTTTCTGTGCAGAGCTGCTTTCTAGCAGGTCAGCCCTCTGCCTGTACTGGTGCCTGAGGATACTCCTCCCTAGGTGCAGGACTCTGCACTTTGTGTTGTTGAGCCTCCGCCCAACTCTCTCTCTCTCACCTTTAAACCTGACACCTAAATTCTAAGCAGCTGAACTGAAATGAGTTAGAGCCCGTCCCTTCCTACCATTTAGAGGTCAGACACAATGACAAGCGGTCAGGCAGGGGCTGAATCCAGACAACACCAACGTGGACATAATGAAAAGATGTGTGCTGTTGGACGAATTGTCTTGGTATCTCTGCTAAATTGCAAGAACTATTTCAGAGCAAGGAGTGTACTGTTTAAGAACTGAACCACATCTTTCTCATGGGAAAGTAGAGATTTCAAATTAAGTGTAGCATTGCTGTTTTGAAGACCAGGTCAGATGAAAATATTCCTTTAACGTGTACAAAATACAGTAAAATGGTTACTAATATATTTATTAAGTTGAATTATTGCACAGTCTTGTTCCAACCCCTTGCATTTATGCCTCTGTGAGGGTAAAGTCCAAATGTTCTTTCACATTAATTATTAATTCCTTTCCCTCAGTCCATGATTTTACTTAAATAAGTGAAAGTAACCTTTTAAAGAGATTCTTCTAGAACTTTCATGTCTGCTATGCTGTGCTTGTTATATGATCAAAACATGGAAGTTAAAGGTCACTTTATATTTGCTAGCAGTTCTGAGATCTGTGATGATCTGCAGTGCATGCAGCACACTGCTGCATCTGATAAGCAGCCACCTCGGTTCGAGGCCATTATCTGAAATGGATTTGTTCTGTTTCTCGGAGGGAAATACAAACTTGAAGAATATTTGTTAGAAATAAGGTCAGGGCCTTAATCTTTGAGGAATATTAAAGCAAGCATGTTCCTTCTCCAAAGCCACCTCCACCTGAACTTAACACAGGATGATTTATAGTTGCTTCATTTGAAATGTATWTACACCTCCAGCCCATGGGATTCATGGGTCTGATGGGAGAGCTGTTAYTTCCCAACTGTGAAAGATTTAATACTCAGGAGAGTTGTTTCTGTTCACATGGTTTGGTCTTGCTAGGAATTAAAGGAAAGTCTTGAAAACAGTTCAGGCAGTATCTGTTTCTGTAAAGCTGAAATTGTTCTTTCTACTTGCTTGCTTTCTGCTTGCAAGTTCTTATAAATTAATCTTTACTTTGACAGATTTTTGCACGTCATTTTTATGGATTATTCTCCTGTATGTGCCTAAATTTGTAGATGAGATACTCCTAATAGCTACAACTAGAGACTATGTATAGCGTAAAACCACCCTAGCAATTAAAAAAAAAAGGAAAAAAGAAAAGAAAAAAAAGAGAGAAATGAATACTTCAGTTAAAATAAAAAAAAGATTATATACAAAATGAAAGTAAGAAAACAGAGATGGAGATAACTTAGGAGTCTGAAAACTTTCTAAAACACAGTGAACCACACAATGACTTCTGTGAGGAAAATATTTTTAAAAATGAGTATTAACTTTGGATGCCTTAATTTCAAGTTTTTCAAAATTCCTGAAAATCATAATTGGTTTATGTTTCTTGATCTAGAACTCAGTAATGGAGGCTTATAAAACCAATAATTAGTTCATAAAATTCTCCGTTAAGTTGTCCATTTTTATTGATGTATCTTTTGCAGATATGATGCATTCTATCAGCACCTTAAGGAAACAAGAATTGATCTRTCATTAATATTTTTCTTGGAAAATATTTATTCAATTGAATAAAAATTTAATATACTTATTAATTTGAAGTAGATTCATATATATGAGTCTTTACATTGACAGTCAGACAGTTTGTCTRGAAAAGAAAGATCCGTATTGGGGCATTTGGGGTCCTGCAGCAAGAGAGAACCAGAAGCTGGCCTGTCACGTTGCAATGTCTGGCAGCCCTGCTGTCTCGCTTCCTCTACTTATGAATTTAAAAACTTCTCATGCTAGTGCATTCACTGGGGGCCAGAACACTCTTGGGCAAAAATCCGTAGCTGTAATTAGTGATTTAATTTTAATGTAGATGAATAGACAATCCTGAAGCCAGTTATTAAAATGTCATTAATTGACACAGAAGTTAGCATATCTGCCTAGTGTCTGTTAGCAGAAGTTACAAAGACCAACCTCCATGAAAATTCTGCCTGAGGAAGAGACACAGCAACCAAGTCATCCAAAATCTTCCTGTCTCTGGGAAACAGCTGGCCACCCCCGGCCAGAAGATGATCAAGTGTTTGTTGGAAATGTACAGATTACTCAGAGCAGCACCATCTAACCCCCTCTGCTCTGACAGAACCCTAAGATCTTTGAAAAGTATTCATTTTGAGCAGATTTAGTCATAGCTCAAGCCAAATATATATGTGTTAGCCAGAAAATGGAGAGGATGGAAAGCAGATTTTATAGAAACTAGCCCTAGGGTTCTCTACTTCCAACTAGCRTGGAATTAGTTCTGTACGTCATGTATTACTCATTTGACAGCACTCCCAAAGTAAATAAATTTTAATTTATATTTTTAATTCAGACATTAATGTAACAGTGAGGCTTAGAGAGCTAAGCAATCTGGTCCAAAGGCTTAGTTAAAAAAAGAAGAAAAAAGACTTCYCTGAGAGCTTCAGTCTTCTGCTGAAAATAGAGAAATTGAAAGCAATGGCAAAGTTCTTATTAAAAGTTTAAATTTACTTGCAAATGTTCCACAGAATAAAATAGAAATTAAAGCTGTTGTTGAAAAATATAATCAGAGTTGTATATTTAATAACAGGAGAAGTTTTCTTACATCCTGAAATATCTGAATTACTGCCTTTCCTAGCTACTTTGCCACTTCAATGTCACAAGCACTGTGAGCAAAAGGAATACCGACAGGATTTTAAAATATARAGGCTTTAGAAGCCTTCATTTTTGGATGCCACTTACATTAGCACCAACACTAGGAATTCTGCAACTTTGATCCATCAAGCAGCACTGCAAAACCATCATGAAAATGTATGAACCCAAGAACAAAATCTACTCACCCAACCTTACAGTAATGATTTAAAAAAGCCCTGACTATAATATAGTCACCCGTCAAAATAAATTACTCACTCAGGGTGAGTGGGTGAAAAGAAGTTTGCAAGCCTTCCTTAAGGAGGTGGAAATTGTCTTGAATTTTGTTAAAATACATCACTAATTATATTTTAACAACGTTTATGTACTGTTTCCTCTTTGGGAATTTTATAAGTTGGTTGTAAAAATCTTGAAAAAAGGCACCTTTTGCAGTTTTAAAATATTCTTTATTTTGCTCATAGTGCAAAGTTTGTAGTGTTTTCATGACACATTTATACTTCTAAATGAAGTATAGAGGTGATCAGAAAGATTAGAATAAAATATTTTCATAGGGAAATATCAATTGATTAGACCTAAGTATTTTACAAACCAAGCRAATCCTGTCTACTTTCATGGCAAGGTGGATCTAACAGCACAGTAAAGTAAGCTCATGGTTGTTGTAGGCATCTGCACAGTTGGCCCTGGAGGTCTGTGCAGAGTTTAGGAGCTGTATGGAACCCAAGTTTAGGGATCCTACCTATCTTCAAGGTCTGTTGCACCCAATACCAAACCTTCTAAAGAAGGTATCTACAACCCATTCACCTGGGCTGTGCAGACCAATCACTTTTCAATACTCAAAACACATGATCCTGTTCTTGCTTGTCCTGCTGCCAGTGTACTTAAGCCTGCCCTAAGCAATACCAAAAACACAGGCTTTCTTTCTTGCTGTTTCCTGGAGCTTTCCCAAAGCCTGTACACTGTGTCCCAAGAATGCTCAAGGTTTAAAATCAAAGAAAACAAGATCTAGGCTCAGACTCGTGCAAACTCAAGCCCGACAGCCCAAGGCTTGCAAACTGTGGGCCACTACAGATGGGGAATTCTTTCAGTTTTCCTTGTATTTTTAATGTTACACTTTTTAGTTTCTTCCTGAATCTGTTTTTTTTTAATTATATTTTTACTTTCGTTTAGATAGTGTTCAGACTTCTTGATTATACACTAAAATTGAACAGATTGCTTCTTGAGGTATGTGTTAGGCCTCTAGACATTAACAAATGCAGTTACCAGCTTTGAATAAAATATTCACATTTATTATTTAATTAAAAAAATACTTTAACTGCTGTCTGTCCAAAACTTTGTGCCACTGCAATGAGTTGTTTTCCACATATGTTTGTCAGCTGTTACAGTATCAAATTTACCAGCCAATGATTAGTCTTCAGAGTACTTTTCTCTTAATGTATTATCATCAGTCGCTGAGCAGAGAAGGGATATGGAGAAATTTAACATTCATGATAAAATTCGTGATTGCCATTCTAATAACTGAAAAACAAGGTTAATCTTTTATTTTCTAGAGATATGGCTGACTTGCACAATTTTGTCTAATACTTAGGCAATTTAAAGTTGTATAAACAGTACAGAGAGAGCAGTTTAAATGAGGGTGCTGAATAAGCAGAATTTGTGGTATGTTTTTAGCTTGATATTGTATCATTCCACTCTAAAAATAAGTGTGAAAAGAAATTTATATCTGTCTCTGGGCTCAGAATCTGAACCATACCAGTTCTGGAAGTATTTATATTAAGATCTTTTGACTCTGGCATATCTCTGAATTTTTCTGTGATTGTTCATTTGCAATATAATCTCCTAATTCCTCAGCACCACCATTTTACCTTTTCATAATATTCAATTTTTTTTAAGTATCATGAAATTATCATATATTGTGGAATTTTTCATTTCTTAGATGAGATTAGGGAGGCTTCAGAGGGCTACAGGTAGGACCCAGGGACCATCACAACAATAATCCTGTTCCAAAATAATCTGATAATTTTGGCTGGCTAGGACCTGAGGGAGCACCTTCCTCCACAGCCTGAGATGTGGACCTAGCCAGGAGCCTCCCTCCTCTCCGATCCTGRGGCACAGACAGGCAGGTCCACAGGAGAGTAAGGGAACACAGAGGAGGCACCTTGGGCACCCTTCCCATCTGAGCCATCCCTTGCYGAAGGGGAGAGGTTGAGCCATGCTGGTCTCATTGGGTTGGAGGTGCAGGCAACCTGTAAGGCCGCAGCACGCGTGGACATAGGCCAGTCCTTACRATGCAGCACAAAACAACACAAAACTGTGTAAGCCTCTGTAGGAATATCTGCTTCCAGTAGTGGGGATGACAGGGTGTCAGTCACAGTGAGAGTGGCATCAGCATATTTACCATCACTAGATCTGACTTTTCTTAACATGTCAACCTGATGATTCGTCTGCTTCTTTACTGCCGCCAAAAATRTAACTTTTGTTTTCTGTCAGGACTTACTATTTCTCAGGAAACAAGTTAGGATCTATTGCTTCAACATCAAATGCTTCATCAATATCATAAAGGTCTTACTGTTTTTTGAAATAGGTGAGATCCGGTTAATAAAAAATATAGCTATGTTGTCCTCCTTATTTTCCCCTTTTTGTGTCTCTCCTGACCTTCTGAATTTCTGGTTTGGTGTCTGTCTTCAGGATTAACTTCCATCGTAATTTTATCCGACTTCCTCTTTGCAAAATCTGGTATGCCTTTTCATGCAGGTCASGGGTGGCAAAGGACACTTGATAATTGCAACGGTGTTAGGGATTCCAAGCCATTTCAGCAGCAAAGACAGACAGGTTAGGACAGACCATCTTCACTGTTCAGCTGCGCTCAGAAGTAGGCTGGCAGCACCGGTGCAATCAGGCGCGGTAGCAAGACCGATTCAGACATGAGGGCTTTTCCACAATTAGAAACTCATTCTGTACTGCCTGTCTGCATGAAGRCTTTTAGTCAGGTCCAGCCTAAAGAGCTTAGTTTAAGCACTGCTTGCTTAAACCGACCTCTTGACCTCTGTGCAGGGATGGCTGAGGAATATGCACACATTTAAGTATGGCGAGGAGACACCTGTGTAAGAGAGCAGTTAAACCAAAGGAAACCGTAGCCTCATATTTTGTTTCTATTACTGTCCCACAGTAGATGGTAAGGCATGAAATACAAGAACAGAGAAGGCATGCAGAGATGTATGTTCCTCCCTGCAGCTATCTGTAACATTCTGAGCTGAAAACCCCACACTAGGTAAGGCAATTCCAGGGTTTAATTGGCCTTCTTTAGTTCCCCTRTGTAATTCTTGAGGGGCAGCGTCCAAAACAGCAGCAAGTATACAGAAGTGAGGCGACTACGTGATTTGATACGGTGCTGTAAAGATGTCTGCTGCTTTGTGGTCTGTTCCTTTTTTAAAATCTCCTAACTGTTACATTTTGGAACCACGAGGTTCATACTTTCCTTTATTGTGCTTTATTTTTTTATTTAGTTCATCTTTTTTAAGAATTAAACACAATTGAAATGATTGGTGAGCTTTTTGTTCCTGCAGGAACCTTATGTTTCAACAGTAACATCTTGAACCAGGCCCTGTGCCTTGCTCAAGCAGGATCAAAAGTTGTTGCTTTTCTCAAAGATTTTCCAAACATCATTGCTACAAAAATTATTTAAAAATCYATTCTCTGCATTATGCCTTGATATGACATTTTCCCAGCCTTTACGAGAGTTAGTCTTCCATTATGTTTTGTGKTCTCACTGACTTGGTCAGCATGTTACCATCAAGGTTGAGAAATTCATGGTAAGTGTTAGTGCTATACTTCTACTTTGGCATTGAATTTCAAAACACAGAGAGACTTTTCAATACAAGATATAATTTACACTGATTCYAATTTCTCTATAATGTAGCATCACTCCTCCATTGAACTGGCTGGGTTCCTCATCCAATACATTTTTACCTCTCTAATTATACTGTTTCTTTTTATCATTTTTCTGGTACACTTATGTCAATATCTGTGGTTCAATTTCTTATTTTTATTGCCCCTGCTTATACATATATTTGAATTGAAATAGATAGCTCAGTCAAGTAATAATGCAGGACTCATGTTTAAATCAAMCGTTACTTCATCATATAAGGGAAAAATAACATGTTATGTTATAGGGTGGAAAGTGGAAATTATATTACTTTTTCAATTTGAAACAAAGAATTGGCTTCTAATCTTAAATGTGCAATTTTCTTTCTCATGTTTGATACATATTATGTTCACATAAATCTTTTGTCTCCTACTGAAATGTACAGTTGATCTGAGTTAAAATGAGTGTTTTTTTTAAAAGCATAATTTACTAAAATAGAATGAATATGTCCTTCATTTAAAACATCTTTTAGTGTCTGTCGTCTTATCTACTCTTCAGAATTTTATCATTAGCTTACAAATGTGATAGTTATGGCATTTCAGCTTTCTTTAATCAATCATTGACCTTTAAAAAGTAGAATTTTCTTCTACACTTGATTTTGTATGACAAGTGGCAAAACTAAGAAAGAAGCACAGAATAGCCAAGGTACTGCACTTTTAATTACACCTTTGTATCACAGTGGACCTACAACCTTAGGTTTTGTATACTCTTATTTCTGGAATCGGTGGAAAAGTTTCACGAACCTTAGGGCAGCTACGATGCTGATACGCCTTCAAACGGTAAAATGGTGTAGGTTAGGGAGGAGACTTTTAAACTGGAGGCTTTTAAATCTTGTTTTTTCAAAGTATGTAACATTACAGGCACAGATTTCACTAATACAGATAACATGCTATTCAGGAAATACAAAAGTAGATTTTCAACCTAGCATTGCTTTCAAAACCGTCTGTTATCAGGTACTATCAAATACCATAAATGCAAAGCCCTGTTGGAGTTCAGAAGTTTGTTTGTGACCAGACCTAATTTTGACATTTTCTGGAGGTCCAGTTTTACAGCAGATCAGGGTAAATTTCTTCTCCCCTGATAAATCCCAAATTCTTCTCCCCTGCTTCAACAGCAAGAGTGTGAGGAGCCTGGTGCAGAGCGTGGGAGGGCAGGTCGCCTTCGGCAGCTCGCAGGCAGCCGTACCGCACCAGGGCTCGTTCCCCCCGACTTCAGGGCTCCATGTGAAATCCCATAAAATCAAAAGAAAATCATTAGCAAGTCAGTGGTTTCTTTTGCCATCTCTGAAGTCCAGAATGAATATGAGGGCCATTTAACACAGTAAATTTTCCTAGTATATTACAATTACAGAAACATCTGCTCTGAATAACATTCTGCTAAACCACTGTGAAAATTCATAGAGTATACAGTAGTTGTAAGACTATTCAATTACTTGCTTTTATCAAGGTGGTACTGTGGCTGAACATTGTATTTCATAGCAAAACACAAAGGAATACTCATACCAGAAATATTTTTATGCTGCTTGCAAAATATATCTTATAATGCTTTGCTGTGCAGATATATTTCCCTATCTGTTTTGCATCTCTATGTTAAAATCATTTCTGGAAGTTGTTACTGCTTTGATTGTGCAGAAGCCTTACATTTTAGGACAAGAATTTATATACAGTCATATCAAATCCCTTCAGCAACTCTTAAGTATATTGGCACTGAATAGTGCAATAGTTTTGCACTACATAGTTTTTTKGGAAAAATTCCTCAGAGCTGGACAATAGTTTTCTATATTAACTGCTTGTTAATCTAGTTGTGAGGCATCATTTTCACTGCCCTCTTCATGAACTGTTGCCACTGTGAAGACAAAATAATGCAGAAAAATGCAACTTTCTCRAGAAAAAAAGATAACTTTGCATAAATTATATATTTTTATCCATATGTCTTATTTTATTATTAGGAAACTAGTTTTGAGCCCAGATGTACTAGAAATTCAAACWTACAGATCAGATAGATCAGATCAGATCATGGTCAATCTAATCTAATAACCTTCAGACAGAAAGTGGATGATTCAAAAGAAGTTGCCAGAGACTTCCTATGAGACAAATAGAGGGTAATCTGTCAGCCACTAAGTCTTCTTAGAATTTCTTAGTAGTTACAGATAATTTTAAGCCCTAAAGCCTAAGGTTTCATCTTTCTTTGAAAATATATTAGTATTAACAATTGCAAATCTAGAGCTTTGTCATGAATAGCAAAAATTTGACAAATACAAAAAGTGAAGTAGTGCAGGCCTTGCTTATTATTGTGAATCACTAAGCAATAATGTACTTTCTAACCAGCTAAGAGAATTTTGAGGGTATGAAAATGATGTAACAGGATGAATATCCAATACCTCTATGGTCTCTTTGATTTTTCAGAAACTTTTATATTGTGGCATAAATGTTATAAAACTGATTAATCCTAACTAGTGGTTGGAAATGAAGAATGACTTCAGTATGCTTCCTGCTTGTCTGTTATTTAGATGAAAAAAATAGTAATTTAGCCTGTTAGAGTTTGAGGAAGCACAAATATGTAGTACATATTTGTGAGCATGATTGGATCACTAGTGCTACCACTAAAAATATCTACTACATCATGAAAAGTGGATTTTTAACCTCACAGAAAACATTTTAAACTAATCTTTATATTAGCTGATGTATTACATCACATAATCTCATTAATTAAACCAAAAGACAAAGAAGAAGTAGATGTAATGCTGTGAATTTACATGTTATTCCATTCCTTTTCTTTCCAGACAACTATTACGGCACCCCAAAGCCTCCAGCAGAACCAGCTCCATTATTGTTAAATGTAACAGATCAGATCCTTCCAGGTGCTACTCCTGGGGCTGAAGGCAAGCGTAAAAGGAATAAATCTGTGAGCAATATGGAGAAGACAAGTATTGAACCACCAGAAGAAGAAGAAGAAGAAAGACCTGTAGTCAATGGAAATGACATGACAGTAACACCAGGTTTGTTATTCCTTCTTACTTTGCAATGTGTTTCTGTTATTCACAGAGTTCTCAGCTGCCTCCTTTTGCAGTGAGAATATTCATGTTCAGGTAAGATTGCACTTGCAGACTGGAAGCCAGGAATACTGAATAATAGGACTGCTTTCAAACATAAAACAAACCAYTTAACCTCTATTTTGGGAAGTCATCTTACTTACCTCAACTACAGTAAAGGTATCTGTCTCTAAGTTAGTCACCCTGAACCCTCTTTATAGCCAGAAGAGAAAAAAAATCTACTGTCTAAGCACAGTTCATTTGATCCRTTTTAGATTTCTAGTCTAGGAAATCAATCACAACTGCCTATTTCTGTTCATTGGCTATAGAGAGAGTCTGAAGAGGTAACTGAGACACAAATATCTATAATTTTGGTCAAATTAATCCCATCTATGCTTCAAGTTTCCTTTCTCTAAAATGGTGATACTTGTAGCTCGCAAGAGAATTCACTAGACTATGAAGTGAACTTTTATAAAATATTATGAAATCTTAGAGATACTATGTCATGACAGCAAAGCTGCCATCCTATTGATGAATTCTGGCCAGTGCCAGTGAAACTGAGTTGCCAATACTGTCACCTGAGCATCAAGAAGCTTTGTAAAACCTGCTTCAGTTTCTAGCCAGATAGGACATATTCAGTAATGTTCCAGATCCTGCATAAAGCTGATGAAGACCTCAGTTGCCTAGTCCTAAAACATAGCAGTTGTTTTACCCCTGGTAAAACAGAAAAAGAGGAAATCAAGATATGGACTCATCCTTTTACGAAGCAGGTAATCAGTTTCCTCTGAAACATTTCAGCAAGAATCATCATTTGACAGTATTTAATCATTTATTTAAATTCTGAAATAACATTTTTTAATTCTGAAATACCATTTAAGACTTTTTTTTATTGTTATTCAAGTAGGATATTAAGGAATTCAGGCATTTATATCTCTTTGAGAAACAACTCTGAGCTCTCTTGGTGAACTTAGAAATTCAGAAACAAATGATTGAAGTAGAAGTCTTGTAGGGACAATCATACAGATAAGAAAATAAAGTGGTATATTACGTGTTTGCTGAATGTATAGGTTAATGTAAAACAATAAAATCATTCCCTAATCTAAATGCTGTGAGAAGGATAATCATACTCCTGATTTTTTATGTACTTTTTTTTTCTCCTTTTAATTAGAAAGTAGATCAAATTGAATACATTGCTTTCATGGATATATTTGCTGCATGTTTTTCTATTGTAGTTGCCTAAAAATTAAGGGCAAATCCCCCAGGCAGAATCCACCCTCGTGTCTAAGCGGGTGACATGGAAGTGTAGGGGTGGAGCACATTCTCCCCACTCCACTCTCCAAAGTCCTGCAGAATTATCTCCGACCACTGCCTTCACATGCTGTACAAGCTGTYCTCCTTCCATCCGCACAACATTGTATCTGCCAGCAATACTCTGACACTTAGTCCCTTTCCTACACTGCTAAGCTAAGCAAAAAAAGGATTGAAACCCAGGATGAATCCTTACGTAAAGCATCAGCACTGGCTCTGTTGCCAGGATACCTCCACATGAAGGAAGCAGAGGCAGGATATGGTCTCTGATGTGTATTGTAGAAATCATTACAGAAATCATTCTTTGCAGTTATTCAAAATGTGCCACAGGCTCCACCACTGCTGAGGTGCAGTTTCTAAGGCAATATATTCCAGTTCAAACTGGAACAAGAGGAAATATGTACCTGTTTTTTTTCTTGCTTTGGCCACCTATCACTCMCTTCTCACAGGCAAATTCTACATGAAGGACGACTAGGCAGCACCCAAGAAATAGCCACTGGCGTGCGCTGTGTTAAGGAATGAAATGCATGAGTAAGACAGCTCCGCCGGCCTTGCCCTCCTCACCCCCACGAAGTAATTCCTGTAGGTGTGGCTAGCCGAACAAGCGGTGCCTGTGCTGGCTCTCGTGGTTTCATAAGCAGCGTTTTGTTGTGCGCTTGCACTGATTGAGGACTTCGGGGACTGTGGCAAAGCAGCTCTGTACGTACATGCTGTGTCGCCTTTATTGGGGARTGCAGCTCCCACGGATCCGGTTACTGTGGACGTTTTCTCTGTGAGCTGACAGTCGTAGCTGCCTCTAAAATGTATGTGCATTTGTAGTTTGTGTCTCTGAACGGTCAGGAAAACGGAAGCGTGCTAATGTTTTAGGGGAGGTCCGCCCCYGCTGAAGGGAGCAGCATAGGCTTTGTACAGAAGCAACCACAGGCATGATGTGAAATAACAGTTCTTTTAGCAAGTATGTTCTGTTTTAAACGCCTCACTTCTAAAGGGAGTCTTTTATTAAATACAGGACTCTTGGGACATCTGAAAGATTGATACATTTTTTATAGATGCTCAACAACTTAACATCGTATTGCCTGCCAATGGTATAAGAGTGCTAGCAAAGCAAAGGACTGCTGTAACACCTGGGGCTGCTAAGTTGAAGAAGTAACAGATCTAAGATGAATCCAAGGAAAATTAACCTGTCTTTATCAAATCAGTAAGCAACATTTGTATTGGAGAGATCTTTGCTTTTGGTCTTATTTTTCATTTTAGTTTATGCCATTTCCTAATTGCTGACTGAGGAGGTAATCTGTGTACCTCTGGAGCTTTATTAGTAGGAATCTATTTTTCATCAATATTTCTATATACCTTGCTCCCTTTGCCATCAGATTTCCCTCTGACAGCTCTATATGGACAGACTGAARGTCTTGAAGCATGATATATAATTGTCTTGCTTTTAATTTGTGCAGCTCAGTGTGTTTGCTCTATCTGATTTATGTCACTTGTCCTCAGCCCAGAACCCATCGGGAAGTTTTCCTACTTCTTTAGGATGAGAATTTTGGTCATTTTAGTCAGTCCTTCATCTTGAATCAAGTTCTTTCAGCATACRTTACTGTTAACTAGGAGATGGAATTTATCTCATCAAATTTTACAGATTTATATACCTAAGTGCTTTACTTCTTGTTTGAAGTAAAACATCTGACGAAACTTTTCCCTTAAAAAATAAGAAGAGGCACTTCCAAAGAGCTAATGAGCATAGCTATTTAAGATATCCATTTTAGAGCATCTGCAACCTAGAATGCTTTATTGAGCCTCCAACTACACAGAAGCCTAGCTGGCTAAATTTAAGCAAATAATCCTACTWTTGACCAAGCAGTGTACAAGAGACACAGTCTACAGAATAACTATTAGGATAGACAAGAGATGATCAYGAGTCTAGAGTCCATGTTGAGTTCTTCATATTTAAGGCAATTGCCCAAACTATTAGAGTCCTGGCTCTTCTGGGTTCAGCCTCTGCTAGTCACAAGTTTGGACAAGAAATCCTTCACCTGGGAAGCCCTTCCTGATGGCCACTTCATTGAAATTAACAATTTCTGCAAAACCGATGGTTTCACAAAAGAGGTAAAAAGATKGTCAAGCTGCAACCAGCTTGTAAGACATTCACTGTTCTTGGAGTCTGCAAAGAATTAAGCCAGTCTCCTTCACAGCCATCATCATGACTTGTTGGTCATGTCACATTTGCTTCACACTTCTGACTGATTATATGTTTTATTTTCTTCCAAACTCCAAAAGAACCATTCTGAAGTTGAAAGAATGCTTATATATATGTATTATTCTGACATTACTTGAACAATGGTAAGTTGTTCAATTTCACAGAATGAAATTTCTGGTAGGCTCARAAATAATTGAGGGATAAGATAATGTGCTTTTTAGGAGAGACAGGCCAGGGAGGCGAGGTGGTGGAGTTGCTTTTTATGTGAGAGAGCAGCTGGAATGCATCGAGCTCTGCCTGGGGTGGARGAGGAGGAGGCAGCCGAGAGCTTATGGGTAAAGATCAAAGGGCAGGCTARCAYRGGRGACACTGTTGTGGGTGTCTACTACAGGCCACCTGACCAGGMAGAGAAAGTTGATGAGGCCYTCTGTAGACAGCTGTAGGTAGCCTCAAGATCACAGGCCCTGATTCTCATGGGGGGCTTCAACCACCYTGACATCTGCTGGAGGGACAACACAGCAAGGCACAARCAGTCCAGGAGGCTYCTGCAATGCAYTGAYGATAACTTCTTGTCACAAATGGTGGAGGAGCCTATGAGGAAGGGTGTCCTGCTGGACCTTGTCCTTACCAACAGAGAGGGACTGGTTAGAGATGTGAAGGTTGGGGCACCTGTGGCTGCAGTGACCACAAGATGGTKGARTTCAGGATCCTGCAGGAAAGAACTAAGGCAACAAGCAGGATTGCAACCCTGGWMTTSAGGAGAGCGGACTTCAGGCTCTTCAGAGACCTGATTGGTGGAATCTCATGGGTTAAGGCCCTAGAGGGAAGGGGGGTCCAGGAGAGCTGGCTAATATTCAAACATCACTTSCTCCAAGCTCAAGAGTGGTGCATCCCTATGAGTAAGAAGTGCAGCAAAGGAGGCAGGAGACCTGCATGGGTGAGCAAGGAGCTCCTGGCCAAATTCAGACAGAAGAAGAAAGTACACAGAATGTGGAAGAGGGGACAGGCTACTTGGGGGAATTACAGGAWTGCAGYCAGAGTATGTRGAGMTGCGKCGAGGAAGGCTAAGGYCCAGYTGGAATTGAGTCTGGCAAGGGATGTCAAGGACAACAGGAAGGGCTTCTTCCAATACATCGTCAGCAAGAGGAGGACTAGGGAAAATSTGRGCCCGCYACTGAATGGGGCAGGGGCCCTGGTGACAAGGGATACAGAGAAGGCAGAATTACTGAATGCCGCCTTTGCTTCAGTCTTCACTGCTAAGGGCAGCCCCAGGAATCCTGCAGCCTGGACGYGAGGGAGAAAGTCCAGAGAAGGGAAGACTTTCCTTTGGTTGAGGAGGATAGGATTAGAGACCTTCTGGGCAGGCTAGACATCCACAAATCCATGGGCCCGGACGGGATGCACCCACAAATGCTGAAGGAGCTGGCAGATGTTGTTGCCAAGCTGCTCTCCATCATCTTTGAAAGGTCCTGGAGAAMTGGAGAGGTGCCTGAGGACGGGAAGAAAGCCAATGTCACCCCAGTCTTCAAAAAGGGCAAGAAGGAGGAACCAAGAAACTATAGGCCGGTCAGCCTCACCTCCATCCCTGCAAAGGGGATGGAACAGCTCATTCTGGATGTCATCTCCAGGCGTTTGGAGGAAAAGAAGGTGATCAGGAGTAGCCAGCATGGATTCACCAAGGGGAAATCATGCCCAACCAGTCTGATAGCCTTCTGTGATGGAATGACTGTCTGGGTAGATGAKGGGAGAGCAGTGGACGTTGTGTACCTTGACTTCAGCAAGGCTTTTGACACTGTCTCCCATAACATCCTCCTAGAGAAGCTCAGGAAGTGTGGGTTAGACGAGTGGACAGTGAGGTGGATTGAGAASTGGYTGAAAGGCAGAGCTCAGAGGGTTGTCATCAGTGGCGTGGAGTCTAGTTGGAGGCCTGTGGCTAGCGGTGTCCCCTGGGACTCAGTACTGGGTCCCATCCTGTTCAACTTTTTCATCAATGACCTGGATGAGGGGACAGAGTGCCTCCTCAGCAAGTTTGCAGATGATACCAAGCTGGGAGGAGTGGCTGACACACCAGAGGGCTGTGCTGCCATTCAGAGAGACCTGGACAGGCTGCAGAGTTGGGCAGAGAGGAACCTCCTGAGGTTCAACAAGGGCAAATGCAGAGTCCCAGGCACCAGAACAAGGTGGGGGCTGACCTGCTGGAGAGCAGCTCTGCGGAGAAAGACCTGGGAGTGCTGGTGGACGACAAGTTGACCATGAGCCAGCRATGTGCCCTTGTGGCCAAGAAAGCCAGTGGTCTCCTGGGGTGCATTAGGAAGASTGTTGCCAGCAGGTGGAGGGAGGAGATCCTGCCCCTCTACTCAGCCCTGGGGAGGCCTCGAGTACTGTGTCCAGTTCTGGGCTCCCCAGGACAAGAGAGACCTGGAGCTACTGGGGAGAGTCCAGCATAGGGCTACAGAGATGAGCCGAGGGCTGGACCACCTGCCCTATGAGGAACGGCTGCGAGAGCTGGGCCTGATCAGCCTGGGGAAGAGAAGACTGAGGGGGGGATCTTATCAATGTGTACAAGTACCTGAAGGGAAGGTGTCAAGGGGACGGGGACAAAACCTTTTCAGTTGTCCCGTGTGACAGGACAAGAGGCAATGGGCAGAAATTGAAGCACAGGAAGTTCTGCCTGGACGTGAGGGGGAATTTCTTCCCTGTGAGAGTGACGGAGCACTGGCACAGGTTGCCCAGAGAGGTTGTGGAGTCTYCTTCTCTGGAGATCTTCAAGGCCCGCCTGGATGCAGCTCTGTCTATCATGCTCTAGATGACCCTGCTTGAGCAGGGAGGTTGGACTAGATGATCTCCAGAGGTCCCTTCCAACCTTACCGATTCTATGATTCTATGATATGACATAGAATGCTTTTTGAAAGAATCATTGCATGCCCTAGGTTAATAATGAAGTAAAAAGCTAAAGTCCCAATGTCGTCAATCATCATGTGAGGTGCAGTAGTCCCGGAAAGCTACATGAACTTACTCTCTTCTTATTACACAATAAAGGTAGCCAGAGGCAAGAAAAGAAAGGACACAGTATGCAAGAGCCAGTAGATTTTAAAAAATACCTAAGTTATTATCGCTTGATATTTCTAGTATAAGTGTTTATCTTAATTCAACTTATCACCATTAAGCCACATCCTATGACTTACAAAATAACCTGTACTCCCCTGATCTCCTGCTGTCTCATTTTCCTTTCCCCTCATCACTGCTAGTTTTTACTATGTTAGATTTCATTGGAACAGCGCCTCTAGGCAAACCACCAAAGCCCGAATCTGACTACAGCTCTGTGGGAAAATGTTGCCTTACATAGGGGCAGCATGGGTTTTCCTCCAGCGGGAGGCAGCAGCTCTCAGGCTGAAGAGTGATATTTTCATAAGAAAATAGAGGCATGAAGCTCAGTAGACAACAGTTGAACAATTCTTGTGTTGTGCAGTTATTTAAAGGAATGGACTGTTTCCTGTGGGGCACAAACTGAAACACARAAAGTTCTATTTGAACATTAGGAAAAGCTTTTTTACTGTGAGGGTAAYTGCGCACTGGAGCAGGTTGCCCAGATTGGTTCTGGAGTCTCCATCCTTGCAGATGTTCAAAAGTGTTTGGATAGGGTCCTGGGCAACCTGCTGTAGGTGACTCTGCTTGAGCAGGAGRGTTGGACTAGATGATCTCTATAGGTCCCTTCCAGCCTCAAGTGTTCTGTGATTCTGTGCAGGACTTGTGACAAATTACTCATTTAGATACAATCAAGAGCTGCAATATTTTTTTCTTCAGAGCTGCTAAAACCACTTCATAAGTAATATTTAATAATATTTCCTTTAATTTGTTCTCTACTGCTGTTGCTTAGGTCATCAGGGTTGATTCTTTTGGAAGAAAAGAATAATTTTTAAAATTTACTGCGTGAATCTGAAGCATTAAAATAACAAAGTGGCATGATTCTTTTATATGTTTAGATGGCAAATTTCAAGTGTTAGAATAAATAATAGAAACAGTTTAAAATGCAAGTGACGTGTTGGGTAAAGGCTCAAATTCTGGAGCTATCAAAACTTCCAATTATTCAAAAAAGAAAATTACCATATTGTCCAAGAGCAGTACAGAGAATATGTCATCTTAGAAAATTGCTGATATTGGAGTACTACACAGATCAATGTACAGTATTTAACAATAGTAGTATTTTTGATATGCATATTATCTTTTCCACAAAGTTAATTGTATTTCAGATACGCAGTAACTTGCTGTTGATTTGCTGTTACTTCTTCTGTCACTTTGCAGGGCAGTCACTGTTGAGATACTACACTAAATTGCTTTTGAAAACTCAAACATGTAATCTGTGCTCTGGTGAGACAGTACCTGTAAGCTATTTCATTTGATGTAAAGTCAATTGATTGGTTTTTTAGTGACAAATATATTTCTGGCCACGTATTATGGTACAGTTTTAGGATCTGTTTATATCAGATGTTATTTGAAGGCAAATATTTATGYTCTTGAAATGTATTACTGTATTTCAAACTTTATATTTAAGACACTATTAATTCTAACCATCACTCCTACTTTTTATCAAATCAAATACTGTATATGAATATTTATTAACACAATGAAAATCAGAAAGATGAATATCTACCTGAGATGGAGTAATTGAATGATAGATACATACAACAAAATATATAATATAAAATGATAGCATAGTGCTGCASTCCAAATAACTTGTAACTGGAATGGCTATTGTGTTAAATTAAATGGCATTGGGCAATTCTACCTTAATTGGTTGGGTTTTAGTCATCAGGATGGCTCCTCTATTATTACCAAAACAAGTTATTAAAACTAATGATCCGGGAATGAATAAGTCAGGAGATTGGCTTTAAAAAATTATATTTCTAAGTGGTTATATACATGTCAGATTCCTGTTTTCCCTCCATATTTTGATAGCAATCTAGCTGAGACAAGCTCAAGATATTTCTTCTAATCTTCAAGGCTCATGTTTTCACATTTTCTGTGTCACAATGATGGCTGGAATTTATTAATATATTTATTGAAAGTCAAGAGCTTGACCTCATCTAACCTGTTGAAAAAAAGATCTTGAGAAAGCTAATACATTTTAAAAATCTCATGTTAAAATATTGCCATACCTGTATACTATCAAACCAGTGCTTGATCATTAGCCATTGTGCATGATGCACCTATGCTACAAATTTAGTTATTCTTCTGCAGTCACATGTACCTTGTAGCCTCACATCTTGCCCTCGGTTTAGTCTTTACAGCAACATTTCTGCAGTAAAAATGTGCTCAAGACTCAGGATAGGCTCAGGAATATACCTGACAGACTTGTCAATGATACTTGAGACAGTTGAGAATTTCCTTTTGCTCTGCAGAAATAGCAAAAAAAAAAAAAAAAAAAAAAAAAAAAAAAAAAAAAAAAAAAAAAAAAAAAAAAAAAAAAAAAAAAAAAAAAAAGCTTACTACTGGCAATAACATCTTCCTATTCTCAGGGAACATGGAGACCATGTTGCTTTGCAAAAACCTTTTACATATTTAAAAATGTTTCCTCTGTCCTCAAGTTCTTTGATTTTACCATATTTCTGTTTGTTTTCGTGGCTGTCCTCTGAACTGTTTCCATTTTCCCCAGAAATGGAGTCCTTGAAACTGAGCACAGTATTTCTGCTGAAACCTTACTGTAGCTGWATATGGAAGGATATGTATTGCATAGGCTTACCTTTCCTACCTGTTATCATGTTTACTTTTTTTTTCCGCAAAATTCTACCTAGAGAGTTTTTCCGCATCCTGAATTTGTGCAGCTGGCTGTGGTGTTTTGCCTCAGCCATATGCCATGTACTTGGGAAAGCCAAGGAGATGGGAATTTGGAAGTATTAGATAAGGAGCAGGTGAATTCAGCTCCCCAAGATCCTGCTACTCCATTTTGCAATTCAGCTGAACAAAACTTTATTTTTTCCCACAGCCAGATCACACTCCCCGACAGTATGCAATACTAGTAATCACCCATAACTTGTGTATGACTTCCATTTAAACAGCACATGACCTCTGTATGGCTGCAGAGCTACAGAGTATCACCCTGGTCTAGATCTGGTCTACTTTTTTTTCCACATTATTCTAAAAGGCTGTATGCGTCACTGTCTGAAGTCTTTTTTTAACATCAAGATATGTCTACCATTTCTCCCCAAGTAACAACACCTGTTACCYTGTCATGAAAAGAAATAAGATTAGCTTGGCACAATTCCCTCTTAAGAAATTCTGACAATTACTTATCACCTTTGAAGAGCTTACATGTAGGTTGTTTGATTGCTGGTCCCACCATCCTTCTAGGAATTAAAAATAGATTGAAGGTTCTAGTGAAGTTACAATTCCTTACCCCTCTTCTACAAAAAGACATTATGGCCTAATTAAACAATTTATTTCAAAGGGAACTTTGGTGCCCAGAATTTAAGAATATGAAAGTATCAAAAAAACTAAATCCTAGATACTTTGTTTAAACCAGTACTGTTTATGTCCTTTCTAATCTTCTTTTTTCCAAGAAGTCTCAAAGGTTTAGTCACTACTAACCATGGTTCTGATTCATTAGTTCACTCAATACTCTAGGTTTCATTTCATCAGGCTCTGCCAACTGAAAATAGCTATTTATCTGAATTGTATCTGACCTGTTCTCTGCCCACTCTAATCTGAGTTCTTTACTCCTATTGCTGACATTAATTATGTTAGTCATTTAATCATAGGTAATCTTTTCAGTAGTGACTGAAGCAAAAAGAGCACTAAATGTCTTGTTTTTTATGCATCATGTATTATTAGCTTCCCTTCCTTCCCACATTGTGAAATCTGCTTTTGGTCTTCTTCTTATTACCAAGGTACTTACAGAAAGTTTTCTTGTTACTCCTAACGTTCCTGACAGTATCCCATTTTGTAGACTGGCTGTTCTTACAGGCACATGTTATTCTTCTGTGTTTATCCTTAGTACTTAGTTTTCATCTTTTATACAATTCTATATCAAGTAGCAGACCACTGAAAAGTCATAGTTTAATCAAAATGATCTCTGATTATACTTACCATCTATCTTTTTCATTAGGACAATTTGTGTTTACCCTCTTAGTATTGTGTATTTCATCTTTACCAGTTCTCCTGAACAACTTTTTCCTTGCCCTTGCTTGCCATAACATCAAACATCAAACTTATCAATTCTCTGAGTTTTTCAAAATCTGCTTTTCTGAAGTCCATTGATGCCAATTTTTTGTTGTTCTTTGATTTCCTAAGAATCACAAAACAGATCATTTCTCTCAAGATGTCTTCTACCTCCTACATGCATAGTTCTGTCCTCTGGATGCATCCCTTAGGTCTTTAAAAAATATGGTCATCTTCTTGAACTTCATTGTTTACTGAAAACAAGTAGACTACATTGTGGGCTTCTTTTAAAAGTATATTTTCTTCTTTCCTTTTTTTATGATTCTCCACAGACTTTCAATATGTCTGTCCATATAAGAGCCCATTTTGTTCTCATTTCTCCTCAGACATCTGATATTCATTGTCCATATCCTCGTGATTTATATTTGTTGATGAACTTATGGCATCAGCCTTCATATATATATAACTTAAAGCCATGCTCGCTAGGTCCGGATTCACCTCTTCTTATTTTAACCAGAAGCTGAGCATCTAGCTGAAGTAGGGCTGAAGTCACCTTAATTGACTTCACATATAGGGTCATTTCTGCCACTTGCCTAGTATCCAATTATAATTAGTRGAAATTTAATCAATGTATCCAGGCTGTGAATTTGTTTTTGTTGTGCTTTAGTTGCAGCCCTACATTTGGCCAAATATAGAGGACTACTTTTTCAATGAGATCAGCTTTCATTTAAATGCAGCAGAAAACAAGGATCCAGGGGCAGAGGATGAGCACTTCTATTGTCCACTGAAGCAATGGGTTTCTGCTTCATTTTTCAAGAAGTAGTTCCTAGATGGACCATATAATAAAGTACTGTTTACAAACTGTAAATATGCCTAGTAGATCAGTCGTCCAAATTTATTCACCTCTAAGGTGAAGAAATCTCTGTTTCTTTTCTAGTACAAGTTCTCTCAAGCATCCTGTTTCAGCTAGCACTAGTCAAGAAAAGATTGTGTGTTCTCTACTGTCACATTAGCTGTGTGCATGGAAGCCCTCCTAGGTAATCCTTCTTCATGCAGATGAGCATGTAGAATCCAGGAGTGGAGATAAGTATTCAACAGTGTAGATAAAAGAGCATTTAGACTCCTAGTATTGCACATTTGCTCCCTATTTAGCAGAGGTTTTTTTGAGGTACATTTGTGGTTTTGTCCTATGTTTTTGTTCCGGTGGCATTTTAATGGCTGTTGCTATGTTCTAATACACTTTTTAGCTAAGAATGCCTGGATTGGACTGTGGGAACTAGGAGCGGCAGAGATACTGCTGGAAACAAAAGGAAAACAACCAGATTTCTGACTTTATGGAAAGTAAAATCAGTAAAGATTGAAAGATAAAGATCAAGTAATTCAAAAGGCATAGGAAAGGAAGGTTCCTTCCGGAATGTGTTCTGGAACACAATGAGATGTACAGGAGGTAGTTGGCACTGGCTGTGGGAAACTAAGCCTCCTACAGATGACACTAGTAATGAAATCCCAATCACTTTATATACATTGCTATGAGTTGCAAGGTTGTCATCCTTTCTTTGCCATCTATAGATGTAAGAAAAGCAATGAGTGTATATGCTTTCTAAATTGAAAAGAATCTGTTTTCTGTAGCAGAATAGGAGGGTATTTACTTTGGGGAGATATAGTTTGAAAAGCTATGAAGCTATGAGACACAAGATGGTAGTATAGCTGAATATGAGGCCGCCTTCTACTCAGTGCTAACTGCTGGTCCGGAAAGACTCCTGAGCAGAATGATCCAGAATGCTTTGACTGTTTCTTAGCTCTTTATTAGTTTGTTGTTTTGTTTTATTTTTACTGTTTTATTTTCTGTTATTGTGATCCAGATAACATGCATCACTGAAGGGACCCCTTGTGCAAATCCAGCAGAATTTTTGTCTTCATTTCAAGGCTTGCAGTTCATAGCATATTGCTTAGAGACTGCACACACTAAATACTCCACCATTTACTTAGATATCCAAAAATTGCAATTTTTCTTCTCTTGTAGAATCCAGTGAACATGAAGAGAAGAGTACAGGTGTCTCAGGGGAGGTATCTTCCACTCAACCTTGTCCTGCACCAGGATATACTCAGCCTGAAGAAGCAAAGGAGGATATGGATGTAACAAAGCAGACAAAACCTGAAGAGAATGATGATTTGGGCCCATTGCCTGATAACTGGGAAATGGCTTATACAGAAAAAGGGGAAGTCTACTTTATTGAGTGAGTCTTATTTCTTCTCTTTTTATCAGACGTATCATTTTTAACTGGGTGAAGAATTGTTTTGTACAGTGGAGTGGAGCATTGCAGAAGGTAGTGATGAAGGTCCTCTTCACTAAAACAGCAGGAATGTTCTAGCTGTCAAGGCTGCTGAGAACTGGTAGCAACCCTACATTATTGACTTACGTTGAAGCATGCTGTTTTTCTAAGAGAGGTGACTGGACTGTGTAGTGTTTTGGTGGCAGCAATTAAAGTGGTTGTGTCTTCTATCAAAAGCAAAGCGTTTTGTGCTCTTCTGATGTTCACGGGAGATTTCCATGATCACTGGATACTTGTTTCCTTACGTAGGCTGAGAGGGAGGGGACTCAGCTTTTAGCCAATTTAAGAGAAGATAGAAGCATAAAGCTAGCTATTATGTACTATAGGGAGGCTATGTTATATTTAGAAATAATAAAAGAGATAACTGGACAATAAGGAGGATTAATTAAGCATAGAAGCTTTTTCCTCCTGGTAGTCTGCACATTCCTGTTGCTATTGTTCCTAATTAGCAAACTCGTTGAGTTAGTGGATATGAAAGTTCCTTCTTCTCTAAATGCAGTCACTAATACACATCACCAGAATAAGAACTGAGGAAATGACATTAGTGCATGTTCCATAACAAAGAGAAAGGAAAGCTCAAAAATCAGTACAACGCTACTTAGAGAGAAAGCCGTAGCATTTACATTTGCTTAAAGGAATTGTTGAATAAAGTATAAATAAGTGATAAAAAGAATAATGTTTATGCATATATTCTATCATGAACACTGGCATGCTTCTGGGGTATGCAGGACTTAAAAGAGCAGAAACTGTTGACACTTAAGTGTCTTTGCTGAAAAAGGCAAAAATATGCTTTTTCAAGAAAAAAAAAAATCATAGTAACTTTGCCCAACCAAGCAGACAAGAACTGAGATCACCACAGGGCTGGCTTAAACCTGTGTTTCCTTCTTAACCTTACTCCTCGCTCCCAAATTTAATTTTTCTGCACATACTGAGTGCTCTGACAGAGAACTGGCTGAATCATGTAGCACTTTTATTTTACTTGATGTAACAAAAACTGTATGACCTATGAGGTGCATTTGGTTTCGAGTATGTTTTTTTGGCAGTAACACATCAAGCTGTGATACTGGTAAGTACTACAGCAGGCAATTTAATCAAAAGTAAATACATATTTTGTTGTGAAATGTAGTGAATTCGAATAACTCCACTGCTCCACAGAGCAGCTATTGCACTCCTCAAATTCCTTTGATGTTACAGCTTGCTTCCTTCACTGCAAATGCTCTGGTTTACTGTAGTGGTTCTGACAGTACTCATGATTCACTTCCGCTAAATGAATGTTATGTAAAGCAGAGAAATCGGTCAGAGGTACAGAGTGGATAGAAAGAGTGTAACAATGTAACATATAATTCAAGAATTATATTCTTGAATAATCTAGTTGGAGAAAAGTGCAATTACGGATCTGTAAAGACAAAAGATAATTTACTAGATTCCCAGCAAAGTAACAACTCTTTGATTGCTTGAGTTTTCGCACTGTACAGTCCTCACAGGGTTAAGTTGGAATGTAATGCTGTCGGGATGCTGTTAAATTGCCTCTTTGTTTACAAGTCACTTTGGTTAATGGCATAAAGAGACTCCATTTGCTTTCGCAAAAAACGGAAAGATAAAAAGACAACAAAAACCTATTTGTCTAACAACATCTCCCTGAACAGTAGTAAAGATTGTACTAGATTATTAAATAATAGATCAAAACCAAACATATTTAAAATGTGCATCACAATGGGTGAAAAAAAGTCATACTAGGCAGCATCTTTTATTACTTTATTTGAGGATCTTGTAAATTGTGCGTTTAAATCCCAAGGACTTCAAGCAGTAAATATTCCTGAGTTCTAAGTTGTCACAGGTACAGCTAAAGGACATAGATTTCCTGACAGCATTGTCATACATTCACCTCAAACTAACCTTCAAAATTTGTAGGTGAGCTCATTTATCAACACTCCCATCAGGGGAGGTGTGGCAGGTTTACAGCGAAAGGAGCGACTTCGTAAGAAGAGGGATAACTGTAGACTGTGTTATTTTGTGTTAACTACTAATGGTACAGTTAGCATTTTCTAAAACACATTGGAAGGAATTTCCTCTGCCTCAAGGTCTAGCAATGACTCAGAGGATACCTCTTATGCTCTTTGGACCTCAGCCTGACATACAGTGTCAGGYACCTTTGGTTTATTTCTCCTGAGACCAGTTCCTTGCTTCATGACAAATTAATTTTGAACGGGGGGATGGTGGAACTGGAAAGAATTTGGGGGATGCTGAAGTTTTTCTTCTCTTCYAATGTTGTAAAGACTTTCTCAGTCTGTGCTAATGGTATATATTTCCTCACTCTCAATTACTGTTTTTATCTATACTGACATCTAAGTCACACTACCAGCTCAATTCCCATTGTCCTTCCTCAGTTTCTTATTTTTTGTCTTCCCCAAAAGATCTCTGCTGCTCTGCTCTGCAGAACTTCGCTTCAATCACCTTTCTTCTGAAGTTTGTAGTAGTAGTATAATTTTTGTGCTTCTTTGCATTTAATAAACTAGAAGATCACTTTGCTCACCTTGCTTCCCATCTAACATTAGATATTCTAGTATAAATCAGACTTTTGTGGTCAATGGAGAGAGAGAATCCAGAGGCTGATTTATCCTATCCTAAGAAAAGGGCAGAATTCAGTTGCCTAAATGCTGATGCTTCTGCTAGTAAAGATGCGCTAGGATATCCAAGGGTACATCTGCAGTAGCAGGTAAATTTAGAACATGAGTCCACTTCTGAGGGAAATCTGCTTGTCTCCACTCACCATCCTTTGTTTCACATCTCAGAGTACACGAACTGGATTCTTTTTAAATGAWACTAAAAAGCAAGTTGATCCTTAGGAATGCATTTAATAGACTCCAGCCCCTAATGGAGATTCAGTCCTGGGACAAGATTTGAGGTAAAATAATTTTAGATCTGTTCTAACCTAAATCATATCCATATCTACACTAGCAATACCTGGCTCTTCCTTCTGGAGTGGCAGCTGGAGGGTATTTAGGAGACTCTCGTGCCTAAAATGCTGCTAAGTGCATATGGTTAGGCCCTCAGTCCCACCATAAGATGGTAAAATAAATTATTCTGTATAGATGCCTCTCCCTTGAATACAGAGGAATCCTACACAACTAGTTGCATAATTTCTAGATGGCTGAAGTCAACTAGATGAAACCAATTCTTTGTGAACTAAGGCTGTTTTCCAGAACTGATGCTATCTAAAATCTAGCTTAGGCAAAATTTAACTGCCAAGTCAAAGAGAGTGACTTAAACAGCAGAAATTGCCCATGTCTAGGAGGCCTTAGGCATTTATATATTCCTCAGAAAATCTTATATATGCATTTGCCTCTCCTGTGAATACCTAGAGACACCACCAGTGTATTTGAGTTGAGTACGTAAGTGCTTATCTACTGCCCAAGGCCATCTGGAATTCACAGGCTAGGCATCCCCAAACCTGTGTCTCTTAAGGACAGTGTACTCCAGGCACACCTAACACAGACCGACAGCGGGAAGTTCAACACAAACTAACAGTCAYAGGTACTTTGATTCAAATCATAGCCAGAGGAGGTGTCCTTTTGTATCTGTTGTTGTATGTGTTTAAGAAGTTCGGGTTACAGCCAAAAAAAGGATGAATTGCAAAATTGCCATTTTGATGCTCTGGCTTTACTTTCACTGTCCTCCTACACGTAAATTACTTGAAATCATTATTGTGCTATCTGTGCAAATCTACAAATCTRGGGCATATGAAAAGGAGGGAGGAGTAAGCATTTTAAAAGTCAAGTGGCCTATAGTACACTTTATTTTTCATGTATCCTTTGCTCAAGGTATTATATTGAAGACCATCTTGAATGTAATGTATTCACAATAAAAACCCAAACAAACCCATATGTGCCCATTGTAATGCCTTTCACCCATTTTGTAATGCCTTTCACAATAACATGCAAATTACATACCTTGTAAGAGTTCCAATTTAGAATAGGTTTGCTGTGCTTTCAAAGGACATTAAGGTTATTACTGTTTCCATATTCCCTTCAAAAATGTTTCTGGAGATTGTCTGAGTTCTTTGTTAGTACAAGAAACTTTACTTGTTAAAGTGCTTTAAACTGACAGATTACTAACACAAATCCATCAAATAAAATCTTAAGGTAAATAATACGCTCTCTAACAAATAATTATGAAAGCAAGGTAATACACTCTTAAATAAGAAAGACCACACTCCCAGCATTTTTGGATTCTTAAAGGTGTTGATGAGTATCTAGTCAGATTTTCAGAAAGGCTCTGGTTCCTCAGTCCAATGGTGATAACGGAGAATTGGGACATTAACAGTTTCTGCAAGGTCTCAAATGCAGAACTAGAAAGAGAAGCTGCAGAATGGGCAGTTGAGTTKTACTCTCTAGGAAGTATTCTGAATTTTCTTTCATTCTATTTAAACCAGATGAAAAATGTGTTCATAGATGTTCAGAATTGTGTATAATTAATACTAGAGAACACTGATTATAGTATGTGATTTCTGCTGGGTGCAAATACTTGGTAACACTGATTTAAGTTACCTCTGCAATAATCATTTTAGTGACTTTTGGCTGCAATATTAAGCTCAGTTGCTCTGCTGGGCAACTTTATTTTGTGTTTTAGACATTATTTTGCAAATTTACAATATACTTAAAGCCTATAGACTTTAAACTAGGACCTTACTCGTGATTTTAAGATGGAATTTAAGGCCTGCTTGGTTGGTTTGTCAGCATCTGCTTTTTAGCTCAGACTTCCTAGCTAGCAATCAAAATTGGAGAAATTGTGTAAGGATAGATGGTCTAAACCTGTCCTTTAGTGATGAAGTATGGTTATTGCTGAGTAATGAAACAGTAGCCAGCAGAAAATGCTAGTGGAGCTACAGCTGCATTTCTCACAGAACACTCTTATTGCATCACTTCACTCCCATTCATTCAGTGGCAACCGCTCTGCCTGCCTGTTTGTGCAGTTATTCCACAACTGCCTCTGCAATTCATTCATAACTTATCTGTAAATTCCCAGCCCCTGTTTCTTTCTGGTCTGTCGATGAGACATCCCCAAATAGCCACACATGATTAAACATAGCCATAAAGCAGGCAGGTTATACACTGTACATTTTACAGCGTCTTTTATGAGTGAAAAGTTTTAACGTGAAGAACTCATGCAGCATATATGCATTAATGTTACTTTTGCCATTTGTATTAATTTGGTCATTTTATGGTCCTCTCTATCTTCTTTCCCATTGCTAAACTTATCTATCAAGTCTTCTTTGGAATTAGATTAAAAACTGTTTAGAGCTAAATTGTTTCCCTTTAGCTTTTACAGATTCTAGTCTAATGTACAACTGGAAGGTGACTACGCAGAGCACTGAAACTCAGGAGAACTGGTGCTTTTTCTGAGATGCACCCTCAGCCAGCCCTGGGACATTCAGCAGGCCGGCACCGCTGCACTTTTGTTCTTCCTCTCAGCCTGTTCTATTTGCATGAGGAATAAGCTGCGTCTTCTTTCTATATTTCTAAATTGGCTAGCCCCAGTTCCAGTCATTGCTGAAAAATAGGTACCAGGATGTTATCCTGAATCCATATACATTAAGAGAGCAGAGTTTATAGGAAGAGCAGCATCTCTCCAAAACCCACAACTTGAAAGCTGCCACAAGGGAGGCTGGAAGAGTTCTCTGSCACATTCATGCTACTCAGAACAGAGGTAGAAATGCGTACCAAACTACAACACTATAATGCAGGGCAGCTTATTTCCCTCTTTTCCTGAGAGCAGCACAACGGTAGTCATGTCTGTCATTGTAGGAGTGTTTGTATGTGGTGTACCTGGTTGCTAAGACAATGCAAAGAACAAGAACTATATAGTAGTACGGGGACACTCACAGTAATATAGAAAAGTTGGAGGACAGGTAGGATTGTTTCTGCTTTCTTTTGGATARGATCAGCCTTCTCAGCAGGTAAAGGATTTATACCCTGTGCTGAAGCACTTGTGTAGAAGAAGTTAAAGTCCCACTGCAGGAGATACCATAGCCGTTTTTTACACGTGATAAAGTGGAGAGGCAAGGCAGGGGAGMAGACATGGAGAAAGATCAGGAGGATATGGATGGTTTTAGAAAGATATTTTGCTCAATCAGTTATCTGCTATTGATAAAAGTTCTTGTGGAGGAATCTTGCTTCTACGAAGTAGCTGAAGAGGTTTAAGAGTCGGTAACTAGCTAGAGGAATAAAAGAAGAGGAAAGCAGGTGCCATAAGAGTAGATTTACATGAGATACTATCTTCACTCTCTGACGTTTTGCTGCAGACTGGAGGATGATTCTCCTGTTGGAAAAGCTCTTAACTTTTTTATTTGTTTATGGCTTTATTTAGAGTGGCCACAGTGCACAAAATTAGAAGATATCAGTCCTACTGCCTTTATGAAAGACACATTTATGCTGGAGGGAAATGTAACTGTTACTTGTTGTTTCTCTTGATTTGAACAAGAGCCTTGAAGGACACAATCCAACTAATACACGTTTTAACCGTCACACTGAATTAGGCTGATTTTCAGCTTGTCACCTGCCTTTGTAGAAGCCTGAAAACTCATTTCAGGCCTACTCTGGAAATGTTGCCATAGGGCAAATTTCAGGACTTGTGAATTGGTCTGTTCTGCTGTTGCGTTGTCTTGTGAGAAGAAGATCAGCCAACGAGACTGTGACAGAGTTGGCTTCTGCTTCTGGCYGTGTCCCTGGCTTTGTCTGATGATTGTGGACAGGCACTTGGTGATTCTATGTCTCAGTTCTCCCATCTTTAAAGCAGGGATGATGATTCTTATTTGCTTTGTAAAATGCTTTGAAACCCATTGTGTATCAGAGCAAGCATTATTAATAGTGGTAGTAGTAGCTTTTAAAGCCATAGGAAACTATCTGTGGATCTGACTTATTCCTGGCATCTAGTGAGTGTCCCTMAAATTATTTGGAATTAGTAGCAGGAGATGATAGCAATTATACAAGACATGTCCATATTACAGTCAGAGATGTGGTTGCAGCTTGCACAGATGTGCCCAAGGTAGCTTTAATCTCTGACACTGCTAAACGGATACCCATGGTAGTGTGGAGCTCAGTGTGCGCTGCAAGCAGCACCCAAGTAGCTCAGTATATGCTCGAATGATTAGCCCACGCTGAGCTCCATGCTGCTGCAATGACATTGTTGCCAGGATCTCAGCTAGTTAATTTAAAGCTAGYTCAAGTATGTCTGCACAAGCTGCAGTTRAGCTGTGACTGCAGTATAAAAATACACCCTACAGGAGACCACAGGCAGCAGAATCTTCAGAGAAAGYGTCTTAGTTACATTTGCAATCAAGCACAGGCTTAAGGCAGCGTTTCAAATTTACCTTACCTTTAGCTTATCATTCTTCATGCTCTGCAAATATAACCACCCTCTTAAAGTAGGTGAAGGTTTAATTTATCCTCTCTACCTATCATGAATGGTGTTTTACAGTAGAATATGCTTAAAATGGGAATTTAAATGGAATTTACATTTTTCATTTTATTTACCACTTTATCAATACCTAATTCATATCTGCCCTTTTTCCATCCCAAAGTATGCATGAAAGCTCTAATGTTGTGACAGTAATGCTGCGAAGTAGCTTGTATCACTCACATTTCAGAGTCGGAGAAATCAAGGCAGAGAGGAAGTTAGCTACCAAGGAYTAAATCAAGGTGGGAGAAGGACCTGGCTTTGTGAATTTCTTCATCCCTAGTGGAACTTCATCTCTGTTTTCATATACCTTACACTAAAGGCTATAACAGAGGTCTAAAGCACACTTTAAAATGACACAGCAAATTAATAATAATCTAAATAATTCAGTACTGTATAAATTGTAAGGAATGAGTGTTCTCTTAGGATGTAGCAGATAAATAAAACATGGGCTAGAATGGGCTGTGAATGGTGGTATTGTAAGAAAGGCATCTCAAAAAATAAGGAGTAAGGATAGCATCCTCTTCTATTGTATAGTCTTCCTTTTTTAAYATGTTTAATAAAATGGCTCCAAATGCAAAAGCTTATGAGAAAGGTAAACATTGAAAAAGTCTGTTTTTAAGTCTCATTAGCTGTTCTAAGTACCAGTTCATTCAGGAAAATATTCTCCTAGAAAACAGTTTGTACTAGTTCAAAGCTATTTCATGGCTGATTCCTCAAACATCTATTCTGAGTATAGAAATAAGCCACATGATTCATTCAGCTTCTGCAATATCTATTTTATCTTGATAGAAGAATTATATATGGAATAGATAAAGGTTTGTTAAACAAAGTGTCATTAATCACTCTGCCCGGAAATGTAGACTTTGCAGGAGCATGCTGTAATTTGCATCACTTTTTAATGCCTTGCCAGTGCTGCTGATAAGAAATAACAAACCTGTATTTATGAAAAGGACAGGTTTAAGATGAAAATAATTCTATACGAAAACTGTGAGAATGGTACAGAATCCTGTCGCCTGCTCTCGTTCAACGGGAGAACACTGTATTTGTAATAAATTCCTTTTGCTCTGGATGAGTTCTGCATTTTCAATGAGGTTAACTTGGCAACATTCTAGTTGATTTTAATAAAAATAGCTGCTTTGAGGACAGGGAGCTGAGGTTGCCAAATTTACAGCTGCCTTGCACAATTACTCTTACACCTCCTTCAGGGCTACTTAGAACCAGTAAGCAAATTAAGTGTATCGATTGCAATTTTGTTGGACTAACCCTTTTTTCTTAAGGAATAAACTTGATTCCTTTCAGTATGTGTCTGCTCAGAGTGATCTCTTTTCTTTTCAGCCATAACACAAAGACAACATCATGGCTGGATCCACGACTTGCGAAAAAGGCTAAACCTCCAGAAGAGTGCAAAGAAAATGGTACGTTATTAAGTTTTCGTTGCTGCTCAGAAGGGATTTGTCTTTGTGTGTGTGTGTGTGTGTGTCAGTTCTTACAGAAATAAGGCTTTCGGGGGAATGATGAAAGGTGTTTAATTGCTGCTTTGGTTAGAAGCCATAAGTGATACCAGTTCTCAGTGTGCCATGTGTTTCTGCTTTTTATTCTGCTTTCTGATGCTATCCAAAGCGGAGGATCACAAGTGCGTTTTCTGCCTGTTGTGTTTGTGGCTCCTGGACTGACCCTCTCCCTCATCTCCTACAGAGAACTTTGGTCTGCAGGACAGAATCCCTTTGCAGATTCTGAGCTTTTAATCTACAGGCGATTCAATGCATAAGGGAAACTAGCAGCACCGTGGGAATATGAATATTGTTTGATTTGTATTTAAAGGTACAGTGCTATGCTATTTAGTAGCCAATTTAAACAAAACAGCGTCTGATAAAACAGGGTGTGGGAGGGAGAAAATAGATCACTGTGGCCAGAGTTCAAGACCAGATCTGCGGGGGGACTGCGTTGTTAATGCTTTAAAAATGGAAATGTAAATAGTGTTGAAAATGCATAAGGGAATTGTAGTTGTTATGCAGGAGACGTGAGTGAATATAGATCTCATCAAACTGTCTTATATACACTCATTATGATTTTCGTATTTTCTCTAGTAAAGTTCCAATAATCAAAATCAGTTTGTAAAATCACATCGACGATGTGTTGTAAAAAATCTTTCCCTGAGGAGGTTTATTTAATTGTTTTATAGCTCAGTGTTCGTTCAGTTAGCCAGTTAAGAACTAATGATTTGTAAGGATTGCTACTTGTTTTATTATTGTGTGATATAAGGGATTAAATGCATGCATTAATTCAAAGCATTTTAAAACATTTTAAATGTATTAGTAGACTTCATGCAGTGCATCTGATTTATTTTAAAACTTCCAAAATGCATGATATTGGTTAATGTAAATATTATCAACAGAAAGAGAGCTCAGTGCCATTTTGGGCTGATAAAGGAGGTCACTGAGGAGTTTCTAGGTATATAAACTGTAGAAACAGTGGTTTGATATGGAACATTCCTGTTTTTAGTAAACGGCTTCATTTGTAAAGACTCCGGTATTCCAAGAATCCCTTCCTTATTTCAGCAGTAATTCTGACGTTCTCTTCTGACATCAGAAAATTCATGTCTAAATGGTTTTGTGATGTTTATTCCAGCACTGACGACACTAGCTCCCAGAGTAAATTCTACAATGAGTACAACAGAAGTATTACTGACACAAAACAAGGGCACAGGAGTTTTSCATTATAAATCTCATATTACTTACATGGAGCTGTATCTTTGCTTGCTCCCTAAGGCATACTAGTGAAAAAAGGAAAGGAAGAAAATCCCCCAAAATCTATCAAGCAACACATCACATCACACACTTATGTGAAGTTAATGTGGGTTGCTTTTTTTTTCTGTTAACAGTTGTATCCGGAGATCACAGCAAATACTGAAATATTTTTAAAAATACAGAAAAACTTAAATAATTTTGAACAAAGATGAGTGTGTTAACAAAGTAGTATTAATATGAAGTTACTTATCTACTGGATTATAGAATGACTATTGTATGCTATATCATACTGTTCTTTTAAGAGTTGCTTAGCTCATTAATGCAAAGCACTTGAAGTGAAGCATAAAAGACTTTAGAGAGAGCTCTTTTCTTCTTAAAAAGATTGTTGTTGTAACATTGTGTCTTCCTAAGGTTCTTTAAAAATTTCTGTTTTTTTTTTCTCTTTTAAAAATTCAATACATGTAAAGGCTCCTCAAAATGGCTAATTAGCCTCAATAGGTCAGTACAGCAAGCTATTGTGGCCCAGCTTATAGCTCTGGAAATAGCTATAAATAGCTCTGAGTTTGTTATAAAACACAGAGATTTGGAATTTTCTTTTAGATTTAATGTATTAATTTCACACCCATTTCATATATGGCTTGGTAGATGTTTTTATTGCAAAGATCTTTTCTGTTATACTTTCTGATTCATTATGGCACATTTTTCCTTAGAGATTAAAAAAAAAATTAGAAAGTCATCAGTGCTTAGATAGGAAATGATGCTTACCTTGCTATCTGTATATTTTGTGCTTTTCATTAACATTCATTTTTTAACATTTGAAATTTTTACTGATTCACTGAGGTGTATTACAATGTCCTTACCATCTATCAGCTTCTGCAATCAGTTTTTCATTTTGAACTACCAAATTTTCACGTTTTCCTTCCAGTGCAAGTCCTGCCAAATTCTCCTCCTTCATTGCCACCAGCCAAAGCGGCACCAGCACGCAGTTACCACCGGACAACGTCCGAGCAGCGTTCKGGGCTAGCAGTATTGAGGGCCTCTTCCACAGGCAGTTCGGCTCTTTCGCTTTCAGCTCTTAAGTGCTCCTTTGCCAAATACCAGTTCTCCATTTTCCTTGGTTTCTGTATCTACAAATCCCAGTGCTTGCAAGCGTTCTTTGCTCCATGCYGTGGACGCTTTCTCCTTTCCTTTAATGACAACCCCCTTCAAGCCCCATTYGCAGGTTAGGAAGTTTCAAGGGCTGATTTTTATTTCTGTCTCTGTCATGGACCTGCTGTGTGACTTTCAACAAATTACTTTGACTTTCTGTCTGTCAGATCTACTTAGATTGTAGTTCTTTGAAGAAAAAACTACCTTACTGTCTGTTTTTATGGTGCTTATCTCAGTTTCATAATAATAATAAGCAGAAATAGCTGGCAAATCTTCAATAAGAACTAGAATTTTTTAAACAGTTCAAGAAAATCTTGACTTTATTATAAATACTGTGGTTTTCTCTCTTAAAAATATGAATAAAACATTTGGCTTAGTCTGAATTGGAATACTTTTAAATGTTTCATAAAAATGTAGTTTTCACTTCAAAAATGATTACCCAGTTTTATCTGTAGGGCAATGCCCTACAAAAGTTATAGTTCTGCCCCCTCTATTTCTGCGTGAAAACTTCCCTGATTGCTATAGGAACATTTACTATAATGTTCCTATTACGTAGCAGATTTGTGGGGTTTGTGTGGTTGCAAGTATATTTTGCAAGTGATATGCTAACAGAGCCCCAGAKTATGGGAAAAAATTACTAATTACATAAGGCAATAGAAAAATGTAGTTTAATATTGAAAGCAGTTCAGTCTAAATGAAATTAAATATCTCAGTTTGAGGAAGTTCCTTTTTTGATTTAAAAAAAACAGTAATGAAATTTTTTGATCTCTTGAATCCATTTTAGAATTTCCATTCTGGAGGAAAATGAATATTTACTTCTTCATCTGATTTTAGGATTAAACAGCTGTTGAAATATTGACGTTTCCTGGGATCAGAAATGTCAAATTTCACTTACCTCATTACTAATCTATCCTAATCGGTAGTCTGCATCACTAGTCTTCATCACTCTTAACTTCCCTTTATTTTCGAATGTCAATCTCATTTTTCCTATGTTGTAGTTTTCAAGTACAAGTATGCTCAAAAAGCATTAATAAATCTTTGATTTTGCTTAGCATTCATCTATCTTTCCATCCTCTATACCCACCAACTTGATTGCCAAATATAGGTGTCAATCCAGGGTGAAATGAGTTGCCTTTAGACTTCATTGACCATGCGTACCAGGTCCACTTTGACAGTAAGCAAGGCATAGCTATCTGGTTCACAGTAAACACCGGGACACAGACTATTTAGCATAGACTACTACATGCAGTGATGAATCTTGAATTGAACCCCACCTCACTGTCTTTTCTCCTTACTCCTGTTGTCACAGGCAGTATCTTTGGCTGAGCTCGCTGACAAAGACGGCTTCGGCTGTCATCTTCGTGCCAGCGACGCACACCTACTCTTTTCATCTTTCTCTCCTGGATGAGCCACTTGTTTCATTCTGTGTCTGACATCTCCCAATGAACMGTCTTCAGTCCTCCATGTTTCCCTAATTCTCTTTCATTATTAACARTACTTCCAACCTCCATGTACCTTTGGCCTGCCAATTCAGGGCATTTGTTATTTCTCCCTTTTCCACTTCATCTAGCCAGCAGAGTTCTCTCTCCACCCTTTGCATGGTACTGCATGATTCTCATGAATTGAGGATTTTCTTCCCTTTCGTTCTTTGAAACTGCTATCATCATCTTGCGCCATCCTCTCTCTGAACATCTCAATTTCTTAGAAAAGGAAAGCTACAGATTTATTGCTGTAACTGAAATTTTGAACATATACATATATAGAAATAAATCAATAGTATGATCCTTGCTAATAAAGCTCAGAACACAAATGTTAAATTCAGAATCATATGGGTGATTACTGATTAGGTTATCTGTAACCTTAAGGATATAAGTATCTTGGGAAAACAATAATCTTTCATAATGGTGAATAGGCTCAATTTTCTTATTATATGCTTAAACTTCATGTAGTGCATTTTTWGCTGGACATGTCTCCTGTGAGACATAGGAGCACCTTTATTCATTTTATGTTCAGTTTGGAAATCTGTATTAAATGGTTCTGGCCTTATGAGTACATTAGCATTTTAAACCTCTTAATGCTGGAAAATGAGTCTTTATCAAAATTTCAGCAGTTAACTTAAAAACCCTCTTCACATTCCTGGCGTAAGCCTTCACCATTTTTGCAATGCCCCATTTTAATACTAGAAATGACTGAAGTTCAGCAACTGGTCTGCAGTCACGATTCTTCTTATTTCCAGCAGATGTTCCTTCTCCTTTAATTATGTAACCCTGGTAAAAAGCAGTAAGTTCCAGTAAGTTTATATAGACACTTTTACATTTCCACAAATGCAAACAGGAATCCAAACCAAGTATTTTCTCGAACATCACCAGACTTCATTTAAAGCAATAGCTTTAAATAATATCATTAAGCTGTTTGACAGTTAGCACAAAAGAAATAAAATCTAGGACTGTCTTTCTAATTTTACTTATATTTAATACATTTTGAATTTCTTGTCAAGAGTTCCAAACCAATTAATGAACTGTTTCATTAATCTATTTTAACTTCAGGTGTCAGTGAATAAATCCTATACAAAAGGTGCCTGTAGATTTATGTTGTAATATTACATCATAAAATCATAATCATACATAGTCATAATCATAAATGCACATATCATAAATACATAAYTAAAATAACATACATAATTAAAACAACAATACGTAAATACATATAATCATAAAATGTATTCAACCTGTGGTACTGCTTTAAAAACCAAAATTGATAAAGTCTTCGTTTAAAATGTAGTATTCTTTTTCATATTTGCTTTCATATCCTTCTCTTCTCCCTTTGAGATGATTATTTATATGGAATAAAAATAAATAATGAAGTTAAAGAATAAATATTTGGCATTAGCAATGCATGTTGAGCATTTTTAAAATCTCACTTTTTTTATTTGGAACKGTTTTGTTTTAAAAAGAAAGAGTTTTCCTTTTCATTTGTAAAGATTTTGTAAGTAAATGTATAAAACCAGAGTAATAGATGGTCCCCAACCTGGAGTGTTTAGTTTCCTGTTTTAATTCATGCTGAATACCTATCAAATATTTTTATTTCAAGAAAAGTAAATGTGACACAAACAGCTTTATCATTTTTCAGCACTTTTAACCATATCTATCCTTTTTATTTCTGATTTACAATTTTTTTTGATCATTTCTGTCAAGATTGAACTCTAGAATATTTATCTGTACACACTTGCTTTCCTSTAGTGAATACATCCTGCTATATAGTTAAAAGTATACGTAAGCTTATTCAAAATTGCAACTTAATCACAAATATCATAAATAATTTGTCATTGTTTACCTGATTCTTCACTGTTTGTACTAAAATATGCATATCATCTCTTCCCATTTTCGTTTTAGAGATGTATTTGGGCAGACAGGCCTGATAAACTGGTTTTATGGCTGAAGCCTTGCTTCTAGAACTCCTAATACATATTTTCACTGGAAACCACGTAGTGCGCTTTTATGATATATGGGTGTTGTTTACGTGTGGCARTGCCCGTTAGTGACAATTTGTAACAGACAACGACTAGTCTGCAAATCATTTTCATTTGGCTCAAGTGACAGTAGCCCTAAGTTCGAAACTGCATCTTTTGCAGCRTATGGCACAAAGGGTTGGGGGCTTTTTTTTGGTTGAATGGACTGATTCTCTATCAGAGATTTACACAGGTCTGTCCRTATTTTATTGTAAAGAATGCATTATTTGGATAAATCTTCCTTTTAAACTAACTTTCTGATGCAGCAGCCTCCTGGYTGGAGGGAGACCAAAGGAGGAAGAGCGCCGAGAGTTGGGTGGAGCAGTGCTGTCTATGGGTAGAGGAGGACATGACAGGAGGAGGAAGTGCTCCGCACTGCAGAGTGGACAAAGTATTACCAGGCCATCTTGCAACTCCAAATCAAGCCCTTGTTCCTATTGAATGAATGAATCCCAGTATGAACTGGGAGAGAAGGCTATCTTTTGTGCTTTGTTTAGAGCTGTGTGACCCTGAACACTGTGTCTCTTAAATGGAATTCTGCTCATTGCTTCTCACATTTTTTTTCTCTCTGTGCCTTGTAAAAGGCTGCCTTTTTCAGTTGGTTCTGCARACTTCCCTGCAGACCCTCTGGTACTTTCCATCAGGAAGCTTGAGCAGCTTGCATGCAGGGGCATGACTTGTGTTCATCGGCTCGTGCTGGCTAGACAGGTACCTGCTGAGCTCATGGTATAACCTTCCCTGCTGCAGGAGCACCTATATGGCATCTTCCCCTTCACAGTTGCTAATTTTCAAAAAACATATAAGAATTTATTTATCTTTGAGACCTCATTGTCTCAGCTAAATTTAGTTAAAAAACAGCAATAGATTCAGACTTACAAGGGAAATGGTAAACAGATGCTATGAACCCATAAAGTTCATTTCTCCAGGAAACCAAAGTAAAAAGAGATATCAGTTTTGTAAAAATAGTTTTTACTTGATCCAAATAATAACTGTTAAAATTGTACAAGTCAGGATTTATAAGTGGTAGTTACATTATATGTTAAATGGTACCATTTGCTCCAGTGTAGTCAAGGATCTACCAGCATTACTATTTTAATCCCTATTTACAGGGAATTATATTAGCTATCAGAAGTATGTTGAGGAGACTTTCGTTTTTACACCTTGTACTAACATAACTTAAAATTTTTCTTCAAACACTGCAAGATTTTTGGCTATTAAATAGGTCACAGTATAAAATAATGCTTTTCTATGACATAAGACATGACTTACGACTGTAGAAAGAGACCTCAACTTATCTTATTAGCAGTTCATATATATGTTTTTGAGGCATGCTATCTTGGAAAATTTTAGCATTCATGTTAATTTATGACATATGACTAAGCCACAGATGTCATACTATAATTTTCAGCCAGTAGTCTATGGCAGCCATGCAATTCACAAAAAGTTGATGTTATGTCCAGCATGGTATCATCTTTTGTTATTGCCATTGGCTACAGTAGATAAAAAACATCTTCCACACGAAAAGAATTTTCCGTCCATCCATCTGTCTGACTGTCTCACTTGAAATTTCAGAAATATTTAATGTTCATTTAACTCTTCTTCACTGAAGCCATTTGAAAATTGAAGTCTAAATGGTAGCTAATATTTTCCATGAAAAAAGAAATGTCCTGTGTTCAGCATGAACATATTAAATGATTGCAAATGGGACAAAAAGCACAATGCACAGTCATGATGGATGAGAAATGGCCAAGGAGGTATTCTCTGTATGAAAGAAAAAGCAAGGAATTTCCCATCAAAGATGATGTGGGCACCTACAAGCTACTTGCTGTAACATCTCATATGTGGTGACCAAGTCCCTGAAACAGTATCCAGATCCCCTGTTGAAATATATTTGTGTCTAGGGAGTCAAATAGAGAATGACGAGCTGGAAAGGCTTTGCCCTGAAGAGGGAGAGAACTAAACACAGAAAAAAGCAAATGTTAATCACAAGCTTGCGTCTAAAATCCTGATCGTCTCCAGATTTTAGTGAAATATTCAAGGTTCTGAAGTATCACCTCCTCCTGTTTAAGAGTCAGAGCCTGGCATCCTCTGCATCTCTTGAAGATGGGATTGATACGATTTTCTCAAAAAAATGAGCATTGATCTTTTATTTTAAAACATACTAATTTTGTGCATTATAGCCTAGGACAGAGGCTATCCAGTGTGAAAAATACGCCTCTGCCTGAGGGGGTGCAGAATATAATGTCACATTAATCAATCCAGAGAGAAAGTATGAGAGAAACATAGAGCACAACCTTATCCCTAAACATTTAAAACCATCTCCTCTGGGATGGCTTGAGTTGCCGTGCCAAGGGCTGCTTCTTTGTCCAAGGGCAAGCAAGCAATGCTTGCAGAGTTCAACTGAGAGTGCCAGGCACATATCAGTAATTTTACTGCAAACTTTTGTTATAGCTCTGTRAACAGTTTTCAGTTCAGACATCAAACACTTCCTATTCCAGGCCTGAATCACTTCTGAGTAGCGACTGCCCATCACGCACTCTTGCCTGGTGGCTTTGTGATATGAGCAAAGACGAGGAGTTAGGAAGTGGGCTGACAGGCTACCAAATTCATTTGCAGTTGTGATTAAATCCAGGTGTTTCTAAATGATAAGAATATTGCACCTTTAAACCACAGAGTTTTACTTAGAACTGTATGTTGCAGTTTACTAACCCCATTTTAAAACAGTGTTTAACACCATCCGTTTGTAATAGAGCTGGCATTGCTTGTAATAATATTGATCACAGTGAATTTTTCTGGCATTTAAGTACATATTAAGTACATGCTTTTTTTTCAGCTTGCAATTTCAATTTCAGATTAGTTAAACAATAATAGAGTGTTTCTTGAAAAATGATGATCATTTGAAGGGCATTTTGGGTTGGCAGTTGGAGCTGGACATTAATGGACCGAAAATCCTTCTGCACCAAAATCACAATGATGATAACAGAAGCAAGAACTGTGGCATCTCATTAGTTTGTTCCTGGTAGTTAAGAAGATACTTCTCTGGATGTAAGGGTTGCAGAGATGCAGGTTATAGAGTAATTTTCCTTCCTCTAAAACACCTTCCTTGTCCTTGAGTGACACTGAGGACAAAATAGCTGTCCACACGAGCACACCTTGCCTGTCGATGTCTTGGGGCCAGCCCTGGGTGACCTGATGAGGTCCCCCTGGGGAAATCCCTGGGTGCACATTATGTTTCCTTCCAGTGCACTTAGCAGTATGATTGGCAGGTTCTTTAAGCTGTAATAGACTATTAAGTATTACTTTGCTTTCAGAACCGTTACAGTTTCTCACAGTCTCAGACATACAAATCTCTGTAGATTACTAAGCTTAATCTTAAGTAGAGTTGATAATTGCAAGGACAAGAGTGAATAAATTTAAGGAAGAATGTGTATTTTCCCTGATTATTTAGTTATCACTTGACTGTCTGGCAGTACATAGCTCTCTACTCACCTACACAGTGTGTTTAAGTGGTGAGATCCCAGGACCCAGGGGCATCCTGTGGCCAGTGCGCAGGCTGGAAGGAAGCTGCAGCTTGCTCTGCTTGGATGCTTGAGCTGTACAGATATTGTCAGCCTGTATCAACTCTTCCAGTGATCTAAGGATTAAAAGGCTGTTAAATTCAGGCTGAGGAAGCTACGAACTTGCCCAATCATCCTTGAGGTGGAAAATCAGAGACTGTGAAAACAAATCACTTCAAGATTCAGAGCTCTTTATGAACTGGAGTCATGTAAACACTCCCTTCATGTAGCTGTGAAACTCATTTGTTTGTAAAATGCTCTCAGATTCACTGCTGAAAAAAGTTTATAGAGATATGAGGTATTATTTTTGATACCTGGTTCTTTAAGGTTTAAGTGTTTAGTTTGGCATTTATAATGAATATCCGTTCTACAGAATGYGTCATGTTCATCGGTGATGTGAATGTGATGAACAACAGCTTTGACTGTTATTTTGTAAAACTTTTGCAAAATATAGTGTAATTTCAGAATAAAATAAATATGTTCACCATTGACTGACCCCAAAACAAAATCAGCACTGAAGTTGCATGGAAGTGTAGTTTAAACTACACTGCAACTAAAACACAGTCCAAGGCTAAATGACCACCACAAAATCATTCCTGTAGGAATTTTCCGCTGGCCTGCTGCTGGACCTCCTCACATCCAGTTTCTGATAGCATCCCTTTTTCATTTTGCTGCCAAGTTAACTGGCTAAGCTTAAATAGTTTTCAGTTGGAATGTGTAATGATATTTAGAGAGGGAGGGGGAGGGATTTTTTAAACTCATCAAGAGAAACAGACAGTTTTGACAATTCACTTTTTTAATGAACTATAAATTGTATTCTGCTCACCACTGAAGCATRTAGCAAAACTCTGACTGACTTCATGTGGTTGATTTTTGCCACTAAAATACAGGCATCGTGTGGTATAAGAGTACAAGTGGCTTTAAAGTATTCCTACGCAGACTATTTAAAGGAATGCTTCAGTGCAGAAAATTGTAAAAGAAAATTGTTTCACATAGAAAAGAATTCGTAACATTATATTTAGCAATGCTCATACCCAAATCTATAGGAAAATAAAGAAGAGAAGGCTGAAATTCCTTCTGAAAAATTATTTAATCACGAGTAAAAATCAAAGTAGATGATTTTTAATCCTATTCTCTCTATATGCTTAATCCTTCAATACTTGACTTCTAAATGGCAATGAAGCGTGATAGGTTTAACAAAGGAGACTTGTGGGATTATATTCATTACAATATGTCCAGTTACCCTCRTTTTTATTATTTCTCTTCCCTCTGGCTTTTTTATGAAAGCTCTTATTTTTAACAGGGATCATTAATGAAAAAAGAATGACAAGCTTCTTCTTTTGAAAAATTAATCTTCAAAATGGTCTCATTTTGAATTTCACCCAGAAGGTCAGGAATCTCATCAAGGCTAGAAATAAAAAACAATTTAGTGTTCTTTGTTGGAAAGTTTGCCTAGTTGTACTGTCCTGCCAATCATTTCAAAGCATGTTTCTACCAGGTAAAAAGAAATATAATGACTTGCTAATATCTCTACTAACATTCAGCATTTTTCAGATACTTTTAAAGGTAGTTTTGCCTATTTTTTCAACATACTTGAAATATAATGCATTTATACACCACTGAAGMTGCATCCAAACTTCTCTGTATCCTAGCAGCTGGGTTTCACAAATGCTCAGCTACCTCAGGAGATCCATTATATTGTACGGTTCTTGCTGATATTAACTGAATTCATTACACTTACCACTTTCAGGCTTCTATTTTCTTTTTGTTTTTGTAATAAGCTTTAAAAGAGGTTTAGGCAATTTTGCTTTTGTGAGACCTGTGCTTTAATCTAACCTCCCTGAAGAGAGCTTTGGTGTCCTTGTTAAATAGAATCGGAAAAGCATGTCTTGAGCACATGTGAACGCAGATGTCCTATATTTAAGGTATCCCAGGTAAAGCCACTGTCTTTCATAAATAATACCTTTATGCACCCAGTGGCAGATAAGCAGTGTTTGTATGAGAGAAAGAAATATGTTTGTAGCATGTTAAGTTTTTTGGGAAGTSAATGTGCCCAAGTGGGAAGACCACAGAGGTATTTAGGATATGCAGGATTGTGGCTGCTGCAGAACAAGGAGTTGGAGAGTGAAGAACTATATTTTCAGAATTTGTAGTAGAAGGCTTTGGAATAGAATAAGTGGATATAAAGAGATGGAAGTATAAAAAGCAGAGATGTGGAGAATATAATGCAGGTTATATAAAAAGAGATTTGGATTTGTGATGTCTTAAACCTAGAGTTATTTCAGCATAGAAAGATAGAAAAAAATCTTCGTGGATGTGAGAAAACCCCAAGCCTACTAAAGATAGAAATAAAGGATTTGTGAAGTAAATGGGCAATATGCTGGAATCAAAATGGAACTAAATTAACCCTTCAAATGCAGTCTCATCTTAGGATTCTGCCTGAGAGTTGTTTCTGGCAAGCTTCAAATATCTGATCTACAAAATTTAATCTAATCTTTAATCGAAATAATAACAATTTCTGATTAACTTCTGGTGAAGTGTAATACCTTTGTTGTCTATGCATCTATAAAAATGAGAAAGCCAAAGAARTGCAGAGGGATTCCAGATAAATGCAATATTGTAAACAAATACAAATGTGCWATACTTACATATTTACATTTTTGCATATTTCTATAGTCATTCTAACAAGATTCTGATAGCTTCAGTGGCAAGAGACTAGAAGGCCGCCCAGGGAATTTCCACAGGAATATTGCCCAGTTCTTTCACATTGCATCCTCTTTCCTATGATGAAGGAAAGAGGGGAAAAAATKTCTTACTATTAAAACCATTATCAACATTGCATGCTATATTAGCAATTTTGTCTGAGAAATTGTTTAGTCTAGATAACATCTCACTATTGATAACCTACACCTTTCCTGTACTGACGGTGTAGTGATAACGTTGTTTGATAACTGTGGCTATAACTCAGAWATCCTGTAAGTGCTGAAGTTGGAGTTCTTTTGTTCACATAGTAAAATGTACTGGGCAGTGGACTTTGCTTCAGYGTACTTTTGCTCAAATGGACTTTGAAAAGCCTGGAAATTGTTCTAACTCCCAAGAATTTTGATTTTATCTTTCAGATCTGATACCATCATGAAAGACATTAGTTGCTCTATTCATAAATTCTGCTTTTTTTGTGGATGGAGCAGAAGGAATGTGTTGGCTTTATTTTTTTAAACTAGCACTAAATTTTTCCTTCTCCTGTCCCAGCTCGATTTCTCTTATCTATTTTCTCCTAAGTAGTTCAGGATTTTTATTACTTTACAAGATAATTTTTGCATATAGTTTTTATAATTGTAGTTAACTTTCTCTGTAATAGAGCACTTACTTGCAGGAGAAAGACTTTGCCTTATAGACTTGTRGAAGCATAAAATTATGCATTTTTACTCCTTTAAGAATGAACCCAGTTTTCATATTACAGAAATAGGAACATTCCCTCCAGCTCTATAAGCCCAATTCCTTCTGTCCAAAGAGTATCCAAAATTATTGTAAATCATCTTCAAAATTAAATAGTTTTAGAGCTACTCCAGCTATCTGTGATAGGTTCTTCATAGCCACTTGCAGCTACTGACTCTGAAAGGGACTGCCATTGCTCTTACAAGATGGAGCTGGTGCTTTTCCTACTGTGCCTCTTGCTTGACCACTAATTTATCTTCAACTTCTGTCAATTTTCAGAATTTTGCAACCGTCATAAACAAAAACTCAGTTAATAAAAGCAATTTCAATCTTTACCTATTTTCAACTGATACATTTTGTATACTCAGACACTCAACTTTTAAGGGTTTCTACCTGGAACTGATCCATTAATTTCCTTTATCTGGCTACAAGAACAATATCATTTCTTTCTAATTCTTTTGCAGAAGTAAGAGTGCTCTACAATCATTAGTAGTTTTGAGGACATGCAATTTTATAGAATTTTCAATCACATCATTATTTTTTTGTTGGGCTTAATAGGAGTCATTACACTATTGCAGGTTGTAGCCTCCATTAATACTCATTAAAACCGTCATTTTTTCTTGTGGTCCACTTTGTTCAAACAGACAGATATGTAAATATATTTTTCTATTCTGTGAAACCACTAAAAATCCTCAGTCCTCTCTAGCCAGTTTCTGTGTTGTTATGTTTCCACTCATGAATTCTGTCCATACCACAGTTTGATCTATTTTACTTCTTCACAACTCAAGAACATGACTGTATTTCTAAGATATACATTAATATACAAGACATAGTATACTTTTGCTCTAGTAGTGTTCTGATGAATATACACAAAAGAACCAGAAAGACCTTAAATTGTATGACTCCCAAACTATTAAGAGACATAATATCACACGCTTGTTCATCTGTTTCCAGAATGTTTCACATTCTGTGCTTCATTCCCTTTGTATTTTTGTTTTTCAAATTTTTAGAGGATTTTATCACCTAAAGGTTTTTTCCTCCATCATTCCATTCTCATGGTTCCCTATGACCCCTTGTTCAGTATATATTCTTAGAGTGCCATATTTTAAATCTATTGAGTTGTTTAGATTATTCTTTAAATGATGATCTGAATTTTGAAGGGTTAAGTTACGCATTTAGACATCTGTTTGCTTAGCAAAATTTTCATGTTAAGTAAAACAGTATTCTGTTTACGCAGTTTGTTGGAATTTGCATATCACTTTTGGTTTTAAAAGTTTCCTGGTTGTAGCTAGAATTTATCTATTAGCATGAAGCTTTCTATCAATCAACTAAAGAAGTGATGCTAGGTAGAAAACATAGTCCTAGTTATCTATTTCATTAAATGGAATTGCATAAAAAATTGTTAGGACAAGTTTGAATTCTGTTGTTTTGTTAACTGAAAGGGAATTGCATACAGAGTTAAACAATAGCATCTGGCCTAGTGAGGAGTGAAAGTGAACAATCTTTTTCCCCTAATCTTAATCGTTCCAGAAGAAAGTTATTGTTTTAAGGAACTTTTTCTTTAGTAAGGAATTAAAGCAATCTGGACTATCACTAATTAGGCAAGAGCAGAATTAGATAATGTCCAATGTTGTGAATAAGTGAAGTTAATAGATATWGTTCAGAAAACCTGGCATCTCTAGCTCATTCTTAAACATCAGTAAGCTGATGTTTAATGACACTCGTACAAGAGAAGAAGACGAGGCAAGTTGGCTGACAATTGTATTGTTGCTAATATTTTTATGCTTATACTGAAAGACTGCTACAATCTTTCTGGAAGAAGCACAGATAGACTCTCCAATAGTGAAAAGGGACAGGGGACTGCTTCAAAACGCATTGCCTAGCTTCCATGAATTCCACTGAAGAGTTTTGGATTAGGTGGAAATATATGTCATTTGTAAGAATGAGATTTGCCTTTTTTTTAATGTGGGCTCCCACTGTTGATTGACCTGAAGGATTCCTATTCGGATGAGGAGCATGCTTTTAGGGATTTGTTTATGCAACACTGAATATTGCTAAATATGTCTTCATGAATATTCTTTCCAGAGAGAATAATGTGTATTCTGATGGCAGTGCAATACACATTTAAAACTTGTATGCAAACAGTGTTTATTCTGGATTGTGCATGCATTTCTGATAATAAGTCTTCCTCTTCTCACGTCTAATGGCTTTTGAATGACTGTGGCAGTGGTCATTGATAATTAATGGCTGATGGGCAAATTGCATGTGTGCTGGCTTTCATTCCCTGATAATAGGGACAGTTAAAAAACAAAACCAAAAACCACTCACGTATTTCTCTGCCAGCCATCATCTSTGAGATATTCTTCTGCTCATGTTTACTTCATTTGGTCCTGAGATTCACACATATGTAATAACTTTTTCTCCCTTTATATTTTTTTTCTAATGACTAGATAGGTGAAAAGACTAGCTAGGATATTTAGTGCGTTCAGGATAGTTTTTTGCTGCTTAGCTCTTCATCTGAGAACAAAACATAATGGCAGATTCTTATTCCTTTCCTGGGATAACAAATGTGCCCTGTTACTGCCATGGTAATTAAGGTTAGGCATTGTTATTACAAATACTGTGTTTCCATTTGAAAAATCAATATGAAAACTTTTTAAATGCTTGCCTGGGGGAAAGGAGGAGATGATATATAATGCCCTGCTTTGCAGAACAAATATCTGTGTTGCCAAATAGAGATGTAGCACATACATTAAGAAGTTAATTGTGCCTTCTATTCCTGTTGCATGTGCAATATTACACAGAGATAATCAATTTGCGCAAATTTTGGAGTGTGTCCACAGTTATTAGTGTGGTCAGTTTAATGCTTACTCTTCAAGCAAAAGTGAGGGCATGCTCATCTCATGTCCTCTTGACCAAATCTACCTACTTCTACCATTCTAATCACCACAACTTCTGAGCCATTGGTTCTCTGTTTTGCTATTCTGCTTTCCTTATGTATGCATATCTCCCACTGGTGTTGCTGTAGGGAGCTATATAAGGAGAGCAGAATATCAAAATTCATTACTAGTGTGTGCAGCTGAGAGGAGATGTTTGAACTGGGAATATTGCCCTTCAGCTTTTGTTGTTGTACCCTGCCCTTCATATGACTCAGTGCCCATCAGCTGAGATTTTGCACAGACTTGTGCAGAATTTGAGGTTGAATTTGAGGCCACCATGGATTTGATCCTTCTGAGAATTAAGTCCCAGCTCTATTTTTTAAGCTTTATRTGTGGCCAGACACCAATTAAGCTTTGCATACATTCATGCACACAGAATTTTGCAATACCCAGCAAAGCAAGATAAGCTTTTAAACTCGTTCAGAGAATTATGGATTTCTTCTTGGAGTTTCTTCTTCTATGTAATGTATTCCCATCACTGTAAATCTTTGATTTTAATACTAGAACTATATTTTCTCCACAAAMTTTAAGCATTGCCATTGGGAATTTCTCATCAAAGGAGCTGAACTAAAAGGATACCTCTGATCAGGTGTTCCTAGGTTTATACAATGTGGATTTTTGTCCTGCTGTTATGAGAGTCCCTGATGAGAGATGCCAAATTTTTGCCACTGTTAAAATTAAAATAATGATTAATGTTGAATTCAGTTGRAGCATGGAATACCTACCTCTGCCTCAATTTTGCAGAATGTTGCTAGTATGATGAGATTTATCATAGTTTTAGGATGTGTTTTTCTTTGTAGAGTGTTTGGGCATAAAAGATTTTTTTTTTTTTTTGAAAGACAGACAAAGCCTAATTGCTCAAACCTTTGGCACCAAAATCTATATAAAAGCATCTCTAAAAATTGCAATTTTCAGACATACTTAATGATGATGATTTCCATTGACTTCGGTCAGAACTGGAAAAGTACAGTCCTGTAAAAAGTTTTTTTTATGTATCTAGATGGCTAGGTTGTCACAGACTAAGCAGTCTCAACTCAGGGAATTTCACTTAATGTAATTGATTACCAAGTAATATAMACTTTTAATTACTGCTTCGGGTATGACAAATAAAGAAGACATAAACAGTTAAATACTCGGGGAAGCACCTTTCTGCTCCTTTCCCCAGGCTCAGCCTCAGTGCAACCCTCTCCTCGGCCGCTCGTTGTCTCGCCCTGGGGCCCGCTCGGGTCCCATCCCTTCAGCAAGGCGACGGGCGGCGCAGGAGGTTGGGGTCAGKGCCCAGACTTTCCTTCAGCTGCTCCTGGTTTCTTACTCATTTCCCGTGCCCTGGCGTGCGTCCCCAGCTGGCTGCGGTCCCCTTGGGCTCTCCTTGCCGTGGCACGGGTTCCCCACAGGTCCCTTCAGGTGCTTCTCTACCCCGGTGTTGGTCCCCCAAAGGGCTCACGCTCCCCTCAGAGGTGTCCCTGAGCCCRTGTGGGTCCCCCATGGGCTGCTGTCCCCTCAGAGGGGTTGCTGACCCTGCATGAGTCCCCACAGACTGTGGTCCTCTTGGGGCTATCCCTGCTCCAGTGTGGTTCCTCTACAGGCTGTGGTCCCCTCAGAGGTGCCCCTGAAACCACGTGGGTCCTCCGTGGGCCACGGTCCCTCAGAGGTGTCCCTCGTCTGGCATGGAGCACCTCCTCCATGAGAGCTCCTCCGGCCACGTCCCTGCCATGGCCCTGCCACCTGCTTCCCCATCTCATGTCTCCAGGCGCATCTCTTCACATTGCATCCTCGCATGTCCTCTCCTGAATCCCTGCCCCTGGCTGCTACCACCCTTTCTTAAATATGATTAAGCAGCACCACGTGCTTCTCTGAGAGGCTGCAGATTTAGCACGAGTTCGGCGGTTTTCATCCATTTCAGAGCTGGCTGGGGCTGGCACAGAGCAGTTTGCAGCCACTTCCCACACAGAGCAGCCCTGCAGCCCCCTGCTGCGGAAACCTTCCTGTTTATCCCCCATACACTGGACAGAAAAGCCTTTTTGCTCTAAATATATGTATTAACCAAAAAAAAAAGAAAGAAAAAAAGAAAGAAAGAAAAGAAAAAAGAAATATCCATGGTTTTAAGGCTGCTTCTATTTCTGCACAAATGAAGCCTGTTGTTCATTCTATTTTAGTAATGATTCRTATTGTTTTATAAAATAATACATTACTAAATGAATTAGAGTTCTAATGCAGTGTTTTCTGTATTAATGTCAGAAATTGAATTGTGGGGACTGTTACTTGATTCCATTGCTGAAAGCTGGGTTTTGTACTGAACAGATTCCTACTTTACACATAGTGAGGAAAACATAGTAGGAACCCAAGGTTTGCTCTTCTTGCTTAGAATAACTCTCCACCTATCCTGCCTCTAAGTATGGCGAGGAGCAGATGGTTAGGAAAAGACTACAAGAAACAAAGTGAGCATAATTTTCTCCTTCTCACACCTTCCCCATTTCTATCTCAGCATTTTAAAGGGTTCCTGAGTAGGAGACTGCGTGTGGATGCTGYGTTTAGCTATCTGCTGTGTTCCTCTGTAGGCCCATTTAAACTTTTGTCTTTCACAATATGCAGGGACAGCGAGTCCCGCAATTCGGTTACGTGCTCTGTGAAAAAACAAACTCCTCTTATTTGTTTTATACCTGCTTCCTGATAATTTCACTAGGGCACCATGGTTCTTTTATTACGGAAACGCTAAACAATGAGTCCCCTTTCACTTTATCCCTCACATTTATAATTTTATATACCACTATCTTGTCCCTTTTAGGTGTTTTCTGTCCAGCAGGAGAATCCTAATCCACTGGATCTCTCTTCCAGACCTCTGATCCCACTTGCTACCCAGCTCTGCTTCTTTGCTAGTTCTGCTATGTACTTTTCAGGTTGAATGATCAGAACTACACGCACCACTCGAGACGTGAGTGAACTGTTGACGGCATAAGGGTGTTTTCTGTTCTATTCTCAGTTCTTTTCCTAATAATTGCCAACATCTTTTTTTGCTTTCCGTTTGCTTTCTGAACACTTCTAAGCTTAAGCTGATGTCCTGAAGGTTTTTTCCCTGAGCAGTAATAACTAGTTTAGAGCCCATCATGATGTATGTGTATGTATGCACGGTTGTGGTTATTCTTCCCTATGTGTTTTCCCCGTGCATTTCTTAGCACTTACGGAGATTAATATTTGTCTGTCATTTTATCACTAAGTATTATGAGATTGTTCTTCAGCTTCTCACAGGCAGCTTTAATTTGATTATCCTGAATAAGCTTTCAGAGTCTTTAATCAATTTCTCAGAATCAGGACAGTGACTTCAGAACCACCATCTTAAAAATGACTGTGTGGCAATTTTTATTTACCTTAGTTTTATTTGATCCTTTAAGATKACTATTTGCATACTTTTATCCACAGGTGAAATTGAATAAAATCTTGCTCAAAAAAGCCAGAAAGAGCACTAATATAGTCATCTCAGTTCAGAAACTGCAGTTTTAGGAGAGCATGGTAACAGCAGCTCAGTTTAATCAGCTGAATTTAACTACTCCACAAAAATGAAACCAGCTAGTCCAACTTAGCAATGTAAAAGTGAGATGTTGAAATCTAGAGCTCTTTATAGTTGCGAGTACCTCCAAAGGGTGTTTAATCTCACCCTTAGCTTTTATGCTCAATCGTCAGATGGATTTTCCTTCTGCCACCTTGCCCTCCCTGTGGGCTGCAAAAGAAGTCAGTGGGGTAGTCCCCACTTGTCCCCACAAGTCCCCGCCTTGATTTAGAATAACACTGAAGTAGGTGAGATGCTTCTGGCTTGGGGGTAGGGGGAGGCTTTCCTGTGCGTAAGTTCTGAGACGAGGGCAGGAGATTGCCTGAGAAAATGGACTTAGCTCCTGCAGGAGCTGCCAGCTTGGCCTGATGCAGAAGTAGCAAGAGCCATTTCCTTCCTTTTCTTTGGCAAGGCGCAACAGGCCTCTTGCACTTGTCCTTTGTCTCCACTCCCCTGCTGCTTGCCCTGCAACCTSCTGTTGATGACGTGCTGCTGAAGAGCTCCTTGAGAGAAGGACAACTGGCAAATAAGTTAGGGAATAGCCTGCTTGCTTGACTTCATTGCCCTAAGAATATTTTCTGGAATCTATTAGGTGGCTTGTTTCTAAAGGCAATATGGTTATGCTGTGAATGAGCTTTATTTTCAGTACTGTGTTACTTGGCTTCAAACGTCGTAGAAAAAGAGGAAATTTTGTAAAAAAATCTTATTTTTTATTTTTCAGGAAACTTTCTATTCATCTAAGAATTTTTTAAGAACTTTAATAAAAAGATAATCAGTCAAGGCTAAATTTAGGATAATTTCATACTCTTTAATATATTTTGAAAAATTTAATAAAAAGATATGCAGGATTAAATTTAAGATAACTTCATCCTCGTTAATATATTTTGAAATATGAAGCATTAATATTATAATAGCATTGAAAATGTTAAATTGTTCATTAAGATTAAAAATTTTAAGAATCATAGGAAATAAAACCTATAGAAATTYTAGCTACTGTGTTATACCTCTAGAGTAAAATTCAGACTTAGCACTGAGAAAATGAACARAAAAAAAACCCTTGTATTAAAGGGGTTACACCCATGTACAGGGTTCTTTTGATTTATTAGGAGTATGTAATCCTCATAAACGTCTATTTGTTTGTGATGTGAAAGCATCACATTTTAGCAAAACTCTCCTTTAGATTGGTAAACTGCAGGACACTGCATCTGGGAGTTTCTGAATAATTTATCTGAAGTAATGAGTATCGTCATGTGATGCTGTATCAAAGCAAGTGCTCAAGTGAAAGCCAGCTGGGTACAGCCATTGTATATCAAATAGTTACTTGAGTTGTCTCTCTGGAAAAATTAGAGAACATAATGAGCAAAATTAGAAAACCTGGGGAGCAGTCTCCATGGATAACCATTAGCAAGAAGTAATTTGATTACTGTGAAATCCGTGGAAGTTCATTGTTTACAAAGATTGCTAGAGTTATAAGAGAGAGGCATGTCTACGTACACCCATCTGTTTATACAACATGTACGTACAAATATACAAAGTATGGTGTGAGTATTAGGTGTACTTATTTTTGTTACGTTCAGTTTTTTGAAACACTGACAGTRTGTTTATTTGCTGTGAATCTAAAAGGCACTCATTTAATGCCCAGCAGAAGGTTTTGGTTTGAGTTTCCCAAAACACTTTATTTAGTCTCAGTAAAAGTAGATGCTTCAAAACCAAGATCCAGGAAAGGCTGACAAAACACATTTACTAAGGGAAAATGCACGGATCTGTTAAGTATTAGACTGATGCTTTTATGGAGCATATGTATTTAAAGTACCATTTGTCCCCCACTCTGCACAATATTGACTAGGAATATAGAGCCATTAAGTACAGAACTGGGGAGAAGTACAGAACTGGAGAGAACTGCCGAAGTTTCAGTGGAGCCAACGGTGCTGCAGCTGGTCTGCATCTCTGAGGATCAAGTCCTGTTCTAAGCATTGTAACAACTGCTTTTAACAGCCTGTAAATCTACTGTATCTGAATAGTCTAACAATGCAGCCATTTCCAACACCTTTGGGAGCCGCTAGTTAATAACGCAGAAGCAATTTGATGATGTATTTGTATCAATGGCTTTTGTAGCTATGGCTAATTGCTTTTTCTTGCGGACCTGGTRGAGACACTGCTTCGTAAGGTTGTCATTAGCTTGGGGGAAAAAGGTCCATTGATTAGAGGCATGAATAGAATGGCTTGCTATCTAAATCATCGTTTGGGGATTCCCAAATGGACAAGGGCACAGCCTGTCTGATCTTAGCAAAGCTCTGCATTGCAGTGGGGAACTCCCCAAAAGGTATATCAGCTTCTGATGTTGACCTTAAATCAAGACATGCACAGCCTTGTTGTTTGAAGGAAATAAAACAGAAGGCTTTTATTTTCAATAATAGATTTGAAGTGTGTTAGCTCAGATCTGATCCAAAAATAAATTAAAAGCAAAGAGATCTATGGTAATGTAGAGCAACAGGCACATTTCTTTGACCTATTTAGATATATTTCTATTGTGCAGGAAAGCAAGAAAAGTATTCTACTAAGGTATTTGAAATGTGAATATTGCAGCATTATTCTGTTGCATGGGAGTTTGAACAAGGAGGTAACTACTGCATAATGTTTGTCTAATTTTATGTACTAACATAAAGCAGTAACATTATTAAATTTTAAAAACAACCAGAAAAATATGGTGTAAATCTAGCTAATGCTTTGGTTTCTTTTCATGCAAAGAAGGTTTAAAAATATGGTTTTCAAACTGATAGTACCCTCCAGCAGTCATTAAGAATGACAAATGGAATATTTAATAAACCAAATTTAAAGATCTATTGTTATCCTGTTAAAATTTCACTCTACTAAGAATGTAATGTAAACATGAGTTGTGTATTGGAGTGTTTTTATCACCCATTAAATTTCTGTAGCCAGGTAATGTCTTACTAAGGGAATAGACATTAATACATTCCCAAACCTCAGATATGTTTGCAGAGCTGTCTATCAGCAGTGCATTAGTTTGTTTTCAAGTTAGTAGAGAAAGGTAAAATAAAAAATTTAATTCATTAAAACAGTATACAGTATTTGCAGGCTGAAGGAAACATTTTATGCTTTTCTCTCTTTTTACTTTTTATGTCCTGAAAGTCAACTGAGACAAAAAGAAAAGGATGGAATCCAGCTCTGTTATAAAATTTAATCTGACCTACAGATTTTGGACCACTACAGGAACACAGATACATGTGGCAAGCCTACAGTATTTTGATTTCCTGCACTGTCAGATTTTTAATGATTATAATTAAAWGTCCAAATCTGTGATGAGAAAACAGATCTTTCACTTAATACTGTGCCTCTCATCCATTTAACCCTTTAAGAGGGCTTACATCTGCTAGTTGTGAGTAATAAGTACATTCAGACACCAAAACCTTCACTGAAATCCTCAATTTTGTTTTGTAAGTTACTAGTCAGAGTATCTGGATATGGCACAATAAAGCCTTTTGAGAAAACACTTTAAACGGAGCTTCAAACATACTGTGCTGAAAAATACAAAGCTTCTAACTCCCATGTCTACAGAAGGTAAGACAGGTAAATTACTCTGCAACACGATTCTGAACAGAACTGCTGCAGCAGTTTCCTTTAAGGATAATATATCCATTGCCTATTCTGCTATCCTCTCTGCCCAGCTGATCCCACAGGTAACATCTGGTACCATCCTGTCCCCCTTATATCAGGACTGTGAGCATGAGAAGTGCTCTCTGCTTTACACTCCCTCACATGGCAAGGCAAGGCAAAACAAAGATAAAACTTAGTCTTTGCTGAGTACTGGAATTAATAGTGTTAAACACTTTATCACCACTGGGCTGAAAATTGAGTTATTTATTATCAATCAGAATGCCGTTCTGGAGTTCCACTACAGTTAGGACTGAGCTACTTTCATTATAAAATCAATTTCCTGGAGATGCCTATCTCCATTGGTTTAATATGTAGCAGATCGAAAGTTGGCACAGAAGTGCTGGTACTGATCCAAAGTAGAAGTACTGACTGTTGAAGAGGAGGTATAGTTGAAAAATGAAAAAGTAATAGTTTTTTCCATGTTTCATATTGGCTAGTGTTCTGCAAGCCTAAGGATACAGCTCAGGTATTTTTATACTTAAAAGTAAGTCCCCATTCCCACTTTGTCTGCACAGGAGGCAGCTCCCRTTCCATCCTAGCTGTCTTTCTAGAAGTACCCTCCACATTAATCCCAAACATTCTTTTTCCTTTTTTCCCTAGTTGACTTTTAATGGGACTTTTCACAAGGATCTCCCGTAGACTTCAGTTTTGGTAACCTTCATTGCATCAATATTGAGAAGATGGAGGAGCAGAATTCACATGTGCCCAGTGGAGGCAAGGATAGGACTGTAGATGTGGGATGCCTGGCTTGAGAGTGGCTGAGGTTTCTCTAGAGTGATCCGTCACCTTAGGTACTCACTGCAGCATGGGAGAGAGGTGCTGTACCTAGGTTTAGACTGCCTGGCTTCTGTGCTACTAGCATGGCCCTTCAAGAGCTCCAGCAGGCTAATTCATCCTACAATAAAGGCGTCACCTGTATCCTTCAGATTTCAGAGCAGGAAATCCCCATAGTGACTGAGGATATAAAACTTATTCAAAACGGAGATGTTTACAGCTGCCCTTGCTTGTACTCTTACAATGTCACTGCAATCATAAGGTKGCAGGAACAACGAGGGCACTACATCATGCTATTAATACGTCTGTGCTTGGTCTGTTCTAAGAGGATTTTTCAGCTTTAACAGTTTTATATGTCTACAGATACTCTTAGTCATGGATTTATTAGGATATTTTTTTTTTTAAGTCTTATTAGATGCATCTTCAGAAATGGGGTTTAAATCTGTCTTTCCTAAAGTAATTTAGCATGTATTAAAAACCCAAATTTCCTTCCTTTGACTAGAGGGCTACTTCAAAAGATGTTAAACTGTTTATCAGCYTGATAACCTTCTTCTACCTCATTTCTTAGCCATCCTATTTCCTTTTCCCTCTCTACCTCAGCTGGCCTCCTCACCCTTTAAGTGATCCTAGCRCATGCTAAAGATGTCAGACCGATAAGTCTGCAGACTCAGGCTCTTTATCAGACTTTAACGATGTTGTTCATTCAAGAGTAAGCAATGTCAGTCCTAGATCACGGATTATTGTCATGGACTTTCAGGCCCCTGTCTGGAGAAGGAAAATCTATATGACATGTTCTTTATCTTCTACAATAGTGGCCAAGTAAAAGCTGCTGAAATATTTGCAGTATTGACTACTGATGATGAATGAGTAGATAACAGGTTTATGTTAATTGGTGTAATGTCATTGTATCAGAGACTCCATGTTTGCTGGTGTTTGGGCTATTAGTCACCTACAATCATGCTTATTTAGTATTTGTACCACATATTATCCAAAATACACCATTATTGATGATACAGAATTGAGTCTCAAACTCTGAGCTAATTAGAAAAATCCCAAACAGAAAGAGAAAGCAAAACAACACAGTGCAAGATTTGGATCCTCTTTTAATACCAGTTTCCCTTCACATGTTTTTCTTTTGTTATATAGCACTGTCCCTGCCTTTTTGTCTCGTGTATTTTTCCTTTTTAATAACTTCTGCCTATCTGCATTCTTGATTTCCTTCTTATTTATTAAACTCTCCTTTTCTGATCTTGTATTTTTAGTTAGCTGTTTTAGTTAGGTGTTGCCTGTTGTCACTCTTTCGTATAGTTTTATCTGAACTGTAAGCCCTTAGTTATGAAGCCTGTAGATATCTGTCCAGACAGAAACACGGTGAAGTAAAAATCATTGGAGATGTTGTTATTCTACTTGCATAGGCCACTGCAAGGCTGGGACCTGCTAACAACTGCTCTGTTGTGTTTAACAGTGAACATGAAAGGCAAGGGACAGTGACTTTACCGGGTGTCAAATCAGGTCTTTGCAACCTCACTTTAGCTGGCAAAATTTCACTCTTTTCAAAAATCTCAAAAGTCATCCCCTTGGCTTCCTTTCCTTTTCAGGATAGGATAGTGGATGAATTCTGCACGGATGAAAAGGATGACTCCCAGACAGATGTCTTTGCATTTTTTAATAGTTTGGGTTCCCGCAGTAGCCTTAGGATTTCCTTCTAGTCCTCTACCTCTATATCAATCAGTATGGTTCCAAATTTAATGCTCCATAGGTCTTGCAGAAGTTTCAATAAGTGAAAATGAGCCAAGCTATATTGCCCTTGCAAAGATTTCCTTACTTTTGTGTGACGCAAATTGCGCTCTTCTTTCAACCATTGCTTTTTCCCCTAGATCCTATGTATTCCTTATCAAGGTCCTCAGGAGTAGGATGACTTTTTGCCAGAAAGACAGTTTATAAAGTCATCTGGTAAAGGAAGGGGCTGCATGCCTACAGTGTCAGGCTCTGTACAACTGATTTCCATTCAGTGGTCCCAGAGAAATCCGAAGGATGATCTCAGTTCTACTTGTTCCCAGTTCCAAGAAAATGAGCTTACCTTTAGGTTGGCTAGAATTAACAAAAATAGTGTCATTGTTTATCAAGTTAACTACTCTAATTTCAATGTTCTCCTTCTCCAAAAGAAAACCTACAAAAATGTAAATAACAATCTATTTCTGCTCTTGTTCTTTCAAGAGAATTATTAATAAAGCAGTGTATAGTGATAATCCTTGCCAGCTCCTTTTATTTGTTTTAAAGGCCTATTCAAAAACATCATTAAATAAAAAACACATATCAGTTTAGAAGTTTTAAACATAATTCAGAAATGCAMCATCATTTTAGAAGCTACTGTTCGGGCACTAAAGGCCTAAAYAAAGGCTAGCAGCTGCAGAGCAGATGTTATATGTTTTTAAATTTATAGTTTGGTAATTACATTATGGCATGTCCAAWGCTATTAGGCTGTTCATTTAGACATTTTTCATGATGATAATGATAATCAAAGCCGTAATCTTTGCAATAATGAGCTGGGTGATTTAAGAAAATGCTATACCTGCATTTTATTTTTGTTTTTAAAATTCATATTTTTCATCAATTCCATTCTCTGAGCACCATCATCTTCCACTGGGCAAGCTTCCCTTGCTTACAGGTCCTAGCAAGGCATCTAGTCCTACTGCTAGCATATTCCTGTCAGCAGTTTAATGTTTTTTACATAAACAACCACACAGCCCAAGGAACAGCCATAGTCCACAGATTCTCATAGGGTTGTAACATCTGAATACACCTTGCAGCCATCGTCAGGCGTAGACTTCAGGGTGACTTAGCAGTAGAAGTCTGCTCCAAAATCTTCATGATACTACAAATACTACTGTTCAGCAATTGCAATTTTATAACCATCAGTTAGGCTTGAGTTCCTCATTAAACTTTCAGCTTTTAGTAACCTTCTCTCTGCTGACAGGAGGACACTAACTGCAAATTTAATTTGAAGATAAAAATAGGTTGGTTAATACTTTGGCATTGAAAATTGTCTCTTAAGTATCTGCACAGCCATTTAGGGTGTTTCTATGAGTTTATTTTACCTAAGTGGATGAAAAGTGGAGATAGGAGCTTTCCAAACTGTTATTCATCTATTCCTGATGGTGYAATCAGTCTTACTTCCTGCTAAAAGGATGATATTTAGCTTGTTTTACTTTGCACACATATGGAGGTAACTATCACCCAGCAGTCATTCAAGAACTGAGAGTTATGTCTGCAGCTGTTGCACAAGCAGGGATCTGAATGTACCTTGAGTATCTGCAGGGCTYACCAAAATGCCCGGTGTTGTACTCTCTACAGAGAGTAAAAATGTAGCTCAGACACTCTCTAATTCAGGTTTCACCTTCCTGAGAGAAAGGTCTTCATGGGATAATTGAAAAAAGCATCCTGGCATAAGCAAAGGATTTTATTCTGCCGACAGACAGGATATTTTGTCTGCCCTGACCTAGACTTACAGTGTAGAGCTGTCCTTAAAAACTGGTGGGGAGGTATGGAGTGTTTAAGACCAGGTATTTTGCACTAGCTTCCTTATCAGAATGAACATTTACTCAATAACTTAAGTCTTCATTTGAATGCATTTTTATTTAATATTTTAACATGTCATTTTTCCAGTTTGCACCTTGCAGCTGGCACCTCTGCAATGTATTTTATTTGCAGACTTCTTTTACTGAATCACTAGATAGAGGAGCTGTGACAGTTATCCATTAATTATACCTTTATATTAAAGTCTAATAAAAATATGACTTGCAAGCCTCTGATAGTGGCTAAATAGTGATAGTTAAGCTACCATGATCTGGTAGTTGAATTTGCAGTTGATTGAATATTCGTATAGGTATTCACTTAATTGTATTAACTGCAAATATTATATATGAAAAATTTGCTTTGGGGATTGGAATGAAAAAAAGCAGTAGAGTTTTTATATCTCAGCAATAATTAACATTGTCTTGATGCACATTCACACTATGCCAGTCACAGGCAATCCAAAATCATCAACATATGTGCCATGGCCTTCCAATTGATTTAGTCTAAACTGGGCAGAACTACTGCATTTCAAATGCAGGAAAGTAGAGATCGTGCTGCTTATTCTATCTGCTGCAATTTATAAAAAATGAAGTGAAAATACCCAGTGAGAGTCTAGAGGTCTTTTCAGATAGTTAAAAGTGAATGACATGAAAGATGAAACCAGCTATTTCATTTAATCTAGAACAAGAAATTGAAAATATAATGCATTCATAATTTTAAATCACAGCTCTGCCTAGTCCCATGACTCTTCTTTCTCAAATCCCTGCTAAACTGAGTCTTGTGTAAAGGCCAGATATAAGCAATTTTGGGACATGTTAGTAGCATAGAGACCAGACAGACTCTCACTGTTGGCTGAAGCTGAAGAGGCCCCACAAGCTGCAGACTCTAGAAGGTGGCATAAATGAGAAGAGTATAATTATGCAGACACCTACGCTAGAGAACGCTGGGTCTCAGGAGGCGTTCCTAAGAAAATACATAAAGCACAATTCAGTAGGTTTCTATTAGAAGTTCATTTAAGAGTGGATACTCTAAAACTTATGTTTAGTCTAAAACTTATGGGGAAGAAGATTATTTCACTGATTACTAGAACTTTGTCATCATCAGTTTATATGATCTTGACCTTTTTTAATGAAATGGAAACTTTTCAATTTTTTCACAGAAAAGAGAGGCAAGTGCTCTGCAGGAACCATAGACATACAGTTTCTGTCAGCTTTGGGATTTTCTGACAGCTTTTACTRTTTGTGACTAGTATACCATAACGCTGACAGCTTTTATTCTTTGAATAAAGCCTGGGAAGGGAATTTCTATTGAAATGTGATTATTCCTTTCACTAACGTAAATAGAGTCCGTTCCTGCTTACTTCTGATTCCGTAACTCTGCTCCCTAAGCAGTCRCCCTTCACCTTGTTGGTTTTTTTTCAGACACCAGCTATTCTGGGGGCCTGGCAGAATTCCAGGTTAAGAGTCTGCTCTGCTCCAGCTGAAAATATTGAGAAAAGTCCCATGCACTTCAGCTGCAGTGAGTTCAGCTTGCCACAAATACCATACAGATACTYTTGTACTTTGCATCCCTTTTTTTCCCATGAACTACAAAAATGAGCTTTACTACAGTCACCTTTGGAGCTCATTTCTCTTTAAATGTTGTCCTTCCTCAGAGTTCCAAATCCTTTAGCCCAGTTGGTTAGAGCGTGGTGCTGCTAATGCCAGGGTCGTGGATTCAATCSCCGTATGGGCTRTGCTGAGGGTTGGACTAGATGACCTCCAGAGGTCCCTTCCAACCTTACCATTCTATGAGTCTATGATGATTATAAAAAAATGACAAATAACATCAGGGGTTTCTCGTCCCTTATCTGAGTAAGGATTGTGATGGTAACACAGCCGAAGTAATTGTAAATAAGTAAATCTAAATTTAGATAATATGTCCCTGCACATATTCTTTATGCACCCAGATCACTCCAGTTTATGTCACCTTGTTCTAATCTCTTCACCAGTTAATACCCAATACCTCATACCTACCTAACACTTAGAATGATAGTAAATGTTTTCTACTAGCTATTACCATTGTATGGGGGCAAAGTTTAAAGTTGTAAGTTAAGTTCATTTCTAATTTCAGGGTTTCCCTGAAAAAGTTAYTCTAGAAAGATATGGGATAGCCATGGACGAAGCAAGCTCTGGACTAGGCAAGTTGTTTGCTGATGAAGAGTTATTCAAAACCTTTTCAAATAACTTTTTATTAAGTCACAGATAGGGACCCTTTTGTTATACCTTCAGCTTCTTCTCAGCTAAGGAATGAATGCATGTAGAAGGCAAGACCCAAACACAAACATCACTGAAAAAAGTTCCTTTCAGATAGGAACATGAGCACTAGAAACATGATTTTTGTCTCTTCCATCCCTAATATATACCCAGTAATTCATACTGAAATTAGAACTAATAATAATCAAGACAATCACCATGATTGCATATGGTAACTGCAGTTTCTTGCTACTAGCTGTTACGCTTGTGTATAATGTTTTCATTCTCTTTTCAATTGCTTTCCTAGCACTTAGCTTTAACTAACCTTAGGATTTCTTTAAAGACATCTAATACTGATMACCATGACTTCTTAAGTTCTTTCTTTAGATTACATCTTCCTCAGAGAAACCCTGCAGCGTATAAGGGACTCATCCAGTTTTTGCACTTGAGAGAAACAAAATGCRCTTGGGAGAAACTAAATGCAGTCTATATTAAAAGAAATTGTGAAAAACTGCAAAAGAGTTTATTTCTAGCACTGCAGGTTTTTTAAATAAGGAAAATAGTATCATTCTTAAATTGTTCCATGTTTCACAACTCTTGTTTCTTTTGTCTAAAATATTAACCTACTCTTCTGTGTAGCTACTGTTAAACAAAGTATGGATATCATTGCTACATTGAGCTGTGTTAACTTAGAATTGATGTAGGCCATCTGGAGATGATATGTGTCTTTTTCCTCTTCAATCTCAAAACCCCAAATCTAATCAGGTATCTAGAGTCCTAGACTGGGATTGCATAAAGGACAGTTTAGTTAAAAAACCCTTTTGTCTTATTTATAACTTCACKTAAATTCTTTTCCTCATGAGCTGGCTGAATTTTGTGTGTAGGTTTAGTTTATCAGATAATGTTATTGTTCTACTCTTTTGAGAGGTAAAGAGAAAGCATGTAGCCTGTAGTTTTTGCTATTCAGACTTTTTCTTTGAGCACTCTGGCAATTTAATTGAACATTGAATAAGAAGATAATATCTTTAAATCACATTGTGGATMACATACTGTAAGGACCTTGCACATAACGTTAGGTGCTGCGTCCCCAAACTGCATGTTTTCTTAACTTCTGCTTTCTGGATCTAGCTCTCCCTGCCTAGGCATATGGGAGATGCACTCACCAATATTTCTGTTAGCCAGAGATTTTTTCTTTACGTTAKGTCCTCTCATCATCACAAAACAGAATTCATTTGGGATTTCTGTCCAGGGTTAAAAACAGTTCTTGTATGTGTGAACGTACTTAAGGTATAATATTTCTAAGCCATAAAGAAAAACAGGAAATTTTCCATCTGAAGTTTTGCATGTAGATGGGCCCATATTAACAGATTTTAAAGCATGCACAATGGACATGTTAGAGAAAAATTCAGAGCCTGGGCAGAATAGATGCATAACTCTATACCTGCCCATGCAGCGACCCCTCAAAGCCTGCAAGCCTCAGCTAGAGGTGGCTTTGAGAATCTTCTGTCTTCTCCCAGCTGTCAGTCCAGATCTTGGTAAAAATAAATCTTGCTGTGGCGGCTGCCTCCATCATCTGTGCTTAGACTGGGCAGTGGAAGGARAGGAGCACGGCTTCCACCTGTCCAGAATCACAGAGATAGAGCACAAAAAGATCCTTACCGAATGTAAACTGTAATAAGTCTGACTAAGGCCATGATAAGCTGTCTATGTACAAGATAATGATGCTCTCCAAACTTGTGAAGGCTGCCCTGTTTCTATTACTTTTGTTTATAGCTAAGACATAAATCAAATGAGTGATTTTAAAAAGAAAAAAAAATCTTAATCCTGTGTATCCATGACAAAGAGATTCCAAGCAATGCAACAGTATTCTCATACACTGTACTGCTTAATAATCCATTTGGAATGAGAAAAGTATCTAAGTATTTTTCAAAGAACATTGGAGGTATGGTCTTCCTTGAGAGCTAGATAACTGGAAATGGAATGAAAATCATATGCTGTTCTTCRTTGTAATTGTAAATAATAGCTGGTATGCTGTGCAGTCAATAACAGAAAAAGCCAGTTTAATTGCATTACAAGCAACTTGCTCTTCTGCATTGGTGATCTTGCTCTCTTGCATCCTGCAGTCTTTTTTAATACCCTCCTCAGTTTAACATGGATTTTCTAATATAAAGCAATGAGCCAAGAAATGAAATAACTCCAATGCTCAGCTATATAAAATCACACTATCTGTATATTTTTCCCAAAACCAAATCTAAGCAAATATTAATGGGCAGCACAAAGGATAATGATAGTATGTTATCTGAACTTGCTTTTAGAGGATTAAAACAACAGATGAGAGAGCAAATAAAAATTAGAAGTTACAGTAAGTTATATTTGACAAAGCTTCTGCATTATTAGTTAATCCAGTCAGTAAATGCAGCAACAGAAACTGTCTTTTCTGTTGAAAATATTAAATCTAGGTGGATATCTACATTAAAAAAACACTGACTACCTCTCACCATTGAGGAAATATTAATGATTTGCTATTCCAGGCAGACAGTAAAACAAAGGAAAAAAATGGAGCCACTTTCGGTGGCATTTTTTGTTAAATTTGACTTTAAAATGGGATGAAGAAAAATAGCAAGTGTATAATGAAAATATAGGCGCATTGAATCAAGATGGTGCAAAGCTATGTGGCTGTGCAATCTCGGGATCCCRTAGTGTTAGGTTATGTGATAAAAAGCTCAGCTGCACCCAGTGCAAAGGAGCACAGAGACAGAGAGGCAGGTGGAGGAACCCAAGTAGCCCTGGCTCCTCCTGTGCCCATCACAGGAGAGCGATCAGCCCGTGAAGGGTTCATCTCCACACAGAAGGAACACAGGGGCACAACAGCAGGTGAGGAACCCAAATTACCTGCTCAGAGAATGGATACCCTGTCCAGTGTCCCTTGTATGTCCCAGGTATGAAACTCATCACAATAATTCAAGGGCAACAAGAGAGCGATGGGAATAAAAAGGGCCAGCTGCATGTAAACAGGCTGCTGATCAGCACCCTGTGCCTGATCAGCACACTGTCTTCTTTCTAAATTCCTCTCTGTTCTCTTGGGTGAGGGACTCTATTTTCTGCACAAGTGTATGTGGAGGTTTAAATTGCTGCAACTGGGGTCAGACCATGGCTTACAGGGGCCCTTGTGTCTGCTGTGCTAGCAACTGGAGAGAGTGAAAGTAAGTGCCAACAACTGGAAGGGGGCCACAGTCATAAGGCCCGTGTTTTTGTAGTGCCAGCAACTGGAGTGAGTGGGGGTACACAAATGAGTGTGTAGTCACTAGAAAACATCAAGCTGGACTAGCTGGTAAGTAGGTGAAGTGACCTGGACACCAGGTATGCATGTGTATCTCCAGCAGTGAGACCACAGGGGAGTTGGCTGCTAAGCGGATGAGGGGAGTTGCAGCCAATGGCCAGAGGGACTGTAGGGGCCAGGGGGACCAACTGGAAAACCTGTGTGTGAGTATATGTGTGCATGTGTGTGGTGTGCGTGCGTGTATGTAGGGCTGAGGTGCCTAGAAGTGTGAGGATCCAAGACCAGCTACTGGATGGACAAGATGTCCAGCTACTGGACGGATCCCCAGTGTGTGTGCACACACATGTGTGCCTGGAGGGGTCCATACCAGCATCTGGGGTAGGGCCGTGGGCCTCAGGGGCTTGTATGTCCAGGTTCCAGCAGCTGAGGAGACCAGAGATCCAAGGAGCCGCTACTGGATGAACYGAGTGTCTAAGCCCAGCTGCTGGGCATATGTGTACATGTATATGTCTCAACAGACCTTCCTGCTGGTCAGCCAGGGAGGGGAACAGGATGAGGCCATTAGTGCTGTTTGTGTTTGTGTGAGTGCTGTGTCACAGTGTGCTCAAATCGTGTCAGTTCGATACCAAAGGCCAAAGCAGTAAGGATGAAAGATACCTGTCTCTAGTAAAGTTTTCAGTGCTACAGTTCTTCACTGAAAACCACAGTGTTTCCTCAAGACTGGCTCTGACAGGGTGGGACCTCCACGCTTGGGGAGGTCACTAGCTCCTAGGYTGTGTTTGCTCCTCACTCTTCCGAACTGCGAGGAGTGGGGTGGGAATAACCGAGGCAAGCCGTGCTGTGCCGCAAGGACCCACACTCTCTTTGCCTGCTTGGACCTCTTCTCATCTTCTCCTCTCACTGCAGACTGAACTATCATTGCCTCAGCAGTATGCCCGTGAGAAAGCTACTTGTGTGTTAGGGGACAACTGAATTCACTTAGCCAGCTATGTAAGATTTTGGGTGGTGTTTAATGTTTTAACAGTCTCTGCAACTTGGCCACAGCAGGAGAGGCTCTGTTAATGTACAATAAACAAGAGCTGATTGATTTTGTAGTCTCACGAGGAAAGCCTGTCTTAACATTTGACTAAAGCTCTCATATCTTTTGCTCTAGTAAATCTACAAGCAGTAGAACAAACAGCACTCTAGTACTTCATATGTTTAAAAAAAGAAAATCTATTTCCATCTTCCAAAAGACAGAATCGGAGGTGCAGAAGGTCATTACAAATTCCCAGGTGTTCTGTAGCACCATGCTCTTGAAAACGAACGTATTTATTTTTTTAGAAGGAGCTGGGACAATTTTAGCATCAGCTTACCTGTGCAATGAACTGCATTTTTGTTATTGTGTGAACTTTCATTTTATACAACAGTCTTTGTATGAGCAGCAATGTTTATGTAAAACTGAAAACTAAGAGGAAAATAGAATATAATAAAAATCTGTGCTTTTACAATGAAGCTAGGATTTCCATAAATTATTCTTAGTGTATTTAGAGCCTTTCGCTAGGCCCCTTGAGGTCAGTAAAACTCTCTACTATGGCCTGTACCCAGGGTTTAGACAGGAAGTTCAACTCTAAAGGTTAAGGCTTTGGGAAATTCAATATTTTATCTTTGACTCGTTTCAGCACTGTGCAGCTTTTTAATACCTTATAATTAGCAGGGAGTTTTTTGATGAAATATTATGCTTTTCTACACTCTGCCGATGTTTTTTTACAGTATTTATGGTGAGTTTAAAGGAAACTTGAAGTTTTGAAAATACCTACTGAGAATACCTTTTCCAATATTATAATTCTAGGAAAGTATTTTGGTTTCACTTTTTCATAATGATGAAAGCCCTTTATTTATTCCTAAGGAACTGAGAGCAGTCCCAAGAGTGTACTGCCGCAGAGTTGGAGCTGAGGAGCCTACAGTGCTCCTGGCCAATTCGGTCCTGAGTCTGCAGGCATCCATGCGTGCCAGGCACAGGCACGGATGTGGGCAGTGAGCCTGCAGACTCTGCAAAAAGCTTTGCTCTGCCAAAACTGGATTCCTAGAGCTTATAGCCATCAGAGTGAGACAAGTCAGGGGGGACCTGAGACCCTTGACTAGTACCAATCTTCCAGGGCTTTCAGGGTCACATCTTYTGAGCAACTGGCAGGATTACCAATTCCAAATAGTCCAGATAAGAAAATTGCCTGGGAACTTCAGATCCTAATACCTGAGGTGCTCAGCAAGTCACTGGGCTAGCTGACCGTAAAAAATGTGGGTAGTACTTGTGTTGAATGTTGTAGTATTCTTCTGAAGTACCGTTATGAAACCAGTAAGCTTCCACTAAACATTTCAGCTTTGACAAATCAACATATTCCAGCAAAAGATCCACATAATTTTTATGTCATATCTACTGAATAAATGTGAAACTCCCTAATTCAGAAGCCAGTTTTCGTTAAGTCAAATGGACTTTACCCCTCAGCAAAATTTAAAAATTGCCCTAAGCCTCATTTTGTCCTCCTGGGTGCCCTCTTTTCACCATGCTCCTTTTTGCGGCAAAGCCCTAGTGCAGATTCTACACACTGAACAAACCCAATATTAAGTTCAGTTCATTGTAGAAATCAGCAGAATCCTGTTCCTGAAAGCTCATATTAAATTTATTTTTAAATTTATACATATATATGTATACTGTGTTAAATGCCACTAAATGCAAGGATTACTTTATGTTCTTATATATGTACTTCAACATGTGCAAGTTCTTTGAAAGGAAATGAAGTTTCTAATCTTTTTAGTATTTTCTCTTAAGTGCTAGCAAGTTTTACTCATTTTCCTGACAACAAAATGCTTGTCATGAAGAACATCAGCTAAATACTACAAAGTATTTTAAAAGGAAGATCATAGGCTTTGAGATAATTGACAGATAAGTTATGGTCAAAGGAAAGTATTTTTTCTTTAGCATTTAACAAAACTTTTACAGCTGCCATTGTGTTGAAAGATAATATTAAATTCTTTAAACTTCTAGTCGGCTTGTCATGAATTAAAAGCACCCACTAAAATGAAGTTCTAGGAATTGAGATGTAGTTTTTCAGGTAATATATGTCCCATCTCTCTCTGGTCCCTTTGTGAAGCATGACATTTTTCAAGTCATTTTAATTCAGTTTATCAATACAAATGATGTACTTTAATTAGTATTTTGTTTTCATATGCCAATTGCTTCCATTTTCAGTCTTGGATTGGGAGAAATGGTAATATAAGGGAACAATGAAATATCCTAGTTGAAAATGTATTCTGCAAGTGAGTAAAACAAAAACTTACTATCTAAATGTACAAGATAAAAACTATCCTGTTTTGTTCTCTTTTGTAGTCAATGTAAGTTTCAAGACTGTAAGAAAAGAAAAAAGGCAGTGTTTAGTTGTTAACCTTAAATTTTACTCCTCCAAGCTATCATTCACTAATAGCCTGACTGATATGAGCTGAACAACTTTCATGATACGAGATACTGATGTTAATAAGGCAAAGTTAGTAACACTAAGGCAAAATATGAAGTACTGATGTTAATAAGCAAAGCTCTGGTTCATTAGAAAAGCAACATTTATCTCTTCAGAATTATTTTTCTGAATCCTAGAGTTGAAGATGTGGATCTCAAGAGACGATAACTCCCTTCAGAGATAAAGGGTTCGTATCAACTTCCCCTTCAGAGAGGTCTATGAGTTTTAATTTGGTACACCTGGGACTTCTGCCAGCCCACCAGTGAGTCTTCTGCTTAGTTTCAACTCTGACAGGGTCAGATCTCCACATCTGTAGAATTGCTTATGGTCCTATGAGAACGTGTCATTTGAGATATCCCGAATATAGCTTGAGAAAGAGTGCCGAAAGACCTTAGTGGTGTTTTCATCTCTGTATTTATAGTTTTAAAAAAGCCACACCAGAAGCACTAATGTAAATCATGCCAGATACTGAAATGGAGAATGGGAGCTGGTTACGTAAACCTTTATCTATTGAGGTCAGATAACCCACAAAAAACTTAGAAAACTTCCAAAATGACAGAGGAACTTATTTGAGCATATTTTTTTGTTCTGATATTTGAATGCTGTGCATATCCTGAAAGTTACAGAAATATTTAAGAGGTTCAGATCCCCTAGACATCCCTATCCCACACTATTCCGCTATCCTGATCTCATAGTTATGCTCTATCCTATACTAGCCAAGCTCATCAAGTCAGATTCTTCCTGTTTAGAGATATCTGTACCCATGTCAGTGGATTCAACATAATCAGAAGCTGTTTCTCTGACAGTGATTTTGTTTTCCAGATTTGCAAACATGAATTGATTAGCTGTGGTCTGTAGTCCTTTCCATGGAGCACTTAGATTTTAAAGGAAAGTTACATTATTGCTATAAAAATTGTAGATTTGCCTTAGTTTATGTCCTTTGCTTTTGCAAAGGACTGTTTTTCTTCAGTAGTAATGCTAGTAAATATATTGTACTGGTTACCGCTCAAAAGAACAAATTCCTACAAAGATTGTAATCCTTTATAGCAATGAAGTTTGATCTCATTGATTTGTCCTTCAGAGTCTTGGGGCTGCATATCAGTCCTCTAATACGTTAGTACTTTTCTACATCCTGATCTCACTGAAGCATCAATAATTATCTGCCATCTAGAAACCCAGTACCCTGCAGGAGGCTTGTGTCAGCTCTGAGAAAGCATCTCAATGAGAAAGGAAAGCAGAACCATGCCTGAATGTTTGCCAAGACTGTAGAAGAAAGTGATATTACCAATAAGACCTGGACGCGTTGGGAAGTGAGGCTAGGGGCTGTGGAGCACACAGGAGAGGTTAGGTACATTGCCCTGAACTCAAGGTCAGACTGAAGGCAAGATGATGATTAGTTCTTTTGCTGTGCTTATTCTTCTTCCAATTCATAATATTTTTTTAAGAGAAACATGTCATCAGATGGGAAATGCTGAGCCATAGAATAATGTCAGCTGCTACTTTAAATCGCATACAGCAACTGAGAATCAAGCTGAAACTCTCAAAGTCTGATCTGACATCTTTCTCACTGACTAGACGGACATTTGGGAAAAAATCTCTGTGCTTGAAAGGTAGGGATATTATCAAAAGAGCACAAGTAAAAATGAAGATGATGTGAGAAACGCCATTTGACATTTACAATGTTGATGTTCAAGCTACATAACATTGCAGAAATGCTAAAACATCATTGTGGACATCTAATTAATATTTGTTTTTCTTGATGTTAATAATATCTGTCTTGGCACTGAATTTTCATAGTATCTCTCTTTCTAGCTTCATCAGATCTCTATGGAGACAGCTTTTGATAGAAACCCACTAAAGTTGACCCATAACATGAAAGTCTGTGTCTTGAGAATACACATTTTTAATTGGACAGGGCTGTTGTTTATGCTATCTGAGACAGTTCTTTTACAGTCTTCTATTCATCATTCAATAGACTGCCAAGAACTAATTATCATTTTTGTCTCATTTTTATCAGATTGGCTGCAATATACATTCGTTAAAGATTGAAGTAATTTTTAAGTGTTGGATTCCATACACTATCCATTTTTTTAACTGATGAGAATGTTATATTAAAATATATTCTGCATGTTATACTAATATGAAGAAAAGGAATATCTATTTATTGGTGGAATCAAATAGCTTTGTTCTTAAGCGATAACTTACTTATCTTCTCTTAATAAAGAATGTAAATTCCTCATATACTAGAGCATTGTGGCATGTCATTAATTTCATGTAATAGCTCTAACTATTGTTCTATTTAAATCTATAATTTAAATAAGGCTTTGCACTTGGTCTATATAAGGAGATAGAGTACCATAAAAGCTTGCAACAATTGACCTAGCAGAGCCATTTTGGAATCATTTGAGAGTAATATACTTGATCCTTCAACCTTTCCTCCCAGAGGCAGTTTGATTTCAATCTTAGAACTGCATTAAAGGCTCTTAGTATAGAATCATCTCTGATTCATGGGGATATGAAGAATAAAGACATTACTTAGGGAGAGAAACATTTTGATCTCTTGATCATAGTAGCATTTGAATCAAACACATAGTCTGAATCTGGAAACTCAGATGATATCTGATCAACACAGGCATATAGGAGGATAAACCGTGAATGCCAACAGGTTTTCCTGTTGCAAGTTGGAAAAGTTAATTACCTTGCCTTTGAGTTGAGCTGCTTAAACATGAACATTTTAGGACTGCTAGAAAGGGGAAAATTGCTCACTTACTGGTGAGTGAAAGTAGTCCATTCCTCATAGTATTTCACTGGGACAACACTCTGAGTCACTCGTTCTCAGAGAAAGCCAGGATGGCGACTTTTTTTAATTCTCTGTCCTCTACAACAATAAATTGAAGAGCGACAGAAGAAACAAAGGTAGGGTCATAGATGGGAATGGCCATGGTGTAGACCTCTTACATTGGCATTCCTTGTACACAAGCAGGGAGTACGGTGTGGGCTAAATGAATTGCTTAGGCAGAGCTGCATGCCACCTAATAGTTACTCAGCCAGGGCCACCAACAATTGCCCAGAAGGATAATACTTGAATGAAGTAGCTGGAGGTGGAATCAAGCTAGAAGAATGGAGATATACAGACTGAGGATTGCAGAGGTAGTATTTAAATCAGGATGGGAAAACCACTCTGAACRTGAGAAGTGATGTTGCCACTGAAGTTCCAGAAGCTGGATTGTAAGCACCTGATATGCTCAGATAGTATGACAGTTACAAAACTGATAAGTGAAACAAAACTCCCTCCCCTTTGAAACCAAAGGCTGTCTTGTTTTGGACCTGCTGACATTATGATTCTGCTCTTTGACAACAAAATAACCCAAACTGATTTTAGAAAAATAACTGGAAAGCTGGGTGAAATGAATGTAGATGTTTTAGATCTCTCAGTCTCTCATTAGCAATGCTTCCCTTAACTTTGAAGGGAAGAGGAGGAAGAGAGTGAAGGTGGGAAGAGAAGAATTAGCCCTCTCAGCCCTGAAGATTCACCTTATCTTTCTTTTTCTTGTCTTAGAAGAAAAATCTCTGCTCCTGCAGGAAAAATATTATTATCTCAGGCTTATTATCTCAGGCAGGGCAGAGCAGATACTTCTGTAAGTACTCTTCTGCTTTTAAGTAGTTCCTGTTATTTCTGAAAAGCTAAGTAGAGTGCTCATTAAGCTTTTCCCTTAAATAAAAATGATGACCTACAAGGTCGTGTTAATTAAGAAGTACAGTGAGTCAATGTGAAGAGGTTCTATTAGTACAAACAGTGGGCCCAATCCTGCATATCACTTGCATATCACAAATTCCTTGTTTATGTTTGACTTGTGAGATTAAGAATTTGTAGGAGGGGATCCTTGCACAAATACAACTTGCTGTAGGTCATTTCTGTCCCAGAGCAGCCACTGGCTCATTATGTGATCGTCAGCCTTATCTGCTGTTGTATAATATTGACCAGCGCACTCTTGCTTACTGTGATCAGAAGCAGTGCCAATTTAGCCTGTTGGGAAGAAAAGTTAGCATATTCAAAGACTTGTTGGCTTTCTAGAGTTTGCCTTTTTAACGAGGCTGGTGCAACATCATACAATTTTACAGTTGAATCATCACATTTCAAACACAAGTACCATTAGCTATGGGATGTTCTGTCTGTTGGACACCCTCTGAGTCCAATCAGTATAGCACAACTTGGTCGGGTGTGAATTTCTCTTCTACGAACATGTTTAGACTTGCTGAGTCTCACATATTCTTCATAAAATACATTTAGCAGCTCACACTTTGCTCTTGGACTTTCTCAGTACAAGTCTACTGTGTTCCACCACTCTACTTCTGTGCCACATGCCCACGCAGGAAACCCAGATGTTGGGTCTGGGATATGTGAGATCCCAGTTTAGGGGAAAGGGTAAGGCAATGCACTGTGGCTGAGGGTTTGTAGTCTTGTTCAGCCCTGTGCTGCAGTAAGTCCTCCTGGACAACATATTGCTGACCAGATACAATTGCATATTCTTCCTATTCCATGACATGCCTTTTGTATGGCCCATACTTGTGTACCCATATACACCGTTATCTACCATCCGGTACCTGACAAAATCACGCACTTCCACACATGGCATTCCAAATGTTTGGACTTCAGGAAGATGAGAAGTATGTATGTTGGTTCTAAGACAACAAAAGCTTAAAATCAATAGCAATCTGAGGATATAAATGATAGTTCCAGTTGATGGAGCTCTGTAAAAATGGAGGAAAATCCTCTAAAAGGAGAATTGGGCTCTGAAACTGCAGAAAACAAGCCTTTAAATTTGGCTGTTACTTTTGTAAAGGGGTTAGAAAGCTGTTGCTGTAAATGCCTCTACACCACTGCACATGCTACTACAAAATTTCAGTCTTGTGCATTCTTGCTCATCCTGTCTAGAAAGCACTATAATTTTCATCTTTTTCTTATTAAATCTTTGTTAATAGTGGAGGGTTTTGTATTATTTTTAATATATTTATTTGCCCCAAACTCTTCACATTTTTCATTCAAACAAGATGAGAAAGTTATTAATTAAAGTCTACATATCAAAAAGAGAAATAAAGAAATTAGMAAGAAATCTGTAAATTGAGTTAGCAATTTTCTCATAAAAATTAAGATTTTAAAGTGAAATTTTGTGTAGTGTTAYAATATTATATCTCTTACTGTTGCTTCTAAGTCACATACATGGCTAGCTGCTTTTGTGTTTTCAGCATTCAAGGGCATATCTCTGTGATAGCTTCACTGAAGCCAGCAGAGCTGGGACAGTATATTCCTGCTAAGATTTGCCCCTTAGTATTCACCCCCATCTGCTGTGTGACTCAGTCATACCAAAGCTKCAGAACACCTGCTCGCCTAGTATTTTTTTAATGAATTGAACTCTTCRTGTTGCGTTTGTGTCTCTGCCAGGTTCCAGGTTAATCACATATAAATTTTAGTGTCAAATTTTACTTTGAACTTGTAGGCGCAGGACTAAAAGTCCTGTTTCTAGAGGAACTTGCACGAAAATAATAAAGAGAGTTAGAATACTAGACAAGCATTTTAATCCATAGGTTGTGATGTTCATTTTTTTATGAACAGTAAGTAGGAATTATCCTTGGGAGATAGGATATAATGAGATTGATCAATATAATCCATAATAGTAGATGAAAATAACCCAAAGATTTGTGTAGTTAAGATAACAAGCACTTACATTTAAATTTATAGTTTGGCCTAACTGTGTTGAAGCTTGTATGGGGAGGTTTGTGTGTATACACTTACAGKATAGTGAGTCAAATCCTATAAAGCAGTTCAGTATATAATAAATTGAACTCAGAGAGTTTGCTAGTGAAATGTTTGATTGAAAGTATCCTGATGCATGAGGCCCATCTTCCCAAGAATTTAATGTTCTTTTTCTAGGCTTTAGATTAAAGTCAGTGAAGAGTTCATATCTGTCATATGTGTTTTCAGATAGATTGCTTACCCGTGAAATAAAATCAATTTATTTATAGAAGAAATAAGCCTAGCTGTCAATAGGAAAAAAAAAAACTTTAACATCATGAAACCAGAAATGTAAGCTTCTATGAGCTATTTCAAAAATGAATACTCACTTACAATGAGATTTCTGACATTCTTAGTTTGTGATTAGGAAAAACAATTTATATACTTTAAAATTCTGTTTTTTTTATTGAAAAGTTACTCTAAGGGTGCATTAGAGCATTTTAATGAAATGTAATGTTAACAAAAGGACATTTTAGGACAGGAAGTGAAAAGAATATTGCTAGTTTACTAAAATGACAGGAGAAACTTCCTATCTGTGACTATCTAAGTAAGAATTTCCCTATTTAACCTCGATTCAGATTGTCATAAGAATACAAGTAGCCAATCTCTATTTATTGAAATATTATATAAAAACTTTGTTTCAGGAAAAAGATTGTGGAATATAATTTCTGCTGTTCACAAAGGACAGCTGTCAGTGAGCATCTTCAAAATGATTGTTTAAAAATGGAATGCACAAAACAGACTTAAATACAGATCCTTTTGTTACCAAAGATAAACTCAGATAAACTACATGTCCTGATTTGTATTTGATTCATTCTAAAAATGAAAAAGATGTTTTTTCTATTGCCTCATTGTTTTTAAAGAAAATCTTTTGGGACAGTCTGACAACAGCATTTTGAACAAATTCAGACCTGCRTCCTCATCTGACTTCCCTTTATTTTCTCTGCACATCCTTGCATGTTGCCCTCTCAGTTTCTTCTTACATTTTGCTGTTACTCGTAAAAAGTTTTACTGGTGAATATTGTTTTTGCAGCCCAGGAAAGTGATAGTCCAGCAGTGAAAGACTGAGATGAAAAATCCACAAGAAGCTATCCAATCAAAGAGTGAATACACAAAATAAAGGAGAGTTCTGTGTTTCYTAATGGTTGTTTGTGATGATAGCAATTACAGTATTTTTTATAGAGGTCTGGGGTTTCTTAAGKGAACAGTCTTGTTTTGCAGAATGTTATGCTGTGAGCGTAGGCCCTCGTGTTATTGATGCAGGCAATGTCAGATGCTTCAGAGAAAAGCACAGGAAATCCAGGAGTGGCARTTGAAGATTAATTTGAATTAGAGGAAGTTTCCTCTTAACCTTCATTAGCTTGTGATATGACCTCAATCTGAAGGACATTTTTCCTTCATTTATTATCCCATATATTCATTATCCTTATAAATTGCTAAATCTGGTTTAAATCCTGTTAAGCTTCAGTGGTACTCTGTGGTAGTGAGTTCCCCAGGTCCTATAAAAATAATTTATTTCTGTCACTTTTAAATTTACTGCCTTTAAATTTCCTATTTAAATTAGGAGAAGGAAGATAACCATGTTCAATTTAGTTTCTGTATATCGATTTATAAAATGACCTCCATTTAAAACAGTCCCAATTTTTTCAACCTCCCTTTGTATAAAATTAATTTACCTCTACCTTTTTATTTAATAATAATTAAATTCCTCAGTGTGATGCTTGGGATCAACGGCCTTCTCTACATCTGGCCTGCATTATAGATAGCCCTGGGCTGCAGGCAGTCTTCCAGGATATCTCTATGACCTTTGTGCTGCACAGGCAGAAGTTTTTGGCCCATTTAATTTCCTTCAGCACACACAAGCCAGAGGARACAGCTAGGAAAGCTTTTTCTCTCCCCTGCCTTGCCTTTTGGGATATGCTGGAGCTAATCCATGTTGGGCATTGGGCTTTCAGAGGCAGGAGTCCAAGAGCGGCTCTAAGTCCTCTTTCTCCTTGTGCCAGGTAGTCTGCAGAGGGATGTCATCACAGGAGTATTTCTGAAGGTCATGAATGAAAGGTTATAACCATAGGAGATAGCAGCCAATGGTGCTGGAGAAGGCAGACTGAAAGTAGGAGTGTGCAGCAGTGATGTTTTCCTCCAGGGTAATTGTACTTGCAATAACTGCTCAGCAGTAGYGTGCAGCTCAAAGTCCTGCGTAGCAGCTGGTTGACAGTGACAGGTCCCTATGACAGCATACTCCCAGATGAAATGTTATGGTGGATGAGCTGGTGGTCTGTTAGAGCAAGTCCAGTGAAGAGCCACAAATATGATTAAAGGACTGGAGCATCTCTTACGTGAAGAGAGGCTGAGAGAGCTGGGACTGTTCAGTCTGGAGAAGAGAAGGCTCCGGGGGGATCTTTCCACTGTGTTTAAATATCTGATGGGAGTGTGTAAAGAAGAGGGAGCCAGACTCTTCTCAGTGGTGCCCACTGAGAATGGGCATGGATGGAAACACAGACAATTCCATCTGAACATAAGAAGACTTCTTCACTGTGAGGGGGATGGAACACTGGAACAGGTTGCCCAGAGAGGTTGTGGAGTCTCTATCCTTGGAGGTATTCAGAATGTGAYTGGCCATGGTCCTGGGCAGCCTGCKATATCAGACTGTGCTTGAGCAGGGGGTTGAACCAGATGATCTCCAGAGGTCCCTTCCAGCCCTGCTGTTCTGTGATTCTGTGTTGGATTCTGTTGGGCTCCCATTTTCAAGTATGTGCAACTGAAAGGCAAGAGTAATGGAATTAAAGGAGAAAGACTTTAATGTGTGGGAAAGAAGGGTAGGAGAGGGAATATGTGAGTGAAGGGTATAAGTAGATAAAATATAAGCAAGAATACATGTTGTGGGAGGCATTTGAAAGGTTGAAGATGTTAATAGTCCACTTGCTCATTTGACTTGTGCACAGTTTTCCTTCACTGGCTAAATTTTCCTCTCCTGGCTAAACCTGCCCAAAGCTAATGGCTTTCCCTGAAATGAGCATGCCATCCATATCATTCTTGTGACTGCTGTTACCAGAGACTTTCTCGGATAGACCCTATGCAGTGCGGTCTACCCAAATTGACAAGTATTCCTTGATGAATGGCTGAGCTGTAGGCTACTGGGACAGTCACGGGCTTATCCTTAGGCCTATCTGTAAGTGTGAAAACATTAACAGTGCTCAAAAGCACAAGTTGCATCCAAAGCTCCCACCAAGAGCACTAGCATTTGAGCTACCTTTGAACAGTTATCTAGAGCATTCTTGAAGGCAGGAAGGATGGGTGGCTGTTGAACTGGATCTCAGGCCTTGCCTTAGGCATACTTTTGCACTGCGTTGTAAGTACATCAGGTGTGGGAATACTATATTTTGCATAAAACACAGATGTTTTGGAAAAATTTTATGATGCTTTCATTGCAGTTTTGACTAACTTCCAAAGTAAATATGGCAGCTACCAGAAGTTCTGTTGCATTTGGTGGTATCTAGTTGCTATGAAAGCAGATAMCACTGTGTGAGAAGAACCATTCCATTGTCCAAATCATTCTGTATAGGATGTTCTTTATTTTGTAGTGATTTTATCTACATTTTGAGAAGTTATAAACAAAAACCACTATTGCTATAAAGTTTTGAAACTCAGTTAACCACTAATATTACTGTAGCAGCTCAAGGGAACCTGTATGCCTAAGTCTCAGTAGTGCTAGTGAAATTAAATTGTGCACTTTTACACTTTCTATTAAAATGAGAAGTGAATATCCAATATCAAGAATACAATTTCATTAGTTAACTGTACTGTGAAATCACTATTTCAGCATATACGTATTTCCTCATTATCAGAAAAGAAGCTGAAATGGCACCAAGCATTAAAATAATTAATGCCTGGGGCTACTTAAATAATAAATGTGCTAGCTATATTTATATTGTTAGTCTCTTGGTGCTACTTACCTGCTAAGAATGTTGGCAAATGAGATTAATTATTAACAGCATTTCTATTCAGAGGTCATATCACCTTATGTAGATCTCAGGWAACAGAATTGGTAAAACCTTATTATTTAGCTGTCAAATATAATYATCATTTGGAATCTCTGAAGAGAGATAATCCCACTATCTGTCTTTTACTTTTATTTACCCATACCAGCTACTTTGTACTAGTGTACTGTTTTAAATATATTTAAATCTGTTTAAAACTCTGTAGCCAATTTTCGTATACATATATGTGTGATTAAGTTGACCAGTTTCCTCTTCTGTCAGTGTACGTATAATTATACAGCTATTTTTTCTCTGCTAGCTCGGTGGCTTTCATGGCTCTGTATTGTGGTCCCTTGAGGAGAGAGATGCTCTGTCTTATTTCTGAGAAACTGTACTTGGCATTGCTGAAGGTCTCTGAAGATCAGTTAGATGTCATGTTTCAAATATTTTAAAAACCTTAAACCACAGGGTAAAGACTACTCCCAGAAGGTTTCACTTGTGGTTTATAAAGTGGCCAGATTAATACTTCACTTTTGTGATTAGTTGAACATTTTATTMTAATAGAGTTTTGGACTTCCATCAACCCTTAATAACCTCATTTATTTCCTCGTGCTGTTCTTTGTTACTGACTCAGATATTGCAGTAACAGTAACTTTAGCTTGTCCTTCTCTGACTCCCGTTGCACTTTCAGTATACCTTTTATTTGACCTATGACTTTAGTTTAGACTTAAAAATTTCCACTAATCATTAAGCGAATGAGTATTGTTTTACATACTGTCAGGAATAAAGGCATTGCGGAGGCCCTCACCTCCATCTTTACCCAAACTTTCTTTAAATCTGCTTCCACTCTCCTTTTAGGGTTCTTTTCCAGAAACTTCATTCTGGATTTAAATGAGAATATGACCAATGAATTTTCCTCCTTCTGATGTATATTTTTCACTGAAGATCTGGCCTTACTGACAAGTGGTTTTATGTGAAGGTTCACAATCTCTGTGCAGCATATCTTGAATTTGTTTCAAAAATATTTCGGCGCTATTTAGAAAATGTTTTTATTAAGCAAGCTGAACATGCATGTTTTGTCATTCTCTTTCCTTCTTAATAACATAGCAACCAGTTATGCACCGGTAGTGTAGCAAACTGGAATCTATTTCTCCTCAAATCTTTCTTAAAATAAAACAGGAGTGAAATGGAAAAAGAAGATGACCAACATTTACCTGAAAGCCATTTCAATAATTACCAGATTAACTGTCCATTTGGGGAAAATTAGAGAGACTTTAAACCTCACTTGTGTCCTTGCCCAGAGTAATTTTATTTCCATGTTGCTGTTTATATTAAGTCATTTACTATATGCTTTCCCAGTAATAAAAACCAGAAACTGTAATATTAATATTGTTCTCCCTGCTCCATTTTAGCTTTTAGGAGAAATAATACTTTCATAAGGAGATTTGCTGTATCTGTGTGGGAGCTATATTGAGAGAAATCTAAGGTATAAAGAAACTACCATGTGATAATTTCTTCCTGAGGTTCATTATACACCTACAGATAGGGCAAAACTTTGGCCTAGATAATATAATCAAACATGTGAACAAAAAAAGAAATTTGTTAAAATAATGCTATTAAGATGGCAGGAGCATACTTCCAGAAAATCAGGGCATACTACAATTCATTCTTTTGCAATCTCATCTTTTTTTGATATGCATTATACATGGTCTTTTTATTATATGGATATGAACATTTTTTTCTTTACACTCTTATTTCACTGAGTACAGAGGAAAGATGTCTGTATACTCTGGCCCGAGTCAAAGCTCTATAGAAAACAAGACTTGTGGCTATGAGATTTTTTTTTTGCCTTATTTCTTACAGAAGTTGAAATAGGCAAAATGCATAATGCAAGAAATTGCAGGAAAAGAAGGGAGAGTGGGACAGGTTGATCGCTGGTATATGCTACTCCTGTTGAATGTAGCTCTGGAAAACTGCATTTTTACCCTGGAATTTGGTAGTGTTCATTGTCTGGGTGCTGAATCTAAGGATCTAGAACCAGGCTCAAATTTGCAGCTTAAATTATAAAATTTTAATATACAGTTTTTGTATGTTACTTTCAAGATTTTTTTAAAAAGAAGGAAAAGAAAGAAACTGAAATGTTTTCACCCACAAGGTTCATCTGCAGCTTTGTAAACAATAATTCTAACATACAGATTTCAGTCACATGAGCAAATAGCACAGTTGTAGGTTGTAGGCTGTAGATTGTAGGCTACAAGGGATGGTGTGTGTGTGCAGCATAGTCAACTATATTGTGATAAGAAGATGCACATTGCTGTCTCATAAAATACCAGATTTGTACACAGTCAGTGATGACAGAATCTGCAGGAATTTTAGCAGGCCAGAACAGTGGCCATGTGCAAAGTGCAATTTTTCAGAAATATGGTGAATTTTTTGAGGTTACAAAAGGCACCATTTGGCATAAAGGCATTGGTCRCGTTCCTAAGCAGGTATATTCTTAGAATAGTTCAAAGTCAAGATATATTGCTTGTTTTATCATTATCCCAGATATTTTTCTCTGACCTTATTCTAGGAAATAACTGAACTATATTGACTTTAATTTTCTACCAGAAGTTCTGGGCAAGTAGAAAGATTATTATGGGAGTTGTCTGACAGCCTGATAACAGGCAGTAGTTGTGACCAAGTCAGCCTAAATTACCAGGGTACTGCTCCCGTACCATTGCAAAGCACGCTGATCAACAGACAGCCAGTCACCCAAGCGGGTGCCCTTCCTACCTGTGAAAGGTTTTTTTAGTCTACGTGTAACACCGTCAGAAGAAACACTTAGGTTTAATCACTATAATTAGATAGGTTTAATCACTATAATTAGACTTTTGAGCTTGTTGCTTTACAACACAGTTGTCCTCTGTTTGAAGGTGAATATGGTCACAGTGGGATGGAAATATCTCTTTGTATTAAAAGTTTCCTGGAAGAGCTTCTTTTTTCTGTTTCTTGATCAGAGAGTAATGCAGGAGAAATTTGTTAGATTTGTTCAGACTTACGTGACCCAGCTGTAAGCAAGAAGAACCACCTCTGATTTCATTCATGTAATAATTATCTTAGTTTGTCTTCTGGTTTGACCCAATGCTGAGGTGTGATGGAGGCACTGACGTCATCACCGAGCAAAGGAAATATTTCAAGTGTGAAACAATAACTGAAAAGGGCAGTAACTGAAAAGATCAACCATTGGCATACTTTCTCTCTTAGAAGCTCTTTAAGTTCAACTAAATGACTTTGGTATCTTTATAGAGAGTTTTTTTCATTAGCTGTAATAAAAGTCTGGATTTTTGGTGTTAGCTGGGATTTCACTCTGTATGTGGCAACCTCCAGTTCCTTCTGCTCCAAGATATCATTGTCTGAAACTCCCATTTTATTACTGAGGATTTTCCACATTGCAGTTTCTCTTTCYTATGTTCACCATTTTTTTTGCAAGAGAAATTATTCCTTCTTCTCTCTAGATCCTCAGTTGAAGAGACACACACTTAAAATTTCCTATCGTATATGGGTTAAAGAGACAAACCGAAAAGAGATGTTAGTGGAGACACTAACATCAGATACATGGCAAAATTTTTCTTCTTTTTTGGCTTATTCTATCTACTCTGTCTCTTCTATCCATTTCTTTTCTTTCATCAAAGAATTAAAAAATGACTGAGTTAAAACAATTTAAAGAAGGTTGTTTTACAGCATGGCTTTACATAGAAAAACTGAAGTGCTGTTTATTGCTGAGGGTATTTAGGATTTTAAAGACAATAATGCCATCTTGTAATTTTAATTTTAATATATTATACATTAAGATAGCATAATCTCAGTTACTGCCTTACTAAGAGTTTTTCTTTGATTTTTCTTTTTTTTTTAAACAGTTCTCTGCTGATTTGATATTTGTGCAATAAATAGGAGAAAATGTTGTTATTGCTAAAAAATAGAATATTGTGAAAAGATCCATTAAACTGTGGAGTCATGCCTCATATGTCTAAAGCTTCAGTAGTAGGACCAGCAAAACTCTGCATACCTTTAGGGCCAGAAAATCACATGCATATATGTTTGGGTGCCTGCTTGGTTCAGACTCCAATCTGGCTGCTCTTCAGTCAGCTCTGCTCCTGGAGCTTTGCATTACCGAGGCAGTGAGCCTAGCCTCGTACACTATACCTTTGGTTTGAAAATATTTATAATTTTCTCTTTATTTTGTATTCTGCACTAACAATACAAGTGCATGTACAATTTGTTTCAAAAGCTCTTTAAGCAAACCATTTAGTATAATACTGTTGTCATAGTTCCAYTGATCACTTGCCATTATCCAAAATTGCCAGCATTACTTGGCTATTGCTATATGTCAGCCTGATACTGAAAAGAAATGAAATACCAGTTCTATACTATACTTACCAAGCATCCGCCAGGGATAGCCAGTTTTTAACATTCTGTGATGTTGTGTGCATGCCCCTGCACCAGGAATAAAATAACATTTTAATAGTTAAGGATTCCAGGTGAACTAAAAAATTGCAACAAAAACATTGCTGTCTGTTGCGTCATTTACTAGCTKCAGATATTGATGGGCAAGAGTATATTAAACATGCTAGGTACACACACACTTTGCTTTCTATTTTTACTAAACACTCTAGTAGAACTGCATCAAATATCTGATAGTATCAATAAAAGATTTAAGTGCAAGTCAGTATTTCACTGTAAATGAAAAAAGTGAATCATTACATTATATTTTCAACAGATTTTAGAATGTAATCTACCTGCTATAATAGGCTAGAGGAAGGACGAAGGCAAAAGGCCAAAGAAATGGGAACAAGAGTAAAGGCTGGTGAAGTATTTCCAGTCTACCCTTTTTTTTTAAGATTAAGGAGAATGAAATATAGAGATCAGACTTCTTTTTTTTTTTGAAGCTTCTGTTCCAACAAGCAGAAAATTTTCAGATATTTTAATGACAGAATCAACAAAGTGTAAGTCTTGCTGTTTAGAAGGTTTATTTTGAAAAATGTCACCATAGTAATTTGTGTTTTCATACTTTGCTTTTAATTTTCACATCAACAAGCAGATCCCGGTGTAATAATTATTGATAATATACAGTAACTAGGGCTGATAATATTACCATATACACAGCAGAAGTTTAATGATACTAATGTTGAGAAAATAACTCAATGCTTAATTTAGTAGCTACTTTTTGCTGTTCTCCCAGCTATGAGCATTTTATAATTTTCTATGAAATTATTAGCACACCAAAAATACTTCTGAATATATTGTGGTTCAGATGTTAGAAACCTGCACTTTCTGTCAGAATGTTTGTTTCCAACATTGTATTTCACAGGTCAGTTTTGACACAGGATAAAATTTGCCCATTTTACAAAATTTGATGCAGTATAAGATTTCTGCTCTATGATCGGAAAGAACAGCTTTTAAGAACAGATCTTTGTTGCAAGAAATCACTAAATTATCATAATCACCTTTTTCCATGCACTCTAACTCAACGCTGTTGTTCATGTGGATGTTCCTGATAGCTAATTCCTTCGCTGGGAAAACCTCCCAGAGCCAGTGCAGAGCTCATGTGAACATATAAGTGAGCCATACTTAGAAATACATTTGATCCAATAAATACTGAATGTTGTGTTCTAAGACAGTAAAACAGCCATTTTGTTATTCACGTCATTTATAATCATGTCATTTATAATCATCTAAGTCATGGTGTGCGCATAGGTTTTGCCTACCTAGTTACAGATCTAAACACCAGATCCTTGTAAATCAATGCTTCCTTAATCCCTCCTGTTACAATGATGCCATTTTCTATAGGTTAAGACAGTAAAAATGCAAAGTATATGTGATTTTTYTTGGCTTAGCAACAAGGACACTTTCCTTTGAGGAAACTACCTAAATTCCAAGTCCTGTCCTATTAGATAAATTTGTATGAAAAGTGAAAGTCTTTGCTTTTTGAGTGAGCGCAATGATTAGGCTATACTTTTGGAAACAGAAATTTCAGTTGATTGAAATCTCTTCTGACATATGAAGTCTGTATTCTGATAGAGAGTACTTGCGCTATGCAATTAAATTAAACCAATACTATCACTTAGGAATCTTATCCAGAAAAAAATATCAGCATCCAAATCTATCCAGAATTTTGTTTTCTATTTCTGAATAGTAATGGAGTGACCAAATTACGATTTTCAGGTAAATTTACTTTTCCTCCAGCTCCACTCAGAACAAATATTTTTATGTTTGAAGTCTCTCTTTTTCATATTTTGATCTCTAGTTACGTATTCTGTGTTCTTATAACATCATTCCAACTTTCAGTKACACAGTGAATTCCCCAGCAAGTTCTCAATTTACAATAGATTTACAATTAATTTGTAATTAGCATTATCTGATCCATAATCCATGTTTGGCTGAAGCTCAAGACTCTCAATAGCTAATCCCAAAGAATATTCCTAAGTGAAAATCATGAGAAATAAGATGAATGGAAGAAATTGGAATTAGAGCTAATATATCTGAAACCCTGCTGAACATCTTTTGCTGAATGGTGTTTCACAAGACCATCTTCTGAGATTCAGAGTGGCCCTTTAAATGATGCTGGATGGAGATCGTGTAGTCTAGCGGTTTGCTGAGAGTCAGGAGTCCTGGACTCCATCCCAGGCACTGCCAATGATTTAATGTGTGACTGTGAGAAATTCCATCTTTTTTGCTTCAGTTTCGCAGTCTGCAAAAATGAGCGTAATAATATTTGCTTACTTTATTTGAGATTTAATTAAAACGTTAAGGTATTCTGAAGAAGAGACATGGTAAGCCTGCTGTTTTTCCCATTAAATACAGTGGGAAATCTTTCCATTTTTTTCAGTTGAATATGGCTGCTCCCTTTGTGAGCAAAACATGTTATTAAACAGAATATTTAAAAAGATTTTTAATAGGAGCAAAGCACCTGACTGCCATTTGTACTTTAGAAAGTATCCCTATTTTCATGTTCCAACAGCTACTATGATAATCATTGCTTCTGAAGCTAAAGCGTCTATGCTTTTAGAAATRAAAGTAGCCAACACACAATTTTGCCAGCTCTAAATGTCATGAGTTCATTTCTGATGAGTAACAGTGAAAGCACATTTCCTCTTTTTTTCTCCTTTCCATTGACTTTAATGTGAATTGGCCCAGATCCAAGGGATTCAATACAAGCTGTAGCTACAAATCTCAAAGCAACTTTAATGATGGCAGCCGTAATAACAATTCCATATTCAAAAACCAGATGCAGTTATTATTTTTTTTTCAGATTTAACCAGTTAATCTGTTGGCTTTAATACTATGAATCAAAAGAACAATTTAGGCTACAGTATCTCAATACTTCTGAACATAATGCTGTCGTACTTTGTAGATATTTTGGCGTAATCTGTAAACACATATCAGTAGCCACTTGGAAAAGAAAGCTGAGTACAGTAACCAGATTTAGCACCTCATATGAAAAATATTCTGCAAAGCTGTTGGAGAAATTAGTTGTTCAACCACATATTTGAAAAACAAGCATTGCTATGAGCAAGTAATTTAAAGAACAAACATAAAGTACCTCAGTAGTATAGCTGATGCTGTAGAGAACTGTGATTTACCTGAAGTCAGCACATAAACTCTAGAATATACAGATCCTTGCAGTTCAATAAATGCTGAGTTGTAACTAGAGGCAAATTCAACCCTAATTGAATAGAAACATATCTTCATGTCCTAAAAGACTTGGAAAAGCAAAAAAGTTCAACAGAATGGCTCAGAAGTTAAAATGCCATCCATCTCATTTTTTAACATTTTCTCCATCTGCTACCATCCCAGCCTGCTGATTGTAATATAGAATTGTTTCTGGTTTACTGTCTACTGTAGGTAAAGCTCTTTCCACGATATGTCTCAGATAAAAACTTTTATGACAGTCTTCCTCAATTTTCTTGCTACATTTGCTTAGAATTTATCCAGACTAAATCTTTTTTTTCTGTTACTAATCTTTTTATTTATTTAGCAAACTGTTTTGCTACTGTTTGACCGGTTTCTACTATAGCTTTTTCATTATTATTTTGTACTGTCACAGAGTTCTTTTTTTTTTTTTTTTTTTTTTTGTAGTTACCAAACAAACATAAATACTAGCTGATCTCTGCCCTGAAGAACTTACAATCAAAGTAAATCTCTTGACAACTCCAGTGCGGTGAACAGAATAAAATCAACTTTCAAGACATGCCTGACTAATGCTCAGTGGTCTTCTTTTGCATCAGAAATAGTAGGATAAATTTAGCTTTTATGCAACTTTGTGCTTTCTAGCCTATGGCTAGACTGCCATAATCAAAGTTATCTCATTCAGACCTATAGCATATATTTGTCTGCAGTTCTGGGGGATTGCATACTGCAGACTGGGGCTATGTTTAGTCCCTTTTGTTCAATGCAAGTTCCGCATATACACCTAGGTTCGTAGTTCATAAAACAGATGTCTTGGGTGGACTTGAGAACAGAATTAATATGAAAGAATTTAAATCAGCCATTCTACTTGCCTTAATTTTGTTTAAAGAGGAGGCTGTCAAGAGGATGGGGCAGGACTCATTTCAGTGGTGCCAAGTGATAGGACAAGAGACAACAGGCACAAACTGAAACACAAGAAGTTCTCCCTGAATATGAGGGAAAACTTCTTTACTGTGAGGGTGACAGAGCACTGGAACAGGTTGCCCAGRGAGGTTGTGGAGTCTCCTTCTCTAGAGATACTCAAAACCCACCCGAACACAAGTCTGTGCAACATGCTCTAGGTGCCCCTGCTTGAGCAAGGGGGGTTGGACTAGATRATCTCCAGAGGTCCCTTCCAACCTCAACCATTCTGTGATTCTGTGTGATTCAGTAATACTGTGGGTTTGTGGGTTTTTTAATTCTGTACTTTTCTTAGTCATTTAGAACAGCTGTGTTTAATGAGCTGGAACTGAAATAGGTCAATAAAATGTTACCTACATGATTAGGGAGAACCTACTGGGTATGCAAGTGTGATTAAGAGTCCTATAGCTTATACTTGAATGAGATGGTATGTACAATTAAATATTTAAGAAAATATTTTGGGGAAACATAAAGGTAAATTTGTGACTAACATACAACAAATTGCAAAGAAAAACTACGTAGAATAAAAATAAGTTCTAGATGTAAACACAGGCAATCAGCAATAAATGTTTTGAAAAGATATTTGCCCTCTAAGTAGGCTTTGCTTTGAAACACATCTCAGAACCAGAATCAAAGCCTGCAGCTGAAATAGACAGAATCCAAATGAAGTGAAGAGAAAAGGAATAAATATGGAAACAAAGAAATTTTATTTCACTTGATATCAGGTTTTTAGTGAGAAGTCAAAGAGCAGAAGCAAGTGAGCTGAAAATTGGACATTTTGTCCCAAGAGCATTCTTTCAAACTGTTCATGTGTTCTGAATGTTCTTTTGTTCTATGTTAAAAAGCATCCATTACAAAATATTTTTATTTTCTATCACTARCTGCAAGACAATGTCTGTGTTTCTGTGCCGTCCTTTAAGCAGTTTWAGCAAACTTCTGGAAAATCTTAGTCTCAATGTCAAGACTACTTAAAACTTGTGGTCAGACCGGATGCTGCAGGTGTGTGCTGTCTTCCATTGCTTATTAGAAAATTGGTTGTTGTCAGTCCAGTCAGGTTTTATACACTGAGCACCAGATCATTTTATAGATCTCCAGATACTCTAACAACATTACTTTGGTGGTGAGATGGCCATGTAAATGACTAAAATATTATCTGCTGTCATGTCTGCTTCAGAAACGTAGTGTCAATCACACSATGCTGGGTTGAGAAGCCCACCTACACTATCATCAAGGGTCAGCAGTCCTGAGAAGAGCCTTGCTCTGACATAAATTTTGTCGCAATCCCAACACTTCTTAACGTTTCTTCTTCAATTTCAATGTTAGTGGAACATGAATCAGTCCAAATTATTAGAGACAGCATATAAATAATATTTTATATTAAAAAAAGATGGAATGCATTTGTGGGAAGATGTATGAGAATGGAAATGGTGATCAGAAAAAAAAAAGTATCTCTTAACAGTGATTGCAAATTGCAGAGAGAGGGAGAGAGGGAGAGAGAGAAGACCAGCATTGAAGACCCTCTTATTCCAGAATAATATCCACACATAGCAAGAGCTACAGCAAAGCAAAGCACATTCTATCCTAATCTAAGATATCTTTCAGGCAGAAAGATACTGGCTTGCAATGAGCAAATCTAGACTAAACACCAAATGAACACCAAATTAGACAAGCAAAATGTTTTACATTGATAAAAAAGGGGATTTTGACAAACTAGTGTACATGGTGCTGTACAATTTGAGTCACTGGGAACCACTAATGTGTGGACCAGGATTTTTGATGTATCACACATAAGAAGTTTACATATGCTTGAGCTGTCAAGATCATAWAGCTCCTGGAAAATTAATTGTATGAGAAATATACTTGAAGCTACTAGTCAAAGATAACATCAAGATCTCTAACAACAGCAAAAGGAAGTGATGAGAGAATCTTTAGCATTAGTAATATTTGGAAGGGAGAGTGAAGAAACCAGAACCTTGAAGGGAAAAAGGCAAAAAATAATATTTTTCATATATTTAATTCAAAACTATTTCCTTACCTCTCTTCTAATCTTTCAGTAGATATTTTTTATGGAACATTTATCTTTGCAAATTTTTTTGTGTGCTAGTGATGGAGTGTTAATGTCCTATAATTTGGTACTCTACTGGAACATATGGCCACACTTTCTGCTTTTGCTATTTTGATCATTTATGACTTGCATCAAGTGCAGAAAAATGGACTTACAAGATATTTTATTTGGTAAATATTAAAAATAATCTGCAGATGTCATCAGTCTGCTATATGCTTTGGAAAGGACAACAGAAAGAAGACTATCATAATTCAAATTCACTTTATAGTTTTCATAGTCTGCTTATGCACATTTATTTCATTTCTATTGTTCATTATTATATCTCTTTCAAAGGAAACATGAAATGCTAAAAATAGACCTCTCAGCAGAGATTCCCAYTTTCTGTCATCCAGATAACTCAAAGGTATCTAAATACCCATTAGGATTAAATAAACAGATGATACAGAAAAAAGCTGATCTTGGGAAAATATTAAGGGCCTTCCTATGCTATTAAGGTCTTCTTTTGGGAGAGGAGGAAGGTTATACATTTTGTTCTACTGTCTTTTCTTCCTCCTAAAACCTTTCTTCTACTTAACATGATTTCCATTAGACATGAGTCTAAACCAAAAACAGAAGATCTACACTTTTAGATAGATTAAACATTGAATTTCATATTCATATGTTGCATTTCAAGACTATTCATATTACAGTAATTGAATTAATTTTCTTTTTCTTTAATGCAAAAATTTATTCTCACAGAACCACCAGGTACCGGTGTGAATTTGATTTTTTTTTTTAATTATAATTTTTCCTTTATTATCACAGTATTTAATAGGCATTAATAACAGAAATGTTTATCAGTTTATCAAAAAATGGTAAAAGGTAAGCGTAGTTACGCGACAATAGAAATATTTTCTCTTAAGGATCTACCTCATTCTGACCATTAGATTAGCTAAAATAGGACAGAAGAACCCTTCCATCAAGTGCTTTTGCTTTCAAAGATAAGGTGCAGCGGACAGTGGACATTTAACACGGGTTAAACCTTGCAGCTTCCCCTGCGGTGGCRAGGCTGATGCAGGCTCTTTGGGAGAGGAGCAGACTGCCGCTGAGCAGGGGCTGCCTGTGCCTGTGCAGYGCGTGGCGGAGTCCAACCAGGACAAGGCAGCAGGCGGGTGCAAAGGCCAGGTGGAGCCAGAAAACGATTGCAAGCCGGACGTGCTGTCCTCCATGCGTGTGCACAGAGGTATTTCCACTGTGGAGGCTTCCGCAGGATGTGCGTCTGCGTTTCCTCAGTCCTTTTCCCGGCTAACTGTGCCTTCCCTTTCCTTCCTGTGGAATTACCCATAAATCTCCGCTTTGCATAGACTGATGGAAGAAAGGCTTTGGCKTATTAGTGCAGCCTTGACCTGCGGAAAACCTAACAATATCTGTATGAAAGTCACTAACATATGCACCACATCAGAGTTTAATCTCTTTATTGAGTGCTTCTCTTCATGAGGAACCAGTGTGATTACATAGAATAAAGCAGTTATCAATATAGCTGCAGCAAAATTTCCAGGCTTTTGAAGATTTTTGATGTTTTCTTTTGGAACAAAAATGAATAATCCTTTTGCTATTGACAGTTAAAAGAAAAATCGTAAAAGGAGATGGCAAAACATCCATAGGAGTAATAGTTAAGGAGAACAGAACAGAAACGCGARCAGGGCTGAATATATGCTCCTGTGATTCATTGACTCTAGAAGGATAGCTGGAGCCATAAAATGGTTTTAATTGGTGTCTGGTTGCAAGAATTGCCTTTACTACTGCAAAGAATAAGCTATTGCCTGTCATTTTTAGGTCATAAACAGTCCCCTGACTCCAAATTTTGTTGATTGAATAGACAGGTTTGAGAATTGATTAAAGTACTATGCTACTATCAAAGCCATTGATTATGATAGCACTTTAATTAAGTACTATTCATTACTTTCATTGGCTGTATGAGTATGTTTTTCCACTCACTGTCCTATCTAAATGTGGACAAGGATGTTGATGATTGACTGATCTGTAGAGGTGGTGTCTCAGTTCACTTTATTAAATTATTTCAGAACTTTGGTAACAACTGAAAGGCTAAGTCTGACCTGCAAATCTGACAGTGGACAAAGTTTATCTCAGAGCTACTGTTTGACACCAATTCTTTTTAACAGCCCTGCTCTGAAGGGACGTGAAAATGACCTTGATGGTTGTAGGAATACAGTAGTTTTTGAGGTTCCCATTTTTTGAGATAAGCAGATATTGTGGTGTGTGTCATAAAAAGCACAGGATACTGGCAGTTTGAGCGATTTAAGCATAAGGAGTTTCAGGCCCCTTAAGACTATTTAAAATTGACAAAGCTGATCGAAGCCATACTTGTCGTGTTTACAGACGTGGCCCTAAAATAACTGAGTGGCATTAATTACCTTTATTAAAGGCAGACATGGCAATACAAGTATTAGACTGATACCGAAATAAAATTGTGTTTTAATTTTATAAACTCCTATTCATTTTAAGCACTGACTAGCGAGTTACATCACAGCTTCTATGTGCTCGAAGGGAGCATCCATTTCATAATCTTAAAAGCRTTTTATACAGTCTCAGTTCTCCTGTAGGCTTGATAGACCTATCCAGATTCAGCTTCGGTGAATACAAGAGTTATAAAGACAAAGATTCTCCTTTCTTTAGGGCATATACTGCACTAACATGAGCACTTGCTTGTATTTTAAATTGCAGAAGATACCATTGTCTTCCATCACTTGTAGGATCCCAGAAGGTTGGTAACCTGTTTCTACTGACCCGTCACATTTCAAAAACAAAAAAAAGGGAGAGGGGGAAGGGACCTAAAAATAAGAAAGGGGGGAAAATGATGAAATTATGGGAAATAAAACTGACAAAAGAGAACAGATCTACAGCTAATGGCAGAGAAGTGAGATATGATGGAAAATGAGCAGTTGAAGCAAGATTTGTCCAGCTCCTTGTGCCACTCATAACTTCCTCCTCTCACCATTGAACTGGTGTTTTCTCTCACCCATTTTCACCTGTCTTTTCTACTCTTCTCATCTCTTTGCCCCTTACTCATCATCTACTTTGAAAACGGTAGAAGAAAAAAACAGATCAAAGGGGAAAAAAGAGACAATTGCAAAGTAACGCATCTTCACTCTCCCCACTTAAATTCCTTTACTGTTAAACAGCAGGGATTTTCCTGCAGCACCAGCTGCATTGTGTAATTAACTAGGACTGCAACTGCAAAGTGGAAAACTAATACATTTTTATCATTTTACTGTGTACTAAAAGGTTGGCAGAGGCTGCCTCTGGCACAGGTGTTGCAAATGCTCAGTGCCAACTCTTTTACAAACATGGCAGCTTCATTGATTTTGTCAGTGGAGCAGAGAAAAATATGCATCTAAAAATACATGTAGCATAGAATTCTCTGCATTTGTAATACCTTTTATAAAAGATTGGAGACTTATTTTTTCCCATGTTACAGAAATACTCTTTTTCTGGGAGAACAGACCAGTGAACCAGATGTGAACCAACTCTGTGAAATGCAAGCACCTAATTACATATGAAAGAAGAAAATAGAGACTAGCCTAAATCCACATATCTTGAGTGTAACTCGGTATAAAAAGCAAACCTAGGAATTTGTCATACATATTCTGTAGACATGTAACATTTTCATCAAAGGAATTAAATTTTAGGAATGAAAAAAAGAATTATTTTTATTAATGCACAGAGTCAGTATGTGGCAAGTTATAAATAACAGAATTTAGCCAACATTGCTGCAACTGAAAGTTATGGATGATAATACCAACAATATTTTTTACAGAATTACGTAATGGGCTTTATAATTAGAATGTCAGGAGTGCCTATTCAGAGGGATGAGAATCACTCCAGCTCTGCTTAATTTCAAAAAAAAACTACAGTCTYTATACTTGACCAACAAATAAGTCCCCCCAAAATTCTCATCCTCTGAGTTCTGTCTGAAGTGTCCAGGTTTGATGTTCCTGGTCCAGAAGGATCTATTCTATGTGAACCTTGTTGTGAAATGTACATCTTTTGGGATAAGGTGTAGGGGGGTAAGGTTCTGAGGGTCTCTTTTGGGGGAACTTGCAGAGACCTGGATATTTAAGAAACTGAAGAGACAAGAAAACAGTAAAGAGTAGAAATTAAAAGACTAACCGACAGAGAAAGAGGAGTTGGAATAGATTTATTTATTATGCCACTAAATTGGGACACCTTCAGTTTGGAGTGCTATCTTCAACCATTAAGTACAAAATCAATTAACTTAATGACATACCTGTGCGGGAATCGAAGCTGTACAAGATGAGACAAAGCAAGGACGTGCATTGACAGAAAGGTTATTTTCTGTTGRAGTAACTCAAGTAAATGAGTTACTGATTGCAAAAGTATGTGTAGCCCAGTCATGAGAGTAAGATGCACCGTTTCTCTGGGTTCATGCATGTAACAGTGAGAGCTGTATGACTGACTAACCTGAAGTTCCCATGGCTTATACAAAAAGGCTGTTGTTCTACATGAACGAAAAAATGGTCAGACGCTCACCCCTTCTTCCATTAACTGTTGTAAATATGCTTTTTCTGAGATAGCCACTGCAGCCTTTTGATTGGGAATGTAATCTTACTTCCCTCAGGAGTTCTGGCAATGGGAAGAACTCAGGCTTCTGCAAGCAGAGCAGTTCATCCTGAAAGGCAGTATTCAGGAAGGCTGGGATGCCAGTGAGGCTCAAAGGAGGAAACAGGAGGAGGAACAAAATCCTTGTAATATAAAAAAAAGTGTAAAGTTTGGCAAGAATTGGAAATAGGCTACAACCTGTCTTTGAAAAATATTTGGGCTTTCTTTAYAGATGTAAGAGTATTTATAAGGAAAAGAGCCCCAAAAGTTTTAGAGATGCTTAATAATAAACAAGAGACACTAAGAATCTGTTTTTCTCCATCTCAATCTGTCTTACCTGTCCTATCTCCATCTCTTTCCCATCCTACTATCCCAGTACCCCTTTAGTCCCCCCTCTAGGCTACCCAGTTTTACACTAGGGAGGAGGAAAAAAGGATGGGAAGAGGAAGTGGAGAATGTATATGCTTAAATTTTCATGGCAACTCAGAGAGTAAATGTAAAAAAATATGAAGCAAAGTATGCCTTCCTTTTTTTCTTCCTTTCTTCTTATAGTATGTCAACATTATTGACTTTAAAACATAAAGAAAATGTGGATCTATCTCTTTAACTGTCTTATTATTATTCCACATATTTWAAATTCCTGAAAAAATGTGCCTTATAAATCTAATTATTTTGTCATTGTCATACATTGGTGTATTAATTGGACACTACATTTGCGAAATGCCCTTGTAAATGCAAACAAAATGTATCTCTTGAAGATTAACAAAAGAATACATGGTTATTTCTCATGCAAAATTTTTTTCTGATGCTGTCACAGAACCGTTCTGAGAGACACTTTTGGCAGATGGCATTACAATTCAAATAAAGAAAAATGAGTATCCAAATTCATACATATTTCCTTGTCATTCAGATGACAAGGGATTTTTTAACATAATGTTTAAAGTCCAAAGTGACTCAATTTAATGTCCTCATAAATATAACTAATGCATAATGATGAAAAAGTTATGACAAGAAGTTTCAGAAAGCAGTTATATGCAAGTAAAGCAGTTTTTTTATCTACTGTGCAACAAAGCAATAAGTAATATAAAACATGACTTTTAAAGTTCTCATCCTAGATGTGGCAATGAATCCACTGAAGAGACAAGACTAGATTATAATCTTATTTCCACTAGAGTAAATCAAGAACTACTGCCTTAGCTTCTCAAATATTAACCTGACTTTTCAGTGGTGCAATGTAGTCTCTCTAATCAGTTGCATTGATTTATCTATTTCATCAAATACTATTTAAACAACTGATGCATTTGCATTGCATACATACAGCTGCTGTTCAGAACTGTGAAAGCATATTATTAAAAAGTATGGTAGCCATAGAAACAAGTCATGTAGGAAGTGCTTTGCAGAGGGTTCTTGGGTCTAATTGCATATAACTTCATTGGCCACTTGGAAATAAAATACAGAAAGGAAAGTTGTACTGGATCAGAGCATTAATTTGTTTAATCTGCTCTGGCCTTTCCATCCAATGCCAGTATCTAATACTTCTGAGGTTGTCTCTTACCAGGAATCAGTAGTGCACCTGTGCAATTTTACAGTCTGGGCAGGAGTACTTGTTATTTGTTGACCACCCACAGATAATCAGTTGATTGTAAACAGAAAATTCTTATCTTTTTTTTCATTATTGCTATGGATGTTACATTTTCTTATCTTTTTTTATAATACATYTACCTATTTCACTCATTGGCCTGTCATATAAAATCAAATAATTGCCATTTGGTATAATAACAAGGCAGGAATACAAAGAAACAGAAACCATTATGCTGCATGCTTTATTTTGAAAAGTTGACTAGAGACTCTCAAGATCCAGTCAGACAAATGAAGTCRTGAAACAAATGTTTTCTAAGGTTGACTGAATTTTTAATAAAAGTTTAATGTGATTATTTTAAAAATCAGTCATGACCAAGGTGAAATAACCTGTTTGATCAGGAAAGACAGTCCAGGAAGACAAGGGAGTCTGCCGTCTGTGTGAAGGAGCAGCTTGCATGGAGCTTTCCTTTGGGATGGATGACTCCCTAGTGGTCAGGATCAGAGTAAAGGCTGGTAAGGGTGACATTGTGAAGGGAAAGTATTATAGACTCCCCTGATCAGGGTAAGGAAGTGGACAAAGCCTTCTTTGAACAACTCAGAGAAGCCTCTGGTTCTCATAAGGGACTTTATCTTCTCTGATATCTGCTAGAAAGACAACATGACAGGACACAAGCAGTCAAGTAGAGTTCTGGTGGGTCTCAGGGATAACTTCTCAATACAGGTACGGGATGGGCCAACCAAAGGTGAAACACTTGGATCTGCTATTCACTAAGAGAATAACTAGCAAGGGATGTGATAATTGGTGGTAGCCTTGGCTGTGATGATCATGAAATAGAGGAGTTCAAGATCCTGTGGGGGTTGAAGAAGAAAAAAAGCAMTGTGCAGACCGTGGACTTTAGGAGAGCAGACTTCAGCTTATCCAGAGAAGTGGCAGGTGAGATTCCATAGGAGGCAGCCCTGAAAGGCAAAGGAACTCAGGAAAGTGGCAGGTGTCAGGGCCCTTAGGGTCCTTATTAGCCTTAATTGCCCTGACCAGCCTCACATGAGATCTTCACCCAGCCCTCTCTTCCCATGGGACCAGGGTCTGTATGTAAGCTTAGGCCTGGACTTCAACCACTGCCTGAGCTGTGTTGTAGGTGTGCCTGTTTATGGCCTTCTGTCCTGGATAGATGCCTTAGGTGTATATTGTAGTTTTGTCTCCAGCCCTATCTCTGAAGAAGCATCTGAATCTATCACATCACCATTGTGGACCTATTTGCCAGTGCCTTTCTCTGGCTGCCCTGGTCAGACCCTGTGGGACTGTGCCTGTCAGTGAGGGTACTTCCTGTGCTGGAGTCACTCCTGACTTGTCCTCACCTGGGGAGCAGCCATGGTCTTGCTGTGCCCTGGCAGCAGGTCTTTAAGAAGAGCATTCTCCAAGTGCAAGAACAGTCCAATGTGCAGTTCAGGAGACCAGCTTTGCTAAGCAGCTATGCTCATGATGGATCTTCAATTCAAAAAGGCAAGACATGGCAGGTGGAAGTAGGGACAGGCTGCAAAGGAGAAACTCAGAAACATTACCTAGGCATATGGAGATGATATCAGGAAAGCCAAAGCTTAGTTGGAGTTGAGATTTCCAGGGAATGTCAAAGGCAACACAAGGAGTTTCTGCTGCTACCTTAGGAGTAAGAGGCTGAGCAYGGAAAATGTGGAACCGTTGCTGAAAGGGATGAGTGATTTAGGGACAGTAGACACAGGTAAGGCTGAGGTACCCAAAGGCTTCTTTGCCTCAGTCTTCACCAGGAAGGTCTCCCAGACCTCTGTGCTTAGTGCAAGGGCTCAAGAAGGAGAGGTACTATCAATAGTGGATGAGGCTCAAGTCTGGTGTTACTTGAGAGAATTTGGCCCATACAAGTCCATGACTGCACCAAAGGGTTCAAGAGAGTTGCTTGTTGCCCAGGGCTGCTATCTAGTATCTTTGAAAGGTCAAAGAGATCAGTGGTGGTTTCTGATGACTGGAGAAAAGCAAGTCRCACCCATTTTCAGAAAAAGCTGAAAAACTGGGTCAGCACATCAGTTAGCCTCACTCCAGATCCTGGGAAAATCATGAAAAAAGTTCCCTGGGATTACATTTCTGGGCACATGAAGGAGAAGGTGGTGACTGGGAACAGCCAGCATGGGTTTACCTTCTGTAGATCATGCCTGACCAATCTGATTCTCTACAAACATAGTTATTTTAAGGCAAGGAGAGAGCAGTGGATGTCATTTACCTTGACTTCAGAAAGGTTGTTTCACGGTGTCCCGCAATGTTCRTGTGTCCAAGTTAGAATATTACAGTCTGGATGGGCTGGTGAAATTACTTAGGTAAATAACTGTCAGGTAGAGGGGCTTAGCRAGTAGTAGTTAAAGCATTGTACTTGATCTGGATGCTTGTGACCAGTGGGGTATCACAGGGGTTTATCCTGGGACCTGTCTTGTTTGACATCTATCTATATCAACAGTCTGAAGGAGGTGATGAGGTCAAGTTTTCAGATTACCCCAAACGAGGGGGGGGAAAACAGTCAGTTCTTGAAGTAGAACTATCTACTCGAGGGTGTGACAGTCATTCAGAGGGACCTAGGCAGGATGGAGTAATGGGCCAAAAGGAACCCTATGAAATTCAACCAGGGCAAATGCAATGTCCTGCACTTCAGAAGGAAGAAAATCTTACAGAGATACAGGTTGAGAACTGACTCATTAGACTATATCTGTAATACTGACTGCAGTTTTGGGACTCCCAATAGGGATTGGGTCAGTAAACTTAAGCTAGCTCAGTGGAAGGCCACTAAGATGGTTGAGAGCAGGAGCACTTGCCTCGTGAGAGGGGACTGAGGGTAGTTCTGATTCCCCTTTACTAAAGTTTGGCACTGAAAATAAGATTAAAATGTGTCATTTTGTTTTTTTACAGAATRCTTAGCTTTTCATTGTTATACCAGTAGGTAAAAGGTGAACAGCTAACTTTAGTATGTTAAAGCTTATCTGTAAAATGGAGGCRTTAGTAACAGAACATCCAGCTGCCTCCCATGAAGTCTAACCTGCGCTGTTAGTAGCTATATATATTTTTATGGAGCTTTTTAGGTCRCTAACCAAACAAAAGGCTTTTAGGTTATATAATAACAATAAATTCAATAACTCCATAAACTCATGGACTATGTTATTAAACATTTTAACAGTAAAGAAAATAAATAAAGAGGTTGAAAGGCAAATTTAAAAAGAAAATTCTAACCTCAAAAGCAGACAGTTACTAGGCAGAAACATTGGTTCGTAACAAGGCTGAATAGATACAATTGGTAGTGAAGTACAAGCACTGGAAGATTGGAACATCCAAAAGATCAAAAAGAATGTTTCTTTTCAGTCTGTTTTCTTCAAAGTCTAAAAAATATAGTGTAGAAAAGCCTCGTTAATAAAACGAGTTGCAAAGGCTGAATCTTCCWCAGTGGAGTACACTTCCACATGGAATACAGTGAATCTGCCGAACTTCAGCAGTACAAGTTGCTAGTGCATCGTAGAGCTGATGCACTTGGGCCTCCCTTCCTGYTGGTAAAATAAGTGTGCCTGTGTCGGTAGCTTTTATGTGCCTGTCTGAACCTGGGACCAGCTGGCAAAGCCGTCGCCGTTCCTCTGCATGCCGCTGAGTGRCTGCTGAGGTTTACACTTGAGCTGCTCTGGCAGGCTTGTGCGTGGCACCACAATTCGTGCTGAGGTGACTTCACGCCTAGCGGTCATCACATTAGCTGCAAAGCTTGGGTTCAGTGACTCCATTTAGATACAATCTTTGTTATGCTAAAAACGTGATATCACCTAATTAATGCAACATTGAGAAAATGATCCCAAACTATCCTTGGAAGCTAAGTAACATCACTGTATAATAAGTCTACAGAAGCTTGGATAAATTTATATCCAGTGTCCTAGGCAAGCACTTGTAGCTAAAAATTTGAATTTTTCAAGTGTTTCCTAGCTGCCTTCATTTTCCCAGCAGAACAAAAATCACTGCAGTGGGAACTGAGACCAACAGTTGTCCTAAGCTTCTCTCTTAACAAATGTTCTGTAATACAAACCAAGTATCCATGAAAAATAACRTAGGACTAAGGGCAGAGAAAAGAATAACATGATTTGATGAAAAAAGTTTAAGTTTGAATAATAAATATTTTTCAGTGAGTATTTCTCCTTTCCTTAAATCGATTATTTTTATGTATCCTGAAAGCAATATTTTCTGTAGGATCTTTTAATATAATCGCTAAGCTTTCTCTTTAAAATTGCCATTGAGAGTACTCTTATCAGCTTCAGGTACTGCCCAGTAAACTGTTGAGARTGAAGTTACTCATTCAGACTTCATTAAGGGAGACATTTCAGGGACTTCCTACAGTAATCTAAATGCTCAACATATAGTTTTTCGTCTAACTTGTTTTTAATTGCATTTTTCTAATTTTTAWTTGAATTAAGAGCTAACAAGTCTTTTATGAACTCCTCTTTGATAGTTATGATTCAGTAATTCAATTTAATTTGGTACTTTTTCACTGCACTAATGCAAAACTTAATAGATGTTAAACAGGTCTACACATCAGAAGGATCAAGTACAGTTAATGTTACAAAATATTCCTACCCTTGGCAATATTTCATATGGTAACAATGCTGAGAGAAAGTATAATTGAATTGATAGTAGTATTTAGTGGTCTAAATATTACTATCATAGTTCTGCATAATTAAGGATGCAATGTGTCACAATAAGCTGTATAGAAGGAAGTAGATGCATTTATTGGATCTGAACGTTACTTAGATGTTTGTTTCCATTGTGCAAGAAGAAAATTATGCATAATGTCATTTCATTCRTGAGAATAAATTGCACATGAGTAGTTTGTGATTACAGACAGAACATAAACAGTGAGGACCATGTGAAATTTGCTASTATGAGAATGGTAGTTGGAGAACATGAGTTTAATTACAGATGAGCTTACATGGCTTACAGGTACACTTCCTGAGTTTTTCGGGTATTCTAGGTCATGAAGACTGAAGTTGTTTTCTCTGTGAAGAGTGGAGTTTTCCACCTTGTCTTTGTGGTGGTTTTCACTAAGACAGTAAACAACTTAGCTTCTAATTTTTTTTAATTTAGTTTACCTTCCATCTTCTGTTAAGGTAGTATAAAGGATTTGACTAGAACATACAAATACTGATTTTCTTGTTTGCTTGGTTTTTTTTTACGATGCTCCCAGATGTTATGCAGCTGGATGGCCTAGCACAACTCRTGCTGCTGTATGGATAGCAGGTTAAACATTGGCTTTCAGTCAGCAATGTTATTTTCCTTTTTTGCTATGGCAACCTGTAACRGGAGTCTTCACGAATGGCAGCAGCACAGCTCCAGGGCAGTGTGGATGTGTATTCTGACAGGAGCAGTCAAACCGGCCATCTCCAGCTCTCTTGCTCCTGAAGYGGCAGCACAGCACACTGCGGGCAGCGTCCCTTCCCTGCTCATCTGTTTGGTATTTTGTGTAAGCTATGGAGTGAGCTCCACAGGTTTAGCCTCACAGATAAATATTTACAAAGGTGGTGTCTCTTTCAATACCTTTCTATACCAGGTAGCTGACATGTAAAGACAAAACCTGAATCTGGAACAAGGAAGAAAGAGAAGAGAAGGAAGAAAACAAGAGAGAAAATAAGCATAGTTGAAAAGGAAAGATGTGAGATTTTCACAAGATGTCATATATAGGTCAGAAAAGGATTCCTAATCTATGCCTGGGTGCTAACGTGGCAGGTGACCCGAGCTCACATTATAGGGATAAGTTTTCCACTAGCAGAGTTCTTCTTGAAAAGTATCTTCCACATCCTTGTCAACAACATTTTCAGCAATAGAAGGTGTTATGTGTTCTTTTTGTCTCTTGTACCATACTCTTTTGTACTATACAAGTATTTTGACTACAGCCAATTCAAGAAATACGCTCTTGTCCTTCTTTCCAGCCAGGCAGTATGGTGCGGATGCAATGCCAGCTGTTGTTCTGAATCCTCTGGTCTGAATACAGTTAGGACTGCATAAACTTCAGAAAAATGAATCTTGCTTTTGGTAGTATCCTTTCATCATCTTGGCACATCAAGATCCAAAATGTACTCCTTGCTCCATCCCTAGAGAAGGTGAGGTGGCACTGTCAAAAATCGTTCTGAAACACAACAGCTTTCTAAAAGCAGAATGAGAGCATCTGGACCATTAGCATAAGCAGGCTGCGATGAGAAGGCACTGCCATTGATTATTAAAATGACCTGCTTGAATTCAAATTAATCTTTCCTTTCTTTCTTTCTCTCTTTCTGTCTTTTTTTCTTCTTTGAAAATACCAGAGGTTTTGTTACTATTGGGTGTTTATCTTTCAGAAATGCAATTCCTTCTGCATTTAAAGGCTTACCCAGAAGCATACTGAGCAAAGTGTCTGAACATCAAACACGYATCTTTTTATCTTTCTTTGGATGGCTGCTACAGTGTTAGCTAGATGCTGCTTCTCTKGTAAAGGATAAAGCACGAAATAAGAGATTTGGAGCACATATAGACATTGTACAGATTATCCGCTGCCTTTCCATCCACTCATGGTATCAATATTGCCAAATGCTGCACGAGCTATTACAGATTTTTAAATGGTAAAAATATTACAAATATTCCTGAACAAGCTGTACACTGGACAATACGAGAAGATCTGTGGGAAYGCAAAGTCAGATATTGAAGATTAAAAGTGAAAGAGAGGAGATTAGATTTTCTCCTGACCAWACAGAGAAATTCTTCTGGAATCAGTAGAACTGTAAAGGCCCGAATGATAGTTTAGTACATACAAATGAAGATTTCAGACRTAACATACTAACTGCAAAGCTGTTTATTGCAGAAATTATACACAAACAGTCTCTGCCAGTGCTACCAAAAGAATACCAGAGGATGCTATAATTTATAGATCCTTTCCCAGTTTAACATGCTGGCAAACAGGAGTCTCCTTTGTGTGTGTTTTATTACAATTTTTATAAATATTTACTAGTCACTTTCATCGTTAATGATCATCACCAGGCACAGTGGACCRAAAAAGAGACTGTAGTGCCCTCACCGCTAATTTGGCAAATGTGTAGCTTTCTATTTTATGAGGCATTAAAGTATTTCTGTCCTGCAATTTYTCAGTTCAGTAGTGAAAAATGGAATAGATGCCACTATTTAATGCCATGAAAAATAATCACGATGCTACTTAAAGCAAATGTAGCAGAAGACTCTTCAAATAGAAACTATATACTAAACTACACACTGCTAACCTTACCTTCCATACTTCAGAAGGCAGTTTGAGTTTGTGCTCTAGCAATCCCATTTAACTGGTCAACACAGAATTTTAATTAAACATAGCATACAGGYTGCATCTCACATAATAAAATGAAATTAGAGTATACTCTTACATGGAGTTTATACCTGTTATGGTGCTCAAAGGTAATTTTTATATCTCTTCTCTTGTGAACCCATGATTGTTTTATGATGTTAGATAATTAGTAGTTCAATCCATGCATTTAAAATGGGTTCTCCATAGTATGTCCAATTCATTAAATTTTTACAGACTTTTACACAAGAAAATGGGATTTGCCATTTTCATTCTCAATAGTTGTGCCAGTTCATAAATACAGTTATGCATCATTATTTTAGGAAAACATGGACCAATAGGTTAATAGTAAATCTTCAAATTATTTGAGATTTTTGTAACTATATAACACAAAAMATATCCACTCATACACTTCAAAATATATGTTTACAGATAGTATATACCTTTAAATTCAAGGGCAAAGCATCTTTTTTAAAATTCTGTAATTTGAAAAAACTAACACACTTTTGGAAAGGGACACATACGTGTGTGTGTGTGTGTGTGTGCGCAGGTGTGTGTGTCTTCTTAGTGTGTATTTTTAAATGTGCATGAAATTTACTGGTACCTACTTCACTTTTTCTTTAAAGGACTGTAATTTTAGATGGCCAGATATGAAAGCAACATTGTATAATGAATTTAATTACATGAAGAAAACYTTGCAAGATTATGTTAAAATAAAATATGCCTATAATATTAAGACAAACACTTTATTTATTCCATGTCATATATATAGGTAAAAACATTAATTTTTTTAAATAGAAAATTATGAAGAGGAAGCTTATTTATCATACATGCTGTGGGAATGAAGCCCACTGTAGGGGTAGTATAGGATTTATGTGTGTATCGGCAGCTTGCTTTCTGAATATTTATGAACAGCATCCCACAGTCTTGTCTCAGGATGCCCAGGATTCTGTGGGAACCTAAGTAGGACTTTCTATGGTCAATSTCTTACAGATTTTACTAAAGTTCTGGAAAGAGTGATAACAGGATATTCTAATGCTCTGCAATTTGAATATGAGCCAGCAATGTGCCCTTGCGGTAAAGCAGGCCAGCTGACTCCTGGATTGCAATAAGCCCAGGAGTGTTGCCAGAAGGATCAAGGGAGGTGATCCTTCTCCTATTCAGCACKGATGAGGCCACATCTAGAGTGCTGGATCCAGTGTTGGGCTCTCCAGCACAAGCCATGGACATTTTGGAGCCAGTCCAGCAAAGGGCCACAAACCTGATGATGGTACTGGGGCATCTCATACGAGGAGAGGCTGAGAGAGCTGGGACTGTTCAGCCTGGAGAGAAGGCRGCTTYGGGGCAATCTTGTCAATGTGTATAAATATCTGAATGAAGGGTGCAACTATGGAGCCAGAGTCCTCTCAGTGGTGCCCAGTGACAGGACAGAAGGCAATGGGCACAAATTGAAATACAAATCTATTTAAACAYAAGAAAAAAATTCTGTACTGTGAGTGTGGCCCACGGAGGTTGTGGAGGCCACCCAACAGGTGGCCCACGGACGTTGTGGAGGCTCCATCCTTGGAGATATTCAACACCTGATTGGACACAGTCTTGAGCAACCTGCTTGAGCTGACCTTGCTTAAGCAAAAGGTCTCCAGAGGTCCCTGCCAACCTCAGCTATTCTGTGATTCTGTGACGGATTCAAATAAATAATGTATTCATGCCTGTGAAGTTACAATAATAAAATAACATTGATGAAAATGTAAAACAGTGTTCCAATTCACAGTGCAGACTTGTGCTGATTTACTTTATGAAGACTTAAATGCTCACAATATTCTGAGAATAATGGGAAAAAATGAATATCAAATTAAGAAAATCCTTGAGCTTTAAGTTATGCATTTGTGGAGTTCCTCATCTGCCAGTCTTCAGCAGAGGGTTGTATCTTTCATTGCCGTATGGGAGGGAACTGAGCAGTGGCCRTCCTTTAAGGGCAGCTTGGTAGGAAGGCAGTAGCAGTCTAAGCAGGTTCACTCAAGAAAAGAKCAGTGTTTGCTATTTTAGATGCATTTAAAGGAGATGTAACAAGCAGAGATAAAGCTGCTTCTTGCATTGTTTTTTACCTTTTTAATTTCTCTACTGTCAATCAGGCTTAATTTTCCTATCTTCCTTTTATCACATATCAATAATTGCCTACTTACATTATCACTGAAACAAAAAATTCAGATCATCCAGGAGCTCTTTTTAATGGCCAGTTTAATGACATTGCTTAGTATGAGCTGTGTTAGTTTTGTTGTCTAGTTCTGTATTCTCACTGTCTCCAAAAAGTTCCTTTAAAAGTATAACTAAGTTTGCAAAGGAAAAAATTCTGAGACAAGGTATTCTAGAATGAAATTTCCTAATAGAATCTCTGTGTATTGTGACATGGTCTTTAACTGCACAGAATTCAATACCTGTGCGTGGTGTGAACATGCATCCTTTTGTGAATCAAAGCCTCCGTCAAAATCACCTCATCAGGCACTGAGGTTTGTACTGCCTTTATTTGTGTCAGCTGAGATACTTATCACACCTACGTGGTGCCTCTTAAATAAAAGGTGAAGTTCTGTTGGTGGTATGATAACTTYTAAGGGTTCAGTGTGAGTAGTAATAAAATACATATTGATGGATGTACATGGATATATGTGTGTGCATGTACATAAGCATGCATGTACAAGTACAGATTGATTTTTCAAGATCATGCAATTGATGTAGTTAAAACTTTATTTTTAATACCTAGAATGTTTTAAAATTTTTCTCTATTTCTATATAGAAGATGGTGATTGTAAACTTAAYTACTTTTAAGGYCAGAAGGTACCACAATATCTTATTTTGATTTATACTTCCATGTAAAGCAGGCACAAGGMATATAAATATAAACTCAATCACTAAATCCTAATTTTGGATTGGTGGAATTTCAATGCAGTCAGTGTGAAAGGTATCGGAAGAGGAGGTATGTTCCTGGCTCCAGTGCTCTTTCTTTTATCAGTACTTGGAGATTTAGAAAAATTAAGTTCTACATTGATACATATAACACAGGTGCCTACACCTAAATTATATCCTGTAATAGGCTGTAGGCTACTACCTAGCCTATTAGGCTTAGGCAGCCTATATCCATGAGCAAATAAAAAAAAWTGCTCTCTAGCACCTCCTGATCTTAGAGATATGTCCAACTTATTAGCCTCATGGGTGATCTACATCAGGCTTACACCCAAGTGTGCCCAGCCTGGGGAGTCTGGTAGGAGACTGGTGGGTTAGGTGCTCATCTTCTGCCAAAGCTCCATCAGGAGGTAGTAGCATGTAGGCATCTCTCCAATGCATCTCAAGTCCGTCCCAAGGACTCAAYCTATGGATGTGCTCTGAACCATGGCAAGCACGTACTTATAGCACTGAATTGAGCATATTTGCAGTAGGTGGCTAATAGCACAGCTAGGGGTTATGGTGCCTATTACAGGCCCCATTTTTCACAGTAGCCTAGTGGTTAGACCATTTGTCCATGAAACCTCAGATACAGGTTGAAGTTTTTCTGTGTCTTGAGAAAGTTTGAACCTGTATATCCACGTGATAAGAGATTAACATACYACTGTATGGCCAGGAGTACAAGATGTATGGGACATGAGAAATACTGAACAGGAAGACCCTGATTGCAGGATAGCAGTGGAGAATCACATCTAGAAAAAAACATTGGTTATAACCCTGCTCTGCAAGCTGGTAATGCATTTGTGCATCTTAACTTTTTCCATTGACTGATTATGGAGAGATACTGATGCCTAACTTGGGCAGTGTGGCTCAAAGCACTGGGCAAGACACTTAGTTTTCAGATGTTTCAATGTGTAAATTAAATTTCTAACATAGGTAGCCTCATTTTTTTTTAATTTGTGCGGCATTGCTATCCTACCTATATAATGAATAACAGAGATTTATTTTAACCCTGTCATCAAAGTGTTGAGWAGATTAATTACTTAGTGGTTAGGAAGTGTCTTGACACTCATAATATCCATAAATTCTTGTACTCAGTGTAGTTATTAGTTGTTATAGTATTACATTATTGCAATATGTAGTCTATGAACAAGAGGGCAGTGCAGAGATCCTAGGGGAAAGAAACAAATATTTTTTTTTTTAGAAAGATGACTYACACAAAAAGGTGAAGGGAATGGGCAGTCAAAAGAAAGTGAAGCTAATGAGGACTGTTATCAGTTGGTCTTCAGATCCAGTGAGGAGAGCGCAGAATGACTTAATTTTAGGTGTGAATATATTTTCCTGGTATATAACTGTGCTTTAGAACAGGATGCCTTTGGAGGCCATGGAATTGCCATCACAGTAAAACAAATAAGACAAAACTCTCAGGGGCATTCTGGATATATTTATTATACTTCAGTGATAGGAGGCAAAATGCTTTGGTTCCTTTTAGACCTACTTTTCTAAGATTCCTTGCAGAAAAAAAGACGACCCCCAAAAGTAATGTACGTGTTTAGGAATATAATTATTTTCCCTACCTTTTGCAAAGACTAAGATAAAATGGAGTAAGCAATATGAACTTTTTTAAAAACTTTTCTTTTTATCTTGAGAACTTTTTATTAGTCAAACACAACTAAATGTTGTGTACCTATTTGGAAAAATAGAATAACCTCACTTCCTTTGGCAGTAATATCATACAAGATATGCTACTGTTGTTGGCTGGCACAGCTGTTGAAAAAAATAAAGCAGTTCAGCTACAATGTATTGTTCTAGAGACTGAGATCTGTGTTTACATGCCAATTTTCAAGTTACTGCTGGTTGCAGCTGCCATGGTATGTGTCTAAAATTTGGCGTTTGCTTTGATCACTGTATCTAACCTCACTATACAGTTGTTTCTCTTGATACACAGCTAAGATCTACACTTTCATTATTAGAAATCTTAGCATTCTGTACTGCATTTACTGAGAGAGATAACTCTTTGTTTTTCAGAGCTTCCATATGGCTGGGAGAAAATTGATGATCCCATTTATGGCACTTATTATGTTGAGTAAGTTCCCAAGTTCAATATTAACTTGCTGTTACTATGTCATAACCTAATATTAATATTCTCTGCAGTACTTAGATTGGAAAGGCATGAGTACAATTACTTGTGCAGTTAGATTGAAGGTATACCAGGAATTCTGAGTCCAATACAGTTACGTGGCTTAATATATTCAGTTTGTCTCAACTCAGTCATTCTGTTTCTTCGAGGCCTGATTTCATGGTAACATTTCAGCAGATACTTGTAGGAAGATTATATTCATTAAAGAAAAGTTGTTGTATGTTCTGTACAAGGTTTTGGATATCCAGTGCAGGTATAGGTCTTGCTAATCAATGAGTAGAGCGAAGCACAATCATTTTAGCTCAGTTAAGATCCTCTTCTGGATAGTCCTTTCTTGCTTCAAATCAGATGTTCACATTGTTTCTATCACAAGGCAGATTATACCCTCCATACAAAATTTCAAGCGTGTTGTATTTTATTTCATACTTAAAAGTACAGTTGAAGAGAATGAGAGAATATAAATTTCTATTTTCACAGCACAATCCTTGCTTCCATTTTTCAGACTTTATTTTGTTCAGGAAAGGAGAAAGTACCTATTCTTATTCACCTGCACGAAGGACAATAATAAGCATTTGTCTAAAGTAATAAAACCTTGCTTTAGCTAGATCATATATAAAAGCAATAAATCAGTCGATTCTCTACTGCGTTTTGGCTTTACACTGTCAATGAGACTTACACAAAGTGAATCTAGATTCAAAACTCTGATCCTGTTCAGGGGTTTTATTCGCACTCAGCTCTCATGTTAATGACTACACAAAGTATTTAGCAGAGGATAGGGAGAGACACTCCTCTGTTACTGTGCACACAGTGCCTTGAAAAATTACTTGTACTGAGAAAGATCTATCCATTAGTTCCATTTATTAAGGAAGGGAGAAGATGGTTCCTAAGCTAAAATCTCAATTTCAAATCCTGACAATGAGCAGTACATTACTTTAGTTGTTTAATACAGAATACGGAATTTTAGTGTGTGCATCTTGCYATTCCCTAGTTACCTTTATCTCTTGAATCCATACCAACACTTTAATTGCAGGCTTACTTTGTACAGATATTAGGTCTGCTGTTTTTCCAGGTTCAGACCTCAGGGTATGCTGCTGTGAACTTGGGCAGGGTAGAGCTGGATAAGGAAGATCATGAAAAGATCTAATTTCTAGAGTGTTAGGAGATGTATCCATAAGGTTCCCCTTTCTTCACAGCTATAAAAGCAGCAGCTTGTGGATGTCCATGCACTTTCCCTAGCCCTCCTACAAAACAAACAAACAAATGGAAGCAGTTTTTGGCCACTGTCCTGCTGAGTCCTTCTGTCCCGTTTTCCAAATGCAGTAGCAACTGCCTTGCCTCTCTTTTCCCTGCTTGTTTGTTCCCTGCCCTCAGCCTGGAGAGCCAGCAGCTCCATCTGCTTTGCTCGTTGGCCCAAAGCAGTTCAGTCAGTCCAGAGTCCTATTTATCTCAAGCAAAAAGGTGAGTAAGTTTTTGATGTCCCCAAGTAATGCCATTAAATTAGCCTCTCTCTTTATGCTTGAGGTTTTTTTGTGATGTCCCTGAGTAGTTAAGGGTTGGAGTTCACGTATCTCTTTGTCATTAATCCCCCTGAAGATTTCTCTGTGTACAATTGTGCAGCTGCTGGGTAGGAGTAAAAGTCTTCTGCACCAGTGGTTTTTAGTGCATTTTGGTGAGTAACAGGTGTTGTGCAATTTCTGTGCATTAATCTCTGACTGATATCCACTTTGTTGCCAGCACAGCCCAAAGCATTTTGGCACTGGTGGGGCTCACATTCCCATTACACAGTCAGAAAAGGAGCAAGTATTTATCTCAATTTCATGTCCATCCTCAGGTAGACAGACAAAAGGCTCCTGGCCCACATGTTACTATGCAATTACATATTTTAAGGCTGTTATTGCCAAATTCAGGTGTCCTATCACAGATAAGATTTATGGAAAGAAATATCAAACCTACCGTAAGCTCAGAGGTTTTCGAAGTGGAATAGATGTTCACAGGCTGCTATTAAAACTTTGGCAGCACTAGGTTCATAAAGAACTTTATAGCCAGTAAAATATACCTGTACTTTAATTTGCTGTCTGTGCTCARTAAGTCTGAAACAAAAATTGCTTTACATTTTTTCATTGTAAAGAAGTGACAGTTATGCCTTTTTTATTACAAGTATTCAACAGATGAGTTCATTTTAACTGCACAAAATCAGATTACAATAAACTCTCTTAATTATTTCATAAAAGTGGGTAAATCATGAAAAGTTAGGTTATGAACTTTCACATATTGAAGTCCARTCCAAGCTTATATGCAAGCCTTTAAAACTGTCAGTGAAAGAATGGCTCCTATTTTGCTTGCTGAAATATTTGTATCCCATGGGAAGTTTGTAAGGATGAGCAATGAGACAGTCAGATTCAGGTTGACCTTACAAAGGCCAATCATTCTCAGCTCCAGTATTCTGAGATCAAAAGAGAAGCTAAAAAATAAAATAAAACTAAAGAGTTGTTATCAAAGCTAACAAACAATAATCACAAAATATTGTTAAATTCTTTTCAAATCTTAATCACACATGAATGTACATGTGAGAGATTATTAAAATTTTAATTTGCCTTGTTATGCAGGTCCAGGTTTCATTTGTAAGGTGTAGACATTTGACATAAATGAGAAGTGCTTGCCATACCTAGTTTAACTTCCGTGCAATTTTCTCCTAATTTATAAACTAAGAACAAGCAGCACTTAGCTGTGCAGGACTAGGGAGAGAATGCGGTTATTAAAGAGCACCGAGTCTTTCAGCATTCTAATTGCCACAAGATTATTTCCCCCTTTAAGGATGATTAACTACAACACAGCTCAATTTCCAAACATGGTCCCCTTAATAGAACAGCTAAATTGACCATACAGGTATTTATTGTGAAAAAATTTACCTCCTATACTTACAATTTCGGACATTGCTCTGTTACTGCTCAAATAGAAAAACTTCTCTCAGGAGAAGTCCTCCTGAGATAGATATTGTTAACTGAGAATGGAAAAAGGACTTAGATACTAACTCATCTGTAGCAATTTGTCTGATTCAGCTATGGAGCTGTACAGCACTCAAAACAGCATGATGCAGAGCTGCTTCTTGTCTCACTGGAGTTGTCTAATTCTCAGGTCAACATTTTTTATGCATTTGCGGTCTTGAGTCATAAATTCAGTGCAAGTGTCTGATAAAAAATAACCATTTTACATATAATTTTCTTCTTTTTGACTCCTTTCAGACCAAGTATTTAAAGAAGTTGTTTAAATTTGTTGGCATTCTCACAGTGCTTTAGAGAGTGCACACTACTATAAAAGAGTCAAAAATATGGAAATAAATTGGAGTTAAGAATTAATAGTATTGCATCAATCTCAAATACCACTGCTAGTCTTCCTGTCTGATCTCGCTAGGGCAGAAAGGCCGTTATTTCAGACATTTCAGTCTAAATAGATTAAAGTACAACTTAAATTCTACCTAGAAACTGCTGAGGGGCAGCAGATTGATGTTCAATTAACCATGGACACAACCAGTAGTACCTAAAATTGTATTCTTTTAGAACAGAACCATATATAAATTGTAACATAGGTCTGTGGGAAGCCTCCTGTGATCCTAGGACATGCTCTGCATCTACAGCATGACACAAAGCATGCTTATATGCAGGCCTTTAAATCTGTCAGTGAAAGAATGACTCCTATTCTGCTTGCTGACATATTTGGAGGAACTGAGGAACAAGGGACTAAACGTAGGTGTGATCTTGGTTATCCATTACATCTGCACAATATGGCACAAAAGCTACAGGAAACCCATGATCTTCTGGAAGAGCAGCTGAAGACAAGAGCAGGATATTTTAGAAGCTCTAAAATAACACTTGATCCCTATGTTGAGGCTACTAACTACACCCACGGCGTTGTAATCTTGTTTTTAACCTTATCAAATGGCAGCATGAAGACAGCTAGATATTTTACCCTCAACTGCTGTTAGAAGCTGTTTCAGGATTTCACATTTCTGCTTGTAAGAGACCTTCTGATTTCAAGTCTGAATTTATTCCTGTCCAAATTTTAGCTGTTTATTTTTACCTGCTCTATCATCTGTGATATCTCCTAGTATTTACTTCTGAGTATATTCATAGAATGCAGTTATATATCACCATTCATTTTGCTGGAATAAAAAAATGCAGCTCCTTTGGTCTCCTCTCATAGGACACTCTCTCCCTGGCCTATCTAGAAGACCTTTTCAGTGAATTCGTTTTACATAGTCATGGGTGATCAGAACTCTATCTAGTATTTCATATGATGTTTCATTGCTGCCTTGTGTAATGGCAAAAGTGATATTTACTTGTCAGTATGAAAATTTATCACGTTAGGTACCATCATGAAATGTAGCTTTTTCCTAATAGTTCATTAGTAGTTCATAATTACCTTATGATCATTTAATGCACATAAGTCTTATCTTYCTCTGTCTAACTGATAAAATCTCTCCCTTCCATCACATATTTTTAGGTTTGAAAGAGTTATAGCAGTGTCAACAAAGCAGCAAATCCAGAATTTATCAACTGTATTTTGTATCTTCTTCATAAAAGAAATTTTCTTTTGCATGAGTGGATATCTTTTCATTGCACTAGCTGTCTCCACCAAATCCCGACTTTTCAGGACTGTAGGACTTGATCTGCTCTTTCTAGTCCACTTTTTAATGGCAGTTCCACTTACTTTCTCTGAAAGAACTTGAAAAGTTCTTAATGTTTGTGCAAAAAGGTTGTTTCAGTATAAATTGAAGGCATTAGACCCTTTCTGGAATCTCAGAGTTTCAAAAGTTTCCAGATCACCTCTCCAAGTGATTAAAGCCAGAAATAGGGACTTGATTTTCAGAACAACTCAACAAGTAGTTGCTCAATAAGAACAAACAAGAAATGACATGTCYGAAAACCTCCCTAGTTTATGTACGTATTTATTTCTTCCGAACATTTGCAGCACAAACCCCTTTTTCTAATCTATGACCCTATTATGCAGAGTTGCTCAGTGCCACTGAGTAATGCTTTTGCCTTCCTCAGAAAAGTGTGAAACATCTATTATATGTTATATACATATTTTCRAGTATAATGCTAATCTACTGTCTGACTTAGTTTCTGCATGATCCCGTTTTTCTGTACAGCTTAGCAGATATGTACTATAGAATTGAAAAGGAATCATATTAATTTTGTTTCCTGTGTTAGATTTATTTCTGTTTTAAGCAGCGATCATAAATGTATTCTATGTGTTAAGCTTTACCTATTACTGCAAGTTATTAAGTAATTTCATTTACATCTTATCTATAATAATGCACAAGATATTGATTCAGTTTCTTTGAATAGTGCACAGAACAATGTTTGTACAAAGACATGAAGCTCACTGTAGCACACTTCAGCAGTACTGYAATAAATATACAGTCATATAGATCAAAACCATTTGCCTGTAGCAGAGCAGCATACTGAAATGATAGGGCACTTCCCAGTGCTATTCATTTTGTTATGCACTGCACCATGCATTTCTCATCCCCAGCAAAATTAGGTGGAGCACAAGGGAGGCCCATAAGGGTTTCACAAGGATTTCTCTGTCTAACCATACACACATCACGTACAGCATCCTACTGTGAAAATTACCATTTTCGCAAAGTGAACCCAATTTTTAATCAAAACCAAATTTTTTCCAGCCACATAAATAGAAGAACACAATTTGAAAACCCTGTCCTAGAAGCAAAAAGGAAGCTACAGCAGCATAACATGCCCAACGCAGAACTTGGAACAAAGCCTATGCAGGCCCAAGGTTTCCGAGGTACAGTACCGTATCAGCGTATCTTAGCTAAGATGAGTGATCCTGCTTTCCTGTTGGTGTGCCAGTGATTTTGTCATGGGCTGATTAAAGGAGTAGTGTTGCCAGTTCTCCCGATAYGATCACATATGCCTTTTTCCTTAAAAGTCCAAGCTCCTGCAGTTGAGGGAYTCTCATAAGCCATCTGAAAAAACTCTAACCTTCAGAGTCGCAGAGGAAAAGTAGAAAAGATAACCCAGGGTTTCCTAAAGGCTGAGAAACAGAAAGCACAATAAGAACCCCAAAGTAATTTTCTAAATAAATTCATAATTCCTATTCTTGGGAATGTATGACTCTCTCCTGAGCACCTGARGTTGGCAACACTGAAATAATTAATTGTACTTTCTCTAAATTACTGTTAATTGATGTTTGGTATGTTTCTAAGCTAACTCATCTAGCAAGCATCAATTAAGTTCAAAGCCTCAATCACTATGTTATAGGAGTTTACAGAAATGCAGCCTCTTGGTAATGTGAAAATTAATGCACTTAAAATGAACTGTATAAGCAAAGAACAGTATTGGTAGAGACGGATAAACTTTAACATAAAGTTATAGCCAAAGAATGAGGCTTGTTCTCCTTTGTAACAGTAGAAAGCTCCTCATCAACCTTACCTAGGCCCAAACACGCCCACCCGCGCCCTGCTCCTCAGAGGTCCCGCAGCGTGAACGATCTGTCTCAGTGGCGGCCCCACGGTGCTGGGATGTGCAGGCCGTATGGTATGTCCGCGTGCTGCTTCGCAGGCGAGCTGCACAGCTGTAAAAGTAGCGAGATGCGTTTAAGTCACAATCTTTTCACCTTTCTCATGCCTTTTCTCACAAAACCAAGCACAGCAGAGAGGCASTGGAGGCCAGGTGAGGCTTGCTCTTGCCTGCTGGTGGCTCACGCTGTACACTGGAGCACTCTGAAAGGGGATGCAAAGGTCACACAACTGTCACAGCAGCTATAAATGTCACTTGCTGGATGCCAAAATCCCGTGTGTTTGSAGAGAAAAGACTACCTAATATTTAGCATTGTTTTTTAACAAGTGGAATAAAATATACAGGRGATTATAAATATTATTTTCTTATTGCGGGTGGGAGGGAATTTGTGCAGAATGCATTGCTTTGTAGACAAAGCTGAATTTATAGGTTAGGAATAATTTGAAAGAGGTTTTTAAATTACCTCAGATACCATTTTTATTGTTGTAATTATTATAGCTGCACAATATCCACTTCTAAATGTCTTTCTCATATGAAAGAACATTTATAACTCTCCACTTACAGCTGATCTGCCATAGATAAAAATCCTTTCTAAGCTTTGTATTAGTATAAGAACTCACTAATATTTTTTTCTGGAATGCTTGCACTCTATTTCCTCTGTTTTCATACACTGTCACCTACTGTCACCTACTGTCAGCTGCTACTGTCATCTGCTGTCCCTGCTGAGCTATGGCCAGATCAGACCTTTTATCTTTCTTGTTTGTGTTGACTGATGTAGAAAAACCACTCTTCACCCGTGATGCATCACAGCTGAAGGGGACTTTCCTCAGCACAACTCTTAAGAAAAGCAACATGGGTTTTGGATTTACCATCATTGGTGGGGATGAGCCAGATGAGTTTCTTCAGGTGAAGAGTGTAATTCCTGATGGGCCTGCAGCACAAGATGGGAAAATGGAAACAGGTAATTCATATGATTCCTCTATTTTTTTATATGATAATTAGAGTCAGCTAGAGACTTTTTGAGACTCACTGCCTCGATAAAATGCATGCTGTTTTTCCATACCACTCTCTGTAAATGCCTAACACTGCTGCTCTTGAAGAAAAGATGAAGCTCTCTGATAAAACTTTGTTGTAATATTTCTTTCTAGAAATACCAAGTGCCTTATTTTTCCCCTTTCACAGTATTTTAAAGGAGAAAAGATCTCTCTATTCTACATTAAAAAAGGTGTGATGTTCTTTGGTTTGTAAGCTGTTTACCCAAAGGGAGTCTGTGCATGGAGAGAAAAAGAGCACAGAATACTAGATGCAAATTCCTTTCTTAAGAAAGGACAGTTTTGCAAATTAATTGAAGTTAAGTCTGATCCAATATTGTTCTTATCAGAACCATCAAAACAAGGGTTTTCAGCAAATGATATGTATGATACAGGCATCTGTGGATTACTAATAAAGAATCTGTGAAAAATAACTAAATAAAAGAAACTTCCTGTGTAGAGATTTAAAATTACCAGAAATATCTTCATGTCCACAGATTGATAAAGATTGCAAACTACTGTCTTAAAGGTTTGCAGAGTCACGTCAGGTCTGCATACAGATAAGAAATCTGTTTAGGAAGATGGACCTGGTTACCAAGCCAGGTATAGTCTCTTGTAGAAAAATACAATCACAGAATGATAGAGTAATTTAAGTTGGAAGGGATGTCTAGCAATCTAGTCCAACTTCCTGCTCGGAACAGGGCTAACTCCCCAAGGCTTCATAGAAAAAATGATAGCTTTGGATTTCTGTTACATCCACAGAAACCCAGTTCATGGTGGCCAGAGTCCCTGTGAAGATACAGAGAATTTGCCTAGGCCATCACTRTAGATGGATCAAGGCAGCAGGATACTTTTAGCATATTCCAATACAGGGAACAGACACATAAACACATACAAAAAGAATAATGTTGATGGAATGATCCCAAGTGATTCTTCTGGAAATTTCCTTTCATCCTTCTTATGTTGTAGCAAAGGAATGATGCAGACTATCATATGTTGGAATAAATCACCCTGAACTCTAGCTAATTGTGTAAGACTCTCCAAGACCTTGCAAGTGGGAAGTGTGAAGGTTGTGAGAAGTATTGTTTTTAAAACACCGTAATTTCCTCAAAGTCTTATATTATAATTGGTAAGATGTTTTTGATGTCAAAAAGATAAATAGATAACTTATACAAAAAAATAAAATGTGAAAAAGAAAAGTACAATGCAGATTTTTGGTGCTGTCTTTGTAAAAAAACATTAGTATACTATCTTTTTGATTGCTTTTAAWTCTTAATGCCTTTGAAACTTCAAAATGCAACTCATTACTGAAAGGCAAAGTAGCYGTTTCAGTGAAGAAAGGGTGCAACAGACTTCCTGAAGCTCAGGGGAGATTAATAATATAAATTTYGTATTTCCTAATATTTTCATATTACTTAATATGCTCCATGAGATATTTTCCTTGTTTGTTGTAGTTTTATAYTCTGATTCAGCAATCAAATATAGCTGCTTGTTCAACTGTCTGAAACGTGGATGAGCTATTGATGGCGGTTGTTCGTATTTTCCAAAGAGTGCCCTTGCAACTCAACTAAATTTTGATGTTAAAATTGAACACTAGTGTCATAATACCAGTGGTAGTGATTATTGTAGTCATGGATTATGACAGAAACGTGGAAAACGGGTGCTTAGGAATATAGTAAAGTAAAATTGATTTTTTTTTCAAATAAATGAATTCAAATATACTAAGAATCTAACACAAAAATATCAATTGAAGTATATAATCATTATATAATTATATGAGCCCAATAAATATGAAATTGCATCTCAGAATAAATTCTGGCATCAACTATCTTTATTTTTGAGAAGAGTGACAGAGTTCTGATGTAATGGGAGAATCTCAGGTTAATGATTCTAGCATCTAACATGGTTTCTGTGAATATTCCAAGTGCTTTCCATATAAGATAATGCTAAAATGAAAAAAGACACCTAAGGTCAGAACACTTATAAARCAGCTGCTCAGCAAAGAGCTCATATCTTCTGATACACAGTCCTTTTCACCCTTGCTAGAGTATGATTTCTTTCCCTGTTTAGACATTTTATAGTCTAATCAACTGAAGATATGAAAGCTTTCCAGGTTCTATCAACACTATTTTGCTCATCAAGCTCTTAAAATCGTGTTTCAAAACCATTTGGGGTTACACATGTACCTTTTGGTTGTTAAGTAGGCATTGCTGGATGATGAATGGAGCTCTTAAAATACTTTTTATTTATTCTTTTGTCATGAACTGTATGGTGTTGTGCAATTGTAGCTGTGCACTCCAGCTACAATCGCAGTCACAGGAGGCTTTGGTAAGGAGGCTATGATCAAATTGTCGTATTCTAGCAATACAATGTTATAATGAGGACAAGGACAGTATGATCCACGATGCAACCAGCATAAGTGATAGCCACAGTTTTTGATGCTCCTACCTGTGATGCAGCTGTGGAGCCCTTCCCTTGCAAGGCTGATGCTGATTGGTCCAAGTGGAAAACAAAATCCTGACATGCATGGGGGAAAAAGCCAGAAAAGACCTTATCTCCTTCATCTTACCTGATCTTGGCCAYGGGCTGAAGACACCATGCTGTCCTTTAAGTTAGTGGTTGAAGAAACAAGCTTACCCAAAACTAATATTATAATTTGTTAATTATTTTACTCCTCATCCAAAATCTTAGTAAGCAGGCAGATACAAACTCTGTTTCAAGAGAAGGGTGAAGCTGTGTTAAATGTCATCCTTTTTACCTGATCACAACWCAGTGATTTTACCAGCAGGTTTCAAAATTAAGCAGTTTTGGATTGCAACATTTGGAACATAGAGACTAATGCAAGACAGAGGTTGACATARCTGTAATGTTATGAAGCAATTAAAGTAGCTAGACAAACTGAATGTGATATTGTGTCCAAATATCAACAAGGGATATGTGAAATCCTGGTGATCTTACAGTAGCACCACTCACAGCCCAGGGCTGGCATTAAGAAGTAGCTATTGTTGCCCCAGACCCACAACAAACTTTGCAAGCAGACTCAGAGGGACCACATCACAGTGGATGAGGCAAAACTAGGCAAACTTACATTCCTGATCCCATTTGCCAGATGTTTCAGAATTCCTAAGGGTTGTTATGCCCTCATGTAAATCTAGCATATGTGAGCTAATGGCTGTTAATAATACTGCAAATGCCTTTCTAGGATGTGTTTTAGCATTTGGAGCTCAATCAAGCTGCTGGATATGAACATTACACTCCACAGCATCTCCATCTGTCTTGGGATAGTCCAGAAGCTGAGGTCATAGGCTTTCCTGAGGGCCTGAATTGCTCTGTCTTTTCTGAAGCCTCAACCTGCTGATAGAAGACCGTTTGCATTTAAGAGGCCCCCTGTATCCCATTAAAATGCTGAGTGAATGTCAGGGGTAAAACACTACATCTACATGAAAAGATTTTTGTACAGTGAATGATTTTGAATGACTACTGTTCTAAGGCAAACAAAGATTTAGGCCTGCAGCTGAGTCGGATCAAAGCTCAAGCTACAAAGGTAAAAACTCTCCCAGAATTCTCAAAGTCGTTCAATGGACTAGACAAACTGAAACACTCCTACATACTCGAGCTCAGGAAAGATTCTCATTTTGCACACATCAAATTTCAGCTCCTTTGGTGAAAGCTCCCAAGAAATKATTCCAAGATATGATCCACAAGTGATTAATTGAATCTTTTATGTTGATTCTGACTGATGAATAGCCATGATCATTGCAGGATGAACWTTCCAGAGATATCTAAATCCTTAATGATGTCTCATAGCTCAACAGTGTAACTCAAAAATGGTAAACTTTCTCATTTCATCAGCCAAACGTTCACTTGGCCAGCTGCAAGTTGCACGTTGGTGAGGCTTTGCACACTTCTTGATCTACACAATCATAATTGTTGGTATTCACTTGAGAAAGAGTAAAACTAAGACATTACAGGGTAGCTGACCCTACAACATCACTAAACTTAGGGAATAATTATGTAGGCATCATTCATGCAAAGTACGCCTAAWATAGCTAGTATCTCACAATCTCTAAAAACTGCTGCACTCAACACAGAAGGGAGTTGTGACATCTRCAAAAGGCTGCATTTTCACRGACTAAAAGGGATTCTTAKTTCTGTTCCCTGTTTGTCCATTGTCAGCTCAAATTAACATGTTATTATCTCACTTGATGTATGATCAGATGAGATGCAAGCTGCCCAGTTTTGGCAAGGGGAAAATGGTGAACTGTGTATGCACAAGGACTGCTGTCAATGTGAAGAAACRAATATGTCAAAATTAAAAAATAAGTTGTTTTGGCAGTCATCTGAGAATGTGAATACTGTCAAAATATCATTACAAGACTCAGGGCATCATGACCACACACCAGTGTAACGATCTTCTTTTTCATTCTTTTTCTTCACATTCTATCATCCCTCTCACATTCTATCAGTCAAGATYCACCTGACAAAATTCTCTTTTACAATATTCCATATCTGTGGTAATAGTCAATTTACCACAGATGCACTTTCAAAAAATTCCCTAGCCAGGAGCTTAGTGAAGATCTGGTTACACATGTTTAAGACTTCATTACTACCAACACTAGAAGTTGGCTGAAATTTAATAAGCCCAGTTGCCTGGGCAGTAGTGCCAGGAAGATGGGCCTCCCAAAATTAAGACATTGTGTTTAGAACATGAGAAATTGTACTAAAAGATGGCCTGCTGGTGAAGGGGTATCGTTTCATTATCCTTATGCATCTCCAGGCTAAAGCGCTCAAAAAGTTGTTTGGTATATACCAAGGCCTCCCCAAGTGCCAGATTTGCAGCTGCAAGTTATGCCACCCTGCAAGTCTGTGAGAGTGGAGCGACACCAATAAAAACAGCATGTATTATCAGCCTCCCTCCATACCTTTGCTTGGAAGGTATGATACTTGTCTGGACTGACATAGCTTGTCATAGCTAACTACTATTCCCATTTCAAACAAGCCAGGACTGAGGATCTCTCTTGAGATGTTGCTATCAATTCCATGAAGTTAAGAGTAGGAAGATAAGTGCTTGGAAAGTACCTGCCAGCAACAAAATATATTATTGGCACCATGGAGCATGAAAATTTCTTCTTCCAATAATAGACCAGTCAGCCCGGATTTCTGATATGTTCACTGCTTGTGTATTCCTATACCATTCAGCACAACTAACTGAGGAAACAGTGTAAAACAGAGCAGAAAAAGTGTATCTGCATGTATCTGCATCACGTACAGTCAAAAATCATTGTATTCTCATTGTATCACAGTTCAAACCATGATACCTCCGGTTCCTTTCATTAGTGGTACCAGTTGCATTTTTCTTGTGAGCCAAACTAGGAGTAGCTATTCGGTAAAATCTCAACCTGGTTTCTAAAGCTAGTCTACTTGCATGCTGCAATTTAATTTGGCTCTTCAATGAGAGGAGATATGTTGTCATACATTGTGAGTATATTACAGGCTGGGGATGGCAGAGGACAAGATTTCATGTCACAAAAAGTGGAGAGAACTTCTTTAGGAAATATTTGTCCTTACCGTGCTAATTCACTGAGGGTTGAAGACAAACATGTCAGTAGGAACATGTTTATATAAGCATAGAACGTTGTCCCAGGAAGGTCCATGTGAAGCCCTCCTTGATGCTGAAAGCTGACACTTCACCTCCATCGTAATGATTGGGGACTTTCTGGTATGTGGCATGGAAGGGGGCATTGAGACTGGAGACTGGAACTGTTACGTGAATTTGGTGGTCTTTGCGTCCTACATGGGGATGAAGCCTATGGATGCCCTGTAATTCATAGCTTATATTAATGACCATGAGGGGCTGCACTTCACAGGCTTCTTTTTCTTTGCATAGTACACAAAATCTTACTTTATACAATCCCCTTTATATTTTTCACCATAAAAACTTGCATATATTGTGTGAAAAATGCCCAGATCATTCCAGATTTTTATGGGATTTTAATTCTGCCATCCAAGTACCTTCCTGAAGTAACTGCCTCTGATGCAATGCTGCTAAGTTTCACAATTTTAGACTGAATGTCTATGTATTCAGAATTTTTTAAAGACCAACTCCTACATGTTTTAAAAATGTGTGACTAAATGTGAATCTTAGCTTTTAGCTTACAGGAACGAAGTTTCTTTTCCCCTACTTGCAGAGAAATCTCTGAAATACAACCATATTGCACCTAAGAGGCTTCAGAAAGTGAACAGAAAATTGCCGAGTGAAGCAGAAAGATATTCTTGTTTTCCAATCTCTCATATTTTAAAGTGAGAGGTTCAATGAATTCTGCATGTGAATAGACTGACTGGAAGACAGTAGTCTGACTCCATACTTTGTTTTTTAGCCCTAAAGTTTGCCATAATTTAGATATTTCAGAGATCTCCCATCTTGAACTTTAGGCTATTTTAGTACCTTCCTTGAAGGGGGTCCAGACCATCACATTAAGGARTCTAGACTCCTAAGCAAGCTGTCAACAGAGAAGGAAAGATTGCCTCAGAAGAGAAACTGCAACTACATTTAGGGTGCAATTCAGTTGCATAAACATAGGTGTCCAGTGCCATTTAAGATGCTACAGCATCTTAAATCAGCAGCTTGTCCTGACCATGAGAAGTCTCATATAAGTCCTGAGTCATACCTACCAGTCCTATAGGAACATCTTTTAGATGACACTAGACACCTGTTTAAATGACCAAATTCCTCCTTTAGTGCCTAAAGAGGAGTGTGTTCCTACYCTCCTTTGTCTTTTATTATCATCTATCACAGCAGTCAATGGTTGATTCATTACTAACYATTTTGTGACTACTTTAAGGATTTTTTTTTCCTTTAAGCTAATTTGAAGTTTATACATGGTTTTATGAAGACTCAAAGGAAAAGCAAAAACTTTTAAAACTTTAATTTTATCTCATTCAGCTTTTCAAAATAGACATTATAAGAAGTCTTATTGTTGAGTTTGGCCRTGTTTTGGATGAGATGTTCTGGTGCCTTTAAAACATATACCAATATTWGGATTGAATATTAATTGTCATTTATTTCCTTTCCTACAGTGACTATTACTCAAAAGAATCTTTTGAAGTCCAAATAACATGCAGAAATGCAGTAGGAATCTGGAAAAGAGAAAAATCTTTCTTTTTCTTTAATAAAACTGGTATTTATACACAGGAGACAGCCCACACTACGCATTGTTTTTGATACTGATTTCATTCTGATAGAAATGCACCTATGTTAACACTTTTGATCTACATTTAGCAGTCCCAAGGAAGACAAGCTGTGCTTGCTACTTGAAACACTAGGATATTAGGCATGTAAATAGGCAAAATTCCAGATTATGTAAATATGTAGCAAAGTCTTCTACAGGACAGAGTATACAAGCAGATCTACTTATATGTATAAATTAATACTAATGACTAAGCCATTAGAGAAATTCTTCCAGCTCYGCCTATGTGATTGGGGATTACAGAAGTTTGAACATGTGCAGCCATGCCTGATTCCAGGTGTGCAGCATTTATTGTCTTTTTTTCTGACTACTTCCCCTCTGAGTAGATTCGCTGCACTTATGTTTTTATGCAACCTGGAAACTGAGGCTGAAGCAATTTAATGAGAACAGAGGACATACTGCAGATACGATAGTATAKGAGAAGGATACACTAAATAGAATTCTATTTCTTATGGTCAAATGATACKCAAACTGTATACAAAAGACAGGTGTTATTTAACTTAAATCACCTGTCTAGACCTCTGTAACAAGAATAAATGGAGACCTACWCGTCATGCTCAAAGGTGCTCTGTCTTTAGCGGGGATTGAGATCATACACAATCCAAGAAACAAGTTAAAATAAAATTTAGAACACTAAAAGTGAAAAAGCAGGGTTAGCATTTGGAATATGAACTATGCAAGTATGTGCAGCCTAACTTTCAAGTGTGCTGTGCCTTGGTTTGCATGAAATAACTTTTTAGCAACAGATAGCATATTTATTCTTAACTGAATATATTATTTTGTATTCCGCTTCCAGTGTCAGGAAATGCTGTTGTAGAAGGAAATCTGTAGCTGTTTATTCTTAGGTGTAATTTAAGGTCAGACTCCATGAAGAAAACGTCCGTAACTATCAAAACCATATACTGGGATTTTAAAACTGTCAGATATATTTTAGCATACAAAATAGAAAAGCAGAGGAATTGTTAAGTGACTTTTTCAATCTACTATCACTATTAAGATACTTTTATCCTATTCTGCTATTCATATTGGCATACATAAAACTCGTGTGCAAGGAAATAAAWGTCTCAGAAGCACCCATAAATTCATTCTTCCCTCTGAACGTCATCATACTAAATCTGCAGGTTCCTAAATTAGGATATTTAACATAGGTCATTGGATGATGAGCATATTGTCATAATCCTTTCATTTATTAGCACAGTTTTTGCAAGTTTTGCTAGTTGAGTAAGCAAAGTGTGATGAACTCAGTGGCTGCCAAAGATGTTGCAGTTGCAGAAATAACTTTTCTCCTATCAAATGTAATTAACATCTGTCTCACATGATTTGGCTATTTGTATGAACAGACAAAAATACACATTGAAAATAATAGCCACCATCATCTCATGTACCATTTCATTCAAGAACGAATGACATCTTATTGCTTAACAAGGAGAATATCTGGAAGGGGGAAAAGAGCTTCTTTCTATGAGAAAGAAATGATTGGGAAAGTGAGAGCTTCATCTGCAATATCAAGATTAATAACGTAGAACTGTTCTTTTCAATATCACCAGCCATTCTGCCTTTGATTTGCTTCTAAAGTTCTGGTATATAAGACTTTATTATACATTCATTTATCAAAATGAAATATAAACATTTGGTTCAGTTTCAATTTTTTTTTCATTTTGTAGTAAAAATCAAGAATGTGTAGTTACCTCTCTGCCTCTACATTTGTGCAACCAAACAGAATTTCCATCTAAATCAAAATCTGAGTGTTCAGACATTTAGCTCTTCATTTGCCTATAACTGTTTTTTTGAGCACAAATCTTAAAACTGAAGTAAWAACCCTTTGAAAATTTGAGAATCAGTTAAGTAATCACTTTTAAAAAACAATTTCTTCCCTATTTTTAAACCAACAGATACCATTCTAACCACTTAGCAAATGTTTTACTTAAATAAATTACTTCACATCCCTGTACCTTAATTTCCCCAACCAAAAGGAGGAATAATCATTTTAGAACTTCATAAAGTACATCATTACTGCAGTTAGCAACTCTCAGCATAACTAATATAAATATTAGTGAAGAGAAGCCTGATGGAGTTCAGCTTAAAAAGATATTTAGGCAGATTGCTGTGTGCATCCAGTTGTGTGGCATATATTAAAACAGAAATTCATGCTCAATCACGTCAGATCAATTTTTTGTCAGCRTTCTAAGTTTGATTCATGGCATAAAGTACAAACATCCAGAGTGGCATTAGAGAAGAGGAAACATTTTCAGACCTATAAATTATATTTCAGGAGCTTTGTGAACCTTTAACTAATAGAGGTTATGGAGAACATTTCATGCGGTTCTGTTATGAGTTCACTTCTAAAGCGTATCTTTCACTGTCTGTTGCCAGAATCAGGATACTGGAGCAGATGCACCCCTCATCTGACCCTCTTCAGCTGTTCATGTAGCCTATGTAAGAAGAGCAAAGTTTATTTCAGCGCTTATGCAACTGCCTTTTTGTAACTGATGGTTCTGACATTTTAAAAAGTGGCTTTTCTGTTTGAAAAGCTGTAACGAAAATTTCTCAATAACATAAGCACACTTTGCAAACTGGTGGGYGGGCATGAAGTTAATCCTGATGAAGTGAGAAGTCCTGGAAAAATTCATCCAGCCTTTCTCTCCCCTCCCTACAGAAGTTCTCTCCTCTTCAGCAGTCACATAAGTGCAATATTTATTCTGAGCTAGTGAAATGGAGGTGGAGGGTAAATGGAGCTAGAGAGGCAATGTTGCTGCCATATGCTCTGCACACGCAGCAGCAGGGAGCTGGCTGGGCAGAACTTGCCGTCTGCTCCTCATCTCCTCTTCGGTAGCTATCGCAGCGGAGATGTGCCAGGGTGACCGCATCGTGCTCCCAGGAGGTTGTGCTCCCTCTCCCCAGCGGCCGTAGCTCCAGAGCAGGGGCAAGGGGGCTGAGAAGCCAGGCTCCAGGAAGACGTCACTCCCTGATGCTACCCATGTAAGTAAGGATGAAGGGWCTGTGTGTGCAAACTAGAACTCCCTGAAGGCAACTGGAGTTCAGAAGTTTTTCCAGGACTCGATTAATGGTCTGAGAAGGTGGCTGTGCTTGGGGAAGGAAGAGGGGCCCCTCTCCAGGGGCTGGGTGCAGGACAGGKGAGCACCAGCTGGACCAGGTTTTGCTGGAGCTGAAGATGTCAGAATTTCTTTTTCTTCCGCCAGGAGGCAGGAAGAAAAGACAGGGGAGAATTTTATACTCAGGGTTGGCCAGCAAGTGAGTGTGTGTATGTATGTGTCTGTAGAAGGAGGTGGCAGAGGAGAGGACAAAGTACTGAAGGAGAGCAGAAACGGAGCTCTGCATGTAAGTTCTGACACCAGTGCTGTGAGTGTGGATCTTTAAACACCGACACACTCATTCCTTTGGGTACACTGCGTTCTACTTCAGCTCCTAAGGAAAGAAAACTAAAAGTCTGTATTCAGCTAGCTTCTGGATTAGAATCAGCATCACTGTACACAATATTTACTAAGACTTTATTTTCCATACTGTACATCACCTGTGGTGCTGCTGAGGAAAAGACAGAAAATAATATTGGACACCTCTTTTTTTTGATACTTTTTTTGAAAATATATCAATAAGTTAGTAGTGAGTGTAAACATACTGTGTTGTGCTGTTACTCTGCTATTCATGATCTTCTGTATTCCACCTGTGCAGCCACAAAATAACAAGYTGCTGTGAGCAAAAGCTTTCAGTAGTTGGTGATTTTGGGCACAAACTCATGCCATTGAATCCTGTGAATCCCATCGGTTCTTAAAAACCTGGCAGGGCTGAGCTGGGGAGGTGAYGGTCACTGCGGGAGCTGGCTGAGAGAGCACAGGACAGAGAGGTGGCTTTATGCTGGAAATGTCAGCTAAGATATAAAACTAGTACTGTGAACGCGATCGGCTTTCATGTTTCTTGATCGTTACACCATCACTAGCACGGTACGAGGTTACAAGTCCTCCCCGGCTATCACCAGGGCCTCAGTCACCCCTGGCTGTCCCCGGGCCATCTCCGGGCTGGTGGCAGGCCACACGCCATGGGTGACAACCAGCCAGGGTCCGTGAACTGCCACCTCCCAGCACGGCTGCCTACGCAGCACTTGCATTGGGTTGGACCTCACAGCTAGTTCACTGGCAGCTTTGGAGGTAGATTTCTCCAGAAAATTCAACACAAACCCATGCGGTGCTGCGCGTTGTATGAAACTGTCTACCAGATTTGTTTGTTCAGGTCTTCTTAGTTCATTTTGCRAGGTTGTTTTGTTTTGAAGGGTTTTTCTTTTAACACAGACAAGACAAGTTAAAACTGCTTTCTTTTTTCCTCCGGTGATTTTCTAGATAGGTTAGAATGGCAGCGATGTTGCTCAGTGTTCAGAAAAGCTTTCCATTTCTTCTGGTAGATTGTTTCTGGCAGTCAGTCTCGTCCCAATTATCTTCTGTGTATCAGGCAGAGGATAGTTTTTAGGCCATACTTGATTGCATCTCTGGCTTCATCCAAAGGCAATGCAGTTGACTATTATATAAGAGATTCAATTGTTTCTAGTGTGCTTTCTACTTACTTAAAAAACAGTTCTGAATTGTTTTGAAAAATAAGGGTAAAAATAAGAATTATACTTGATCTATTTATGTCAAAAGTGCTACTACATCCAAAATGCTGAAATTATGGCTTTTATTTTAAACTGTACTGTCTTATAACCAGTATCTTTCAGTAAACTGCTCAGTACTGAATGCAGGACTGTGAAATTTTAAACATTAATTTGCTACAAGAATAATGGAGTCTGCTTTGCTGGAGCTTAATAAAAGTAGTTTCAAGTCAATGGAAATTTTTTTTTCCAAAAATGTTGGCAAACAAAAAAAATACAAATCAACAATTATAATAGAACCTYCCACAAGTTGTAAAGCAACATATATGCTTGTTGGGTATCTATAGGTATAGTTATATCTGAAACCCKTTAAAACAGACTTTAATGTGATTTTTTGATTTTTTTGAGCGAAGGGGGGAAGAAAGATTCAAAGTAGAAATTCCACAGTATCAAATGAATATGTACATACATTTGTTCAATATGAATATTCCTACTTAGGATAAAAAAAGCAAAGGCATCTTGAAAAAAATGAAACTTTTCATTGAAAGAGTAAAACAAATATTTCAACTTTTGTTCTAAAACCAATCTTTTTTTCTTTACTAAAATGGCTTAAAATGAGCATATTTTTAATCAAAAAAAGAAGTTTTTTTCCCAACATCTTGATTTGCTTCTGGTTTTACATTTTTCCCCCAAACTGCCACTTCCTTTAAAAAGTCAAGATAAATAATTATTTGCACAGCTAAATCTATAAATGCCAGTGGCATATTGACTAAGTTGATGTCTTAAGCTATTGCTTCCAAATGAGTYTGAGCAACAAATATATTTAGATTATTTCGTAAGCACCTGGAGTCACCAGTTCCCTCAACTCTAATTCATTTAATTTATTTGTTGGCTTTATACTTTCATAAAACATACAAGAATGATCATTCAGCAAATCCAAGAGTAAGAAGAAGGAATAGTTATTATTCTGTTTACCAGATATATTTTGATAAAGGTGACAAACATGTAAAAGGTGACTTTTTGTTAATCATTTGTTTCAATGACAGTCTTAGCTTTCTGTTTTGTACTCAGGGAACTTTTATCTCGTGTGAATGTTACAGAGATACTGTGATTACAGTGATGCAAAAGCATCATTAACTTTTTAGAGGTATTAAATACCTTTTCTTGATAGTTCCAAGGCATCTTCTCCACTGTAATTTACTGACTCATTATATCCCACATTATGATATCAATTTGACTGAATTTAGTGTCATTATTATTATAACAATCGTTAAGAATAATAGAAAGTGTTATAAATCTCATCTTGTCACYTGAAGCTTGTCTGTGTGTAAAACTGAGCCATTGTGCAGCATCACATTCTAAACTACTCAGGTATTTAAAACCAAGACAAATATTTCCTTCTATTTTACCAAAATATTTTCTGTTTCTACCATGGCTTTAACTGTTGCTGCTAATTTTTTTTAACGTGCTAAAGACCTGGTATTCCCTATATGAATATTATTTCTGTTGCCCTAGCATCCTRAGGCCTTAGTCAGGACCGATGCCCTGTTGTGCTGGCATCAGCTGTGCAAACTGACTCRGGAATGTGGTCAGATCTGCAAAGCTGTGGCGCCCCACTACCGGGGCTCCAGCAGTGACACCAACATCAGTAACCACACAGCATCCCCTCCGTTGTGATGATACCACTGTTTTGAAAGATATACAGTGAATTCAGTCAAAGTACTGGTTTTTTTTTTTGTTTGTTTGTTTGTTTTTTTTACTGCATCATGCTGTACAATCATTTTCAAGGGCAAAATCTCAGCTAGAGTTTCACCTGAGTAATTCAGTTCTGTGTCACAACACACTTCGACGTATATAATACTTTTTCAAATCATTGTTAGAGATAATCCATTATAAAACAATATTATGCATATTATAGGTAGTACAGGTAACTGGATGTTAAAAAAAGTGTTCAATAGGTAGTAGTATAAAATTGGTTATGAATGTTAATAATTTTGCCAAAGGCTGAACAATGTGCTTTTATATGTGAATGGCTATGTGTAGGTGTGTTGAGGATATCTCTCTCTCTCTCTCTCTGCACATATATATTTATACATATATATGCATATATACACGTGTCTGTGTGTCTGTATAAAATAAACATGAATGTATCTATATAAAAATTTAGTTCATTTCAGAAAAATGGTGTTTTTTCTAAGAATGAGACCTTGGTCAGAGGGATAGAAGAAATATAGTGTCATTTCACCATATCAAATATTGTTACAGATATTTCACCAAGGAGCTTCATGCTATGGAGCTGGCACTTTTATGGAGAGTATCAATCTGGTCCCAGGGACAAGGATTTGCCTTTCTCATGAAAAAGTACATCTGATTGTGGATGTTAATCTCATGTTGCWCCTGTGTTAGAATTAGATTTCTTCCGCTGTTACCTTTGTCAGGAACATCTTTTATCTTGAGTTGACAGAAACAGAAACATTTGCCTTTCTCCAAATCGGTTCTTCCACCAAATAAGTGCTGGAATGGCACTGACACAGAAATCAGCATCAAGGCCTCTCACTTGCTTGCTTGCTCTCTCTCCCATAACCGGAAACCTGCTGAGGTGAAGTGCCAGAGCAAGTGCTGGAAAACCAAGAGATGAGGACAAAGGTCCTGAGGCAATGGATAAAATATAGTGTGTTATCTAGGTAAAGACCGTATCAGAACCTGTTTGCGCAGGACAAGCACATCAGGTTACATGWCGGCTGTCTTAAATCCCGAATTTCCCAGATTTGTAATTTTCCTTTTCTGGTGTATAATAGATGTCGTATAAGGGACTTTATCCATCTCTGAGTCAACACTGAAAGGAGAAAATCAGCGCGTTGGTCTGTGTTGATAGCCGGCCCATCAGTACCATGAGAGCAGCCCTCCCAGCTGACAAGCAGAGAGGTGCATAATACCTCGCGCGGCRTCGCTGTGTCTGCTTCAGCAGGCGTCAGCAAGGCTTTCATTCTTTCTAGCAGCAGCAAATTCTTTTCCAAATCGTATATTTAATATAGGCTACCATGATTTTTTTGTGACTTCTGTGTCTTGTAATAGCAGTGAGGGATCATGTATTGAATCTACCCCTTCAGATTTATTTAAATTTCTCATGCTTTGCCACCTTGCTTTTGTATTAAAATCATGATTTAGATGGAAAAGAGAGAAATCACTTCAAGCTAATATAATCTTTATTGCTTCTTCTTTCACCTCTTTACATTTCAGTCAATTTGATGCAACAGCATTCATTTGCCATTAGATGGGTGCATGCTTTGTATTTTTGTGTTTGAATTAGGCAKCTCATCTGGTTTTTAATTTGGAAGAGTGAGGGATTTGAAGAAATTGCAGAATATTCACATAACTAATTTCTCTTTTAATGGAGAAAGCTTTTAATCTCTTTTACATCTTGTTGGTGTCTGAGCACATCTGGGTCTTACTTAGGTATTCTAATTTTTTGTTATGCCTCCAGAGCATCCTTCCTAAATGAATTCTATTTGTGCAAGTGAAAAAAAAGAATATATTGTTAGTCATCTTAAACAGCTTCACTTTTGYGTGCTCCTTTTAACCATAAGACAACATACAGACACGTGCATTTGTTCTAGTTCTCTTCATAGTTTGGGAAAGGGGGAAATTCCTCCAGTGAAAGAAATTTTGGGAGTAGGTAACAACCAACTTGGGACAATATTTAATAAGAATCCAAAATAAAATCTGACTAGATTCCAGTGAAGGAAAAGCACATCCGTTATGTGCAAGCACTTCTTCCCCTTGAGTACAGAAAATTTGCAGCTGGACCTCAACCTCATATTTGACTTTACTGATTTTAATGATGATGATTTTCACGATGATGATTTTCACATTTTTTGAATGCTGAGACACAGTCATTAATAATTCTGGGGAGCATGCAAGGAGTGTAGCATATATGGAATGCCTTCCAATTTCCTTGGCAATTGTGTGGGGCAGTAGGCACCGATACCAGAAGGATTTATTCTGCACTTTCTCTGCAGCATGATGTTTCTCCCTCTGTTGCTGCTACTCTTTGCTTTTTTTTTATTATTTTAGTGTTACTTAAATCCATAATGATTTCCACAGCAACATTGTGCTAGAAAAACATTTATGTTTGCTATATACATTCAGTATTGCCTCATAATCCAAAACATACTCTCCAGTTTTTATTCTTCATAGACCATTGATTCTCCTTCTAAATTATTACTCTTTTTAAAGCTAGCTGTATTTTGAATACTTGAATAAATGTGAAAATCTACCTAGCTCTGTTTTCCAAATGAATTCTACTAGAAGTGCTTAAAGGCATTCAGCATTTAGCCTGCAGATCGTTGTAATAAATCCTGGAGGCTGAGAAAGCCTGAGAAATAAAGTGGATATGGCTACCACAAATACCAAATTTAGTGTCTTTTCTGTTTATGATCTTTATCATAAGGCATTACATAAGCAAGTTGAGAAGTGTTTGATATTAGTTATCCCAAGCACCTGGAATCATTCACAGACATGCCGTTACTAACTGCACTGTAGTGATATTAACAGCATGGTAGCAGACTTTTTCAATACAGAAACCTCCCCTGCCACAGGCTTATCAGAAGATGCCTTGCCGTGATAGAGCTGGCAGTGCTTTTACCATTTCTCTCATGTGTATATACATATATTTGGAATGCTGGTGAAAAGAATAGATAGTCTCGTTCTCAATGGAAATAAAACAATAGAACGTTTTAGAATWTGTTTCTTCCTATTGTTTAAATGTAATTCTATTCATTTATTAACTCCGGAGATCTGGCCTTGCCAATGTTTCAATAATATTTTAGACTTTTTCATTCATCTTTCTGTAGATAAAATTTGTCAAGGCTAAATAATTTGAGGATCCTCATTCCTTGCTGAGGAAAGCTAAAGGTGACCAGGAAGGCTAAAGGTCATGCTCCAGGTGACCCTGCTTGAGCAGGGAGGTTGGACTAGATGATCTCCAGAGGTCCCTTCCAAACTTACCCGTTCTGTGATTCTGTGAAAGATTCCCAGTTTGTGATTTGTTCTTCTAAATATTAACTAGGAACATAAAATAGTATAATATATTACTAGTATAAAATTAGAATAATGATATTATAATTATGCTATTTTGTAGTAATAATTTTTAACACATTGGTTACAATTATTCTGAAAGCTGACTATATTTCACAGATTTGTTTATTGTTCCTTGAACAGGTACACATTCTCCTTGCTATGTAAATATGTATTGTAAATGTCATGAAATCAAAGAATTCTAAGTTAAATAAACCCAGAATTCATTCACCAACTTGTGTTTAACTTTGCTGGTAGGACACTATTTATTTATGGTGATGTCCCCCTTGTTAGTGTCAGCAGACTTAGATTTGATTTGAGTAATTCGTAGAGACAATTTTAGGTTTCTTTTTATGAACTTGTAATTTCTTGATTATGCTAAATGCAGAAAGAATTAAAATAGACAAGGAGACCTGCTTTCATTTTTGTACCTGGGGTTGTTTGATTTTTAAGTTTAACCTTAGATGGGTTTCTTGGGATTGTAATACTTACTTTAGAATTAATGACTATGTCATTTCACTGTGCTTCTAAAAGTCACTCATATATACAGTTGACATCTTATTGCAGTTTTCCTCTGGAAATTGCTTTCTGGTGGGGCATATATGTGAGTGATGTGTGCACACAAGCCTGAAAAATTAGCAATTTCATACTTGAACTGTCATAAGAAGCAAAAAGAACAAAAGCAGTTTTAATAAGAACTATCATCCATTTTTAAAACATTAATTTTTGGAGCAAGATTCACCAATATATTGTAGGGTTTTTGTGCCTGCTGAAGCAGGATAGGGTTCTTGGACAGTCCAGGCAGTTAAGCTGGTGCACAGATGTTTGTTAAAAATAGGGAAGGCTAGAGCAACCCATGCACTGAAGTTCCCTTTCTGCTTTCCTCCGCGTTCTGCTGGTGGCGTTTGCATCCCCATTTCCTCCTGCTCCTTGCATTCCCATGTCCCRCAGTACGCACACTCTTCCACTTACCTCCCAGTGCTCTGCTTCATATGCACACGTCTTAGTTTTACTCTCCCTCGTGGACTTCCTCATGCGATGGGTAGTTCCTAGAAAGAAGTTAATGAAATAGCTGGCCTGTTTCCCATCATTTTTCACAGGGCAGGCTTATCAGCTAAGGGTATGTGGTGCACAAAATGTTGTTTAGATAAATTTTCCATGAATCTCTTTCTGTCAGCATGGCTGTCTTCCACTGGATGGGACAACTTGCCTTCAATTTCTGATGGAAATGAAAACAACATACTCTGAGGAGAGCTGGTAGGCTCTACTCTGTCGTGAGGAGGATAGAAATGCTGTATAGGAGCAAGTGATGATAAGTGGTTGCTGTCTTAGTTGAAAGCAAACTGGACTCTGGATGCTTTTGAGGGAAAACTAGATACAACAGCTGTTTCAAGAAAGGCTTTTTAACTGAAGGCCACCCATGCATTCTTCTCCCTTCTCWTGCTAGGAGATGGCAAGCGTTCTTAGGGGCTGCTTTTTCAGTCTGCACAAATACAAAATACAGGGTCACAGTTGATTGTAAAAAGCCATTTTAATTTACTTAACTCGCTACTAATTAACAAATTAAGAAATTCAAACATCCACAAAATTAATTCTTTACTGAAGGGGAAGATATGGTCTATTGTTATACATAACAGAGGATTAATCCCCCCTCTATATGTAAAATCTGAGATTTCACTACTGAGCTGTAATTGGTATATCCATAATGTAGCTTAGTTTGTTACAAGGGTTAAGACCGAAGTATTAAGCTGAACCCTTACATTGCACTGGAAAATGGTAAAATATTTGCCCTGAAGTGATGTTATTATTGTTTAAATATTTACTGTAGTAGAAAAGAACAGTCACAAACAAATTATGACCCTATGGGGCTGTATTCTGTAAAAAAGTACTGAAAGGTTTTGTCTCAAAAAACTAATAAACTGAAACAGAAAATAGAGAAGGTGAATGAGACAGAGACAGAATAGCTACTGGGAGATTGCATAATCCTCGTAAAAGGAGAACATGGTTCTTAGGCATGTGGCAATAGTGGTGAAAAGTGACCTTTGCCTTGCCACTGTCTTATAAAGTAGGTGAGTTTTAAAGAAGAGATTTAGTGGGGCTTTTCTTAATGATTTTGTCTCCCCTATCCCACTATCAAAATATAATGCAAGCTGAATTTTGTTGTTTAGAATCAGTGTAGTATTCAGGAAAGAGCTTGAAAAGAAAAGATAAATTATTCAGTAGAGAACGCATTAAATTGTTTTGCAAAGAATAAAAATATACTGCCCTTGAAAACGAGGGCTTGGCAGTGAAATGGGCTCTTGARATACTAAGATAATGTTTGCTTGGAAGGAAGGTCAGTTTGATAATGGATTACCCTCTATTTACCTGGAAAAATACAGTAAAACCTGGGAGAACCATAAGGAACTCTAATCCGTCTCTTTGCAACAGTTTTAAAACAAGCTCTATATTTGTACATGCATAAAAACCATCAATTAACTGTAGAAGTATTTGTATGTTTTCTGTTTATGATTTTACTATCTCGTGAGGGGAGAACAAGGAAGCAACATGTGAGACAAGCATGGTAACAAGGCTGAACGGCCTTTGTAAAACTCTTGAGTAGGAACTGATCCATGTTCCAGCCATGCATTTGCTTAAGAGATTTCTTAATGAACTGGTAATYAAAGATGACCCAATATTAAATACACTGAGGTATTTGTATATCCTGGGTTATTGGTAAAATTCCACATATTTAGCTGGGGATTTTTTCACTGGTTGATACATTTAAACTGTGCTTKCTATAAATATGATACTTGCTGTATTTAATTTTGTATAAAAACATTAAACTGTAATACTCCAGACATCTTTGGAAATGTATAGCTTAAAGCTGATGGTTTCAGAGTGCTGACCTTGTAAATCTGGTTGAGTGCTTTAAATGTGCAGCAGGATTTGAGGGTTTGTGTATATGTACGTATAAATACACACAGATACACATTAGCTATTCTGAATCGCTGGTTTAACAAGGCAGTAGATGCTCTAATAGCTAGGATGAGTCAACGAATGAGCATATGCAGCTCATTTCAATTGGCAGAATTAAGGACGTAAGAAGTTTAGTCAGAGTTAGAGTCTTCAGCCTAAAGTTTGTGAGAGAATTGATAATGTTATAACAGTGCCGAGGGCAGCAGTAATTGCAAACATTCCTCGTGGAAGTACTTGGACACATTATATTATAATAGAGTGAACTTGCTGAAGAATATGGAGTGACGTTTTCAGGTTCAGTGCCTAGAGTCGGGCTGTGAATCCACGAACGCTCTGGAATGAACACCCTGGTTTGCAGAAGTGCTGCACGCTGGCAGCTCCGTTTGCGTTTAGGCAGCAGATCCTGAACGTGGGCAATGAAAACACAAAAAAATCTGCAAACCAAACCTTTTGATCCTCTAACTAAGTTAATGACCTGACTGATAGCAAAGCCGGGGAAGGGTGCGTGCTGGCCTCAAAGGCTCAGCTAGGCCCGTGGATGAGCTGTTTGTGAGCTGAGCAGCAAACGGTRTTGAAAGTTAYCGCCTCGRAARGTGGTTATCAGAGGTGTAAATCTGTCCCAGGTCTGGCCGTATGATCCRCTTCAATTACAGGGAACGTTCTCACAAACGGTAATACCTCTAAAATGAAAATGAAATTTCAAGTTCTACCTCTACAGATTAAAAACGTAGCCTGGTCCTACTCATCTGTCTTTTCACAGTTTTTAAGTGTCTGACTAAGTGTTTTTATTTTCGCTAAAAACTAATCTAGCATGYGACTAGTTCTTTGCTGTCCTCACRGTGCTAGCGCTAGGTAGACGAACAAAAAGCACTCTGTTAGTCACCTCAGGTCACCAGAAAAAAAGCGGCTGCCCGGGTCTAAGAGAGCCCAGTTGAGCAGGAGGAAGCGGCTTGTCGTCGTGCTGCCGGCGCCGCGTGAGGGCTCGCTCTGGTTCCTCGCCTCGTGCCTCCCCGTCTCTCCGGCCCAGCGGCTGAGGTCAGGAGCTGGCGGTTGCGAGGACGTGCCGCCAGCGCAGTGACAGGCTTCCCAAGCCGGGGCAGGCGCTGCGCGGTATCTGCCTGCCGCGCCGGCGCCGCGCCGGTGCCGGTGCCGGTGCCGGTGCGGCCGGCGAGGCAGCTTCGCCCCCCCGGGCAGCCGTCGCCCGGGTAAACGTGACGCGCTGCGTTCAGAAATTAAACGTCGTGCGTACGAGAGCAAAACGCGTTGAAAATTTTGACCTCCTTTTCCTGACGGAAGAGACAGTTTCGTTTCTTCCTGAGCYGCAGCGCACGGTGACGCGTTTCCAAGTGGTTCCAAGCGCGCGTTTTGTATCTCGCTCTTCGGAGCCGTTGATGTTTTGTCACGCAGTTCGCTCGCACCAGATTTTTCAGGAGGAGAAAGTGGTTCCTGCAAACAAAGCCTCGACGGAATAGGCTAGTATAATTTCTAATTAACAGGCTGCCTTGAGAATTGGACCTTTTTCTTTCTCTGTGGTCTTACCTCCAAATTACTTATGATCTTTTAAGTAATTATGTTTTCTAAATTGGTGGGTTTAGCGCCCATGCTATGCTTTCGGATGGCTGAAGAAGTGAAAAACTGCCTGGCTAGGAAGAGAATCTGCATGCTTTTTGGCATTTTATGTGCAGCATTCATTAAAGTGTTCTTTTGCCATTGCTTTACTTACATTTTTAATCTGCAGTGTTTCATGTTTGTCATAATCAAAGTCTTTAGATGTTCATGGAATGAATTTTATTCCTCTCCAGAAAAGTTAAATGCCTCTATTTAAATAGCTTTTACCACTATATGCAAAATACAAATGGAATGTAAATAGTCTCTTCTACTAATCCACATCTGCCTGGGCGTAATTACATGATACACGCTGGTTAAGCACAAAAATTTTGAATAGGCAGCTTTTTAATTAGGCGTGCGCATTGGGTCAGGGTAGAATTAAAAATGGGTTCTAAAAAACTGATTGTATAAAAAGGACACCTGCTTACTCAACAGATCTGATTCTTGTGTCAAGTTACCGTCACAAGTCCACGTTAAATTCTTCTGTTGGCCTCGTGGAGAAAGCAAAGGTCCGGGCGCGTGTACAAAGAGTCGTTCTGCCTCGTATGTCAGTCTTCCAGTGATGGGGACAAATTTAAGGCAGAGTTAACCACTTGTGTACTTTGTGTCTTCGGCAGAGTTGCTGGCTTTGAAGAGTGCTGAACAGCTGATCTGCGCTTGTTGCTCAGGTTTAATTAAGAGGAAAAGTTGGGCCTCTCTAGTCTAAATCTGAGTGCTTGAATGCCAAAAAAATGCACTTTGATTTCACTTTTGTCAGTTTTGCTGCCTGCCCAGGCATTTTTACATTACTCTGTGGGTTTGGGGCTTTCCCCCTCAAGTCTGAGTTCGCCGAGTCACCTGAGTGAAAGGAGGATCTGTAGATAAAAGTTACTGTCAGCTTAACAGAGTTTTTCAGCAAATGGGTAAAACTTTCTATATACAGATATATTTTAACGGATTATTCAGTGTTCTCACATATCAACAAGCAAACTTGAAAGTAGTTCTGAGTAGAGAGGCAGCTAGGCATAATGTCTCCCAGCAGCTCTTTTCAGTTCACTTTGACTGTTGCATGCTATCTATCAGATAAAATTGTTTTAAAGCTAATAATAAAATGGTCAATTTTAAATGTACAGCTGTCTTCCGATCAGTAACTGTGGTTTTCATGTGTGTGAATTCCTCTCCAGGTTACGCTCCTCAGTACATTTTAGCGGCTAATTTAATGTTTCTTTTAAAAGAAATGTAACATTTTTCTTGGCAGATATTTTAAGTATTTCAGTATTAATATGCGGTAACTATCTTACACTACAATATCCTTTAAGATGTGACTATAATTCAGTCATTTTTATTTTAAAAACAAGAGCAATTATCTAATTGGTATTAACAAAGAGTAAGCAATTACATGGTTCAGTTTACGTTTTGTTAGGTCTAAAGTTCATGCAACAAATGCATATGCAGAATTTTAAGTATATGCCCCTTGCCAAATCACAGTTTTGGTAGAATTATTCTAAGATGGACATGGATACTATGAGCTTGATCCAAAGCCCATCAGAAGCGACAGAGAATAAGCTAGTTAAAGAGGTGAAATCTTCAGGGGCAGGGGAGTGTTAATGGATTTGTCTGTGAAGGAGACATAGAATTTCTTCAAATCTAACATACTGTGTTGTGTATGACAGCAAGAGACCAGGTTCAGCCACCCAGGAAGTCCTCTCCAGACCTATGTTCCTAAATTTGTCAGTCAAATAAAAGAGGCTTAACTAAAATAGATGTAATTGTAAGACAGCTCCAGAAATGTGCACTCACTGTTCCTAGGCTCTCTTCTGAATTTGGATGTCAACTGCTGCTCTGGTGATGGTGCAGACATTTGTGATGTAGGAAAGGATGATTTATGGCCAACTCACCAATAGGGTAGCAAATTTGTTCCTTCATCTAGAGAGTCCCATGCAGATGCCTTCTACGTAGACTAACCATCCTTGTCTCTGTCATCCCTAAAGTAAGATAGGGTTTGATAGTGTGGGTGCACAGTTCATACAAGCTAGTGAAGAAGACAAAATGGGGAAGAGCACCTGATAGTGGGGATAATGAAGTATAGAGATGTAAATAATCTCCAGCCACTTTAATAGGTTTAATCCTAAAAGCTCAGTAAAAGTTTGATGCTTAATGTAAATGTCCACAAGTTCAAAGAGACTCACTCACTTTGGAATTGTGATTTCTGAAGGCAGACTGTGGCTCACTCAAAAAAACAGGCAGAAATTATAATGGAGATTGCTATTATGCTTGTCTATATGCACCCATCATTTTTAGAAGCAGTAGAGGAGACTAGACAGAAAAGATACAGGAACCTTTCAGGGAGCCTTCCTAAAGTAAAGAGTGTTTAAACTTTGCATGAGCATAGCACTGGCTCTTCAATGCTCTTAGCTAATCTCTTTTCCTGGCAAATTCCAGGTACTTCTTTCTGTGGTAGCGGTGAGGAATTCTCAGTATAAGAACTGAGTTAGGTTTGGAGAATTTCCAACACTCTAGGAGCTTATTTGAATAATTTCAGGAATCATTCCTTGCTGTCATGTTTCTCCTTCACATCTCATGATCTGAAACTCTTTCTTTGCTCCCCAGCTGAACACCACTCTAGCTATCTCTTTGGAATGAAGTTAATGACTAAAGCCTTTCTTCTCATTCCCTGATCTTGTGCATTCATCTTAACCTTCAGCTGTATCTTCTCCATATGATACTATAACACTGTGGTTCTCAAAAAGTTCAGCTGTAAGTGAGGTACAACTTCAGAGTGTGCMTAGATGCACTATTCATCGTAAAAACTCAGAAGACCTTTAAAAATGTGTTGAAAATGTTGATTCAGGGAATGCTGAAGAATTTTGTGGTGATGTACAGTAGCTGTTTGAAAAGGGAGTTCTTACCCAAAATCTTTTAATGTTCAGTTATACAAATGCATAAAGTGAAGGGGTGAAAACAGGCAATGGTTTTCTTGCCCTACACAATAAATGCACTAATTTTCTTGCACTCTGATCATAAGTATTGCAATGGATGAACAGATAGAGTGGTCTGTTCCTACCATGAATCTACATGGGCCACTACTTAGGGAAATAAAAACTGCATGGATTAAAATGCTGTAAGGTTGCTTCTGAGGCATAGACTACTGAAAGCCAGAGCTGTGCATCAAAAGACTTCTCGTTTCAGTACTCTAAGTCCTGTTATGAGCAATGCTGAAACCAGGGCTGAGGATACCGGCAATATCTTTCTATACCAGTGTATGAGCAAGGAACAATGGATATCAACCATTGCCACTGTTATTTAGTACATTATTTCTTTCTTTTAAATCCTGACTTTTGAAAATTAAATTGTCTTTATAGCAGCATCTGCTTAAAACAGAAATACTGGATTTCTCTCAGTGCTACCTATGAAATGCACTTAATGCTTTTGCTTCTAATTTGAGATCTGTTTATGACACACATTTGAGACACAATATTTGCAATACATAATGTTTCTGTGAATAACATTCACAAACATTTAAACAAATTCTGTTGGCCTTTTTCTCCTGAGATCTTTGTATGAATCACAGCTTGTGCACATGCAATTTACTCTGTGAGGCTGTTTGTTAGCCTGATTACGTGAGAACTGATCATTCCATTTACACATAGGGACATGCCTTTGCCTTTTTTTTTCTTTTGGTTTGCCAGATTAGATCTTTGACTGAAGTACTGGAAAGACATAATTTCATAAATACACTTGAAGTAATTCCACACAAACTGTCTCCTTTTCCCTAAATCATTCTTGTTTTATTATTAAATTTTGAAAATATCACTAAAAGACTTTATGTTATCCTACATCAATTATTGACCTGTGCACCTTGTGGACACCTTACGGTGTAGTCTGTATAACTGATCTTTTTGCCCAATTAATAGTAGACTATTAAGAAGGTATTTGCTTACAAAATAGTTTATCTGGTGGAGTGCTCTAACCAAACTTCTTTCTCTTTTATTATATAGATGTAAATTGTATTATTAAAGTGGAAACTGACTGTAGGTCATCAAATAGTTCTGAATATTGTTTGTAATGCTTATTCATTATTATTTTAATATGCATTATAGCACTGCCATAAAATATTTAAGATTATAAATATAYAGATGTGTTCTAATAACAAAAAGGAACTTATTTGTGAACTTTTAATTAACAGTAGTTTTGCTTGCTGCAATATGGAGACACATAAATAGCATGTTGACTGTACTTCTTCCTCATACATGCTCTGACTGGTAACACCGTACAAAGCACAAGACAAGATTTTGAAGTGAAGGTGGTATCTTTCTTTGACCAACTGATTTGGCCGGAAATATTAAAGAGGCTTTCAGACATATGTCTAAATTTCTCCAAGTTTGCCAGTAGGGCTAGTAAAAGCTATTACCCCTACCTACAAAATTTGTCCTGTCATTGCACATAAAGCATCATGGCTGCAGGAAAATACTATTAAACACTCTAATATACAAGATACAGTTTAGTTCATTCCTAGAATAGGAAATGACTATAATAGTCCGTGATGTCTGGTGGCAAAAATTAACATTTCATAGAAAACTGTCAATATGGTGTTCAATGGAAGAAGCATTTTCCCATGCACGTGCATGCACAGGCTTACATCCCTATTCATTGATTCACAGTTCACAAGGACTTACCATTTCCTTTCATTTTTTTTCTTTTATTCTTCACCAAACAATATTTCTTGACAACAAACCCTCCATATAATCTTCCATTGTATAGTTTAAAAAAAATCATGTCTGGACTACACTGAAAGGAGTAGGAAAAATAGACAGGAAATGTTAAGAAAAGTTATATTTCTGGATCCAGCTTAATTATATTTTCTGCAAGTTTCCTCAGAAAACAAACAGTACTGCCATTGTCTTCCTGTATTATGTTTGTAAGCAGGCGAACTTTCATTTTTGTCTCACTGTATGAGTCTGAATATTGGTCTAATTCATTTTATTTTTTAAAATAAAAGTAATGATCCCTTTACTTAATCTAATTTTAAGAATTGCATTGTATACTGTGCCTACAGTAACTGAGGTCATCTCATATTGTCACTATTTTTTCTTCTCTTTCTAGGTGATGTCATTGTCTATATTAATGAAGTTTGTGTCCTTGGACATACTCACGCAGATGTAGTCAAACTCTTCCAGTCTGTTCCTATCGGTCAGAGTGTCAACTTGGTGCTATGTCGTGGATACCCTTTGCCCTTTGATCCTGAAGATCCTGCCAACAGCATGGTGCCACCCCTTGCAGTAATGGAGAGGCCTCCGGTAGTGGTAAATGGAAGACATAACTATGAAACTTATTTGGAATACATTTCTAGGACTTCTCAGTCTGTTCCAGATGTAACAGATCGACCACCACACTCCTTGCAGTCCATTCCAGCAGATAGTCAGCTTGATAGCACATTCCCACCACCTGCCCATGATGATAATGTATCAATGGCTTCTTCTGGGGCCACACAAGCTGAACTCATGACCTTAACCATTGTGAAAGGGGCCCAGGGCTTTGGCTTCACTATAGCAGACAGTCCTACAGGACAGAGGGTGAAGCAAATTCTAGACATTCAGGGATGTCCTGGTTTGTGTGAAGGTGACCTCATTGTTGAGATCAACCAGCAGAATGTACAGAACCTGAGCCATGCAGAAGTAGTGGATATACTTAAAGAATGTCCTGTTGGAAGTGAAACTTCTTTGATTATCCATAGAGGAGGTAAGTTTGGAAAGTCTGTACAATTATGAAAATGTATGTAAAAGGTTCTAAACCATAAGTCCTACATATGCTCACTACATCCTTGTGTACTAGATTGGAAATTAATTTTGCATTTTGGGAGGTGACACTATTGGTTCTGGAAAAGTGTATCTGCAATTAAGTATCCTAGCCAAAATGTAACGGTTTATTATATATTCTTTTTTTGTATTTTGAGTGTCAACATTCCCAATTCTGTGTAAGTAAGTGTAAAACCAGTTAGAATATTTCAGGGCCTTTCAGCTCTCAATAGTTTGTATGATATTTGTAGCAAATTTGTGTAGTCTCAATCTAGTATTGCAAGGTTAAAATATAACTGAATATTTGAATAATTAAGGTAGGTCAAAATCAGAACAGTCTATCAGCTCTTTAAAAGATTACTGGTTTTGATAAGCCATTTTACCTCTCCCTTTTCTTTCATTTTGAAAGTGTGGTGGAACTAGATTTTTTTTGCTTCTTTCTTGAGAGCAGAGATCCATAGTATATTTTTCTCTATCTTTAAAAAAGTTTTAAAATAGTTTATTACAACTTCATTTTCTTTTCATTTCTTTAATTAAAGATCATAGTTCCTCTAAAGTCTTTTATGTGTGACTGAATGGTACTCTGCACTTCAGGAAAAAAAAAAGATCTTATACAAAAATACTTACTACTTTTCTTTTGAAGACTAGAGATAAAAAGTAGATCTTCAGGTTGTTTATGCCAGATGTTTGTCGTTAGAAAACCTGCAATGCCTTAGAACAAACCAAGGCAAAGAAATTTGGTAACATTTAATAATAGTAATAAAAATTAGATGATTCGAATATCTGTAAATATAGGTAATTAAAAAGGGTTTTTTCATAGTTGAATGCAAAAGAATGATTCATAGCAGGCAGAATCTGGCATTTCTTTGTAATGAAAGGAGTTAAGAGTGATGAGTAAAGGTCAGTTGGTGTCATGGTAATATATGAAGTTGTGTTGCAGAGGAGTTATATTAGTTAAATCTGCTTTTATTTTACAACTGTTAAAAATATAGAAGAGTGAGGTAAACAATATTTTTTTTCTGAAGATGTTGACAGATAAGGGAAGAGAACTGCATGGCAATAAGGAGTATAAAGGGGATTAGAAGTGTTAATGTTACCCCAAAAGATGGAATTTTATTTTGAAAAATTCAAGCTAATCCCCCTCTAAGGAAAATAATTCAGAACACCACAATCTTCAGAGAGAAGTGGAGTGTGAAATCCAATATACTGAACAAGTCTGAGTGATAAYAGACAGCAAAATAGATATTATAGCTGGACAGTAGCAAAAAAAATATCCTGAAGCAGCAACACACTTGAGCCTTTGGATGTAATTCCACTCAGTCAATAGAATTTCTTCTAACAGCTTAGATTCAAAACATAAGCATATGTTAGAGCAAAACATAATATTTTAAAAAGTTACTGTACATTAATTGAGCTGTGGTTACTTTCTAAAAATCACTATTGCAAATAGGAGGTACTGTACTTAGCTCAACCCTCAGAAAAGCAGTATAAGGTTACACTGTCTTACATTTTGTCAGGCCAGACATGGAGACACAGACAGTTACCACGGTTCAGCTAACACAAAATGCTGTGTCCAAATGTAGTAACTCGTTCAGTGAGTCTTAGCCTTCTGTTGCTGGGGTTTTTGTTCTTTTTGGACAATATGCAGAAGAGAAAGAGAACRTACTTCTTTCTCAGCAAAACAATGACTAAGACTAGAGCAACTGTTTGGAAATACTAGGAAGTGATGAAAACTTAGAAGAATACGATTATCAGAGCTGTAAAAGAAATTTCAGTAGTTATAATGGGATGACTGCACAAATAAAATTTTAAGTTTATGATCAAAAAATTTTTGGTATCAGAAATAATTCAGAATAACCAGAATATTTTTTCCTAATACATTTTCTTATTCTTTATTAGTCTCTAAGATGGTCTCAATAAAGAAAAAGTGGAGGTCCATCTTGTTTGAATGATTCAGTGCTAAACAATGAAAAAATATATTGTATGAGACAAACCTGCTCTACCCTGAAGATGGCTAAATCATAGCTTAACAGAAATATGAGAACTATCCTTTCACAAATTCATAGGATCAGGGAATTCCTGTGACCAAATATACATCTACAATATCTATGCTAGTCTTGCTAGTCTTCATGTCTCCTTTTACAATCATTCAAGAGAAACAGGCATTTCTTGGGTGTAATTCATATCATTCCATTGTGGATGTTTAAAATAAGTCAATTAAAAGCACTTGTTTTGTATGGCTGACCATAAAGAGAATTGAAGATGGCTAACTCAGATGCCAATGTCTATAACATATCCCACAACCTGTGACTAAGAAACAGATGTTATGCTTTGATCATGTAAGATAACCTGAATACAAAACAAAATTCTAGTATTTAGAGAAACCTGCTATGATTCTAAAATTCTAAAATATTTAATCTATGACACTGGTGAAGCAAGGCAAACCTTCTCGTCACTCATGGATCCAATTTTTATTTTGTTCCTTTGGATGTAAATTGMATAATACCATCATTTTCCATCATTACCCTGTGCATCCAGTCTTTAGCATCTCATTTTTAAGATTAAGAACAATGTAGTATTCCTACTTGTGGACGAGGGAGGTTGTGTTGCRTAAGGTCTTGCATAAGGTCTCCTATGCAACTTGCTGTAGGTGACCCTGCTTGAGCAAGAGGGTAGAACTAGATGATCTCCAGAGGTCCCTTCCAASCTCAACTGTTCTGTGATTCTGTGAAGGTCATGTGTTGCCCTGTAATGTGTAATGTCACTGATATAAATATGACCTGACTGCATAATTCACTGTGACAAATCCGTTTTGTAAGTAACTTAATTTCTCTTGCTCATCCAGCAATCTCATCTACATTGCAAACACAGATCAACACTGGCGGAGATATAGTCTTGCTACAGGAAAAGAAAGCATCTTATGCAGGAAGAAATACTGTCGTACATAATAGCATGGGATGGCATTTAAAAAACATTTTCCCTCACACTTAGGAGGTCAACAGCATAGGTATTCAGGAAATTCAGGAAATAAAAGTCTGTGTTTCAAAAAGATGAAGAGAATGACAGTACTCATATTTGAAGAGGCTGCAAGAGGGAACATCTGAACCAACAGTAAAGAGGCATTTGTCAGGGGATGCAGTTCAATGCCTGACCAGCTGGAGGAAGTCCCACTGAATTGATATTGTACTCATCTTAAAATTTCTAAAGCTGCAACAGTAATTTACCTGCTTGTTTGATGCTTCTAATTCTTGGCTATGCCATATATCCAGAAAAAAAAAATAGGGAAATGATACATGTATATTTAGCAAAAGACAAATCAGTATTTGCTTATATGAAGGCTAGAATACTTTACCGCAGGAGCGCCTAGGATCTTCTTTCTGTTTGTTGTCAGAATCTTTGCTGAATACACATGCATTGCTTGGTTCAGTTTCTTTGCACTGTTCTTGGCTGACCAGACATCTATATAATTTTAGCTGACTTCTGTAAGCTGAAAGAAGTATTCATCTTGCAAATAATAAAARAGAAAAGGAAAAGATGGGGGGAAGGTTTTAGCCAGTAAGAAAAAAKAAAAGAAGAGRAAAAAAATGAGTGTTTTGATACCCGGGTAGATTTACCCCTTTCCAGCCTTGCTTCAGCCTCCACTTTTAATTCTCAGCCTCTGCAGCAGTCTGCAGTGAGTATAGGCTCATGGAATAGTTTGGAAGAGCTATTGATGTTTATAAATGTGAATAGACTAGAGCAGAAGTTCTGCAGCAGTCCAGAACTACTGAATAAAGCACTAAGATGTCCTCATTGGAAGAGATTGAGGCAATACTTATCAAATTTATGCAGAACAAAATCTTCCCTAGTTAGGCTGTTAAAAATTGGTTTGGGCATGTTCTATTAAATGATCCATCCACTCACCTGACATATGCCACCTCTTTTAGGAGGTATTTTTGAAATGCATGAATCTATAGAAATCAGCACACCCCACAAGATGTTTCTTTCTAAAAAGAAATGAATATTGAAAAGGTGTAACAACATAAGAATATATCTGAAAAATTGTAGTTAAGGAAATCTCAAGACAACACAGGGTATGAGGCTATGATGTCTCCTAAACAAACACTATGAGAAAAATATTAAAAGCTTGACAAAGTTCCTGCATCAGATGGCTGCTTTTTAATGGAGAAATCCAAATGAACTGTGAGAAACTGAAACTATTAGTACTAAACAGGGCCAGAGAACTGGCACACTGTCCATATTGCTTAACTGTTAGCACATTCCTGGCATACAACTGGAATGGGCCAACAGCCACTTTCACCCCAACATGACTTGGGAGCTAGCATGGTCCAGACACCGTGCACAAACAATAAAGATGAGGACATGCTATTTGGGAGACAAAATCTGGAACACAGCTGTGTAGATGTAAGCTGTGTAAGCTGAATAAAGGGACAGCCAGGAAACTTTCTCAGATTTTGTACAGACCACAGCAGAAGTTTATAGCTCCGTAAGACTGTTAACAGATACCAGAAGATCACACGAAGCATCAACACTTCCCAACAAAGACACCAATTTCAAAGAAAATATCTCTGCGTGTTGTAGTGAATAAGCTTAGTCCCTCAAACTTAGCAACTTCAATGGAAGGCATACTACATTCTGAGTGCCTTTTCCCTGGACTGATTCAGTCTCAGCTTTAGCTCTGCAACAAAGAAATGAAATGTCTGTTTTTTGCCCAGGCTTGCTATAAGATACCTTTTGGTTCCTATGGTCAGGAAAACTGATACTTGCTTTTCTTCTAGTACTTCTCACTCCTGAGAATACTGTACAAGTTAAAGGTGAGATGGCACCATCATCCTGCTAACGCTAGTCTGGCCCAGGCAGTTCTGATTCCAGCATCTCATCAGCCTTCCACTGGGGTCTCTTTAGCTTTGACTGCTCCTGCAGTTCTTCATTCAAAATTTTGGGAGAGTGCCTGGTGCAACCCAGAGACCCTGTATTGTGGCTTGCTCATCCCCAGTTTAGGACTTGTCAACGGTACTGAGGGTTTGAAGAGATTAAATAATCAGGTGGATTAGGTTTAGGGTTTGGAGTTTATGGAGGTTTTCTATTATCCTGGACTGTCATTTGTTCTTCAAAGAAGAATTCACTGGACCAGGCAGGGTTTGTTTGGCTGCCATTTCTGCCACAGTCCTCTCKTTGAGGGCTCCCTGCTCCTTTCCTCCTCAGCATCCCTGAGTCATTGGTGAAACTTTTCCTTCCAGTCAATAACCTAGCTCCCTAAAGGAACCCAGTCCTGTTTTTGTTGCTTCATATGGGTACTCTGTTTGGATTAATAGCAGTTCATTAAGGTATGTTTCATCTGACAAGCAATATTTGGAGATGCAAATAGCTCAATATGCAATTGAGCTCTGATAGCTCAATTCTTCCCGTGCAGTCTCCTCTCCAGTTAGTCTAAGTGTACATTTGCTGTTGATCTCTTTGATCATTTCTTCTGAAAATTTTGATGTCAAGAGGAACTGAGATCTGTTTGGCATCATCTGCCCTTTTATCCTTGCCAAGTTCTTCAGTGGTACCTGTATCTCATGTTTTGGTTAAGGGTATACTTGATCCCACAGTCTGCAGAATATGCATGTGAACAATATACCTAGAAGAAAACGATGCAAACGATGCAAACGATGCAAAGCCACACTAAAACATCCTCTTTCAATTTTTTCTTCTGATTTATAACCGTATTTTGCCTTGAAACCCCTCTGTGAGGTGCTCTGTTGTTTCTAGGTCTGTCTGCTTTAATGAACGATGGAAAATATAAAGGTTCATAGCTAACCTTTTCCCTTTCCATCTCAAAATTAYGAGCTTTTATATATCATCATAAATTCAACAATTTCCTCAGCACGAGTTCTCTTTAAAAGTGTCCCTCTCATGCTGACTTGATTTTTTTTTCATTTTTGTGCTCAATTTTGTTGCTGTTCCTTAGGTAGTAATGTCACAAATATTTCATGATCAAAAATATAGTTGGGCATGCTACATTGTGCACTTCATTGACTTTGCTATTAGATGTCATATTCCCCTTCTTTCCCCCCCAGCCTTAACCACTAGTCCCTTCTCACCTTTCCTACATAGAAATCAATTTGTGCAAGATATTTTCAAAACAGTCTTAGGAAAGATAGGGGGCAGTTGTCTTTCCTATATTAATTCCAGAAATAAAATCTTTGAAAGATTTTTAGAAAATAATGTTACCAGCAAATCAGAAATACTGAAAACCCTGGAAGCACTGCTTTCCAGATTCAATTTTAGAAGGCATATCTTGCCTCACAGAGCGTCATATTTTTAGCTGTGGGAACATTTACTCTCCTAATAACCTTCACATAATTTACATCATTTTGTCCTACACATTGATTTGGTTTTATGCTTTGGATTAACTTGAAATAATTTTTAAGCATCTTGTTGTTGTCCTCTGACAATCAGTCTATTTTGATAAACATTTTTTAATTTATAGCAGGTAAAATAAAAAAAATTAGTTACATCTGTAGCCTAGTTTATTAAAAGAGACGATCTAAGTCTTGTTAGTAAGAGAAATGGTAACATCTTGGTATCACAGAATGATTAATTTGAACAGAGGGAATCATGGCAGGAGACCAGTTGCCCTAAAATTTGCACTAATGAGACTTTCATATCTTTTCTTGTGTAGCCCTGATTAGCAGTGAAACAGTGTGCAATTGCTTCCATATTTCTGAATAAGAGAAGATGAAACAATAGACCTCTGTAATGAATATGGATTCCTGAAAAATAGACATTAATAATAGTTAGTAGCTATTACACTATATTAATGGAAGTAGTATTAATTGCATGGCATTTCAAAGTGGTAGTGTTATGGTTTTGCTGCTTTTTTCCTATTAACATTCGTGCACTATGTGGTACATTTGTGGATAATTTTGCAACGCATTAGATAAATCTTTTTTACATATATTGCATAGAAGGTTTTTAATAACTATTAGCAAGCATTTTGTTACAAAAGTACTTGTATTACTGGTGAAACTGTTTTCTAATGTAGGCTCCTATGGTCTGTATTAAATTTGAACAGTGCTTCCATTAAAGACTTATGAGAACACTTATCCTAGGGATGTATGTTCCTAGCTCTTTTWGGCATTAAGATGAGCTATAGGTCTCTTTGGAAGACATTTTAGTAAAAAGAAATATGTTTGTAGATGTAGATCCTCATCTTGGCACTTTCATGTTTAAAGAGCTAACTGCCTTTGCAATTATGCCGTGAAATGTTTATGCCCAAGAAGAGTGTATGATCAGACATTATCACTATTAGAGCTACACAGAGACTTGCCATGCATCTAGTTTTGTGCAGAGCTGCAGGAGCTCTGCCTTCAGGACAGGCAGCTAGCTCACTCTGGTGACGAATGGAGCACACGTGAGCATCTGGTAGCTGCCGCCTGTGTCCCGGCTAGAGCGGACGCTGCACTGCAGCCCTGATTCAGTCTTACTGATATTAGTGAAGGGGTTAATGCCAATTGGTGAAGAGCTTTTTTGAGAAAACAGAGCTTGGGTTGACTACGCTGGAATTTGGTCAGGCCAGAGAAGCCTTTCTTCTCTTCTTGCAAAATGTTTTATCAGAAAACTAATCAGATTGTCTTGTTCTGTATGTCTTGGCTAAAAATGGCGCCTTTTGTAGTCAGATACTTCCTAAGCACTGTACTCAGACATGGGAGAGCCTACAGAAATACTGCTGCATGAAGAAACTCAATTTTGTTCCTAGCTGCCCACAGTGTAGTCTCTGATTGAACCTAGCCTTCCTCAGAGGAGATCTGAGAGATCTCGGCCTAAAGGAGGGAGAGCTAAAGAGCACTGGACTCTGAAAAATTACCAACTTATGCTTGTGTACTGAGGCATGTCTAAAGTTTAGTCTAAATGTGTTGAACAATGTTTCTGTTGGTTCAGTATTATGTAACGTCCTATTAAATGACATTTGTTGGGTTTCCAAATCTGTTGTCAACGTACATTGTGTAGACATTGTGACATGGTGATTTGTAATATAGTRCAATATTTTATAGCAATAAAGTAAGCTAATACACTAAGAAACAAGTGAGTACATTATCTGTTGTGCTACAGATATGAGACACAGCACTGCGGAGGTGGGAAGGTGTGATTTTCAGGTGCTTGCTAAACCATTTAGAATAGCTACAAAGCTCTCCTGGCTCCTACAATTTACCTACCATCAAGCCAAAATGCAGGAACTAACTTAGTCTTCTAGATGAGATATTTATCCCTGTATAATGCTTTAAACATCTTGTTTGACATTCTTAAAAAGAAAGGAAGGCTTTAACAATGGCTCTACTTGCCATCTATGAGTAATGTTGAACCTTTTTATTTTTTATAAACCAAGAACATACATTCATTAAATGCAACACTGACCTTCTCAGAAAGCCTTTGGGTGACTCATAATTCAAACAGAGTCAAAAAACAATGCCAGGGTACATACACCTCCGCTGTGTCACCTTCAGGTTACAGTACAAGAAAGACAGGGAAGCCAAAACTCTCAGGCACAGACTGTGAACATTGACTCCCAATTGTGTCAAAACTTATTTCTAAAATAAAAAAATTGCTTTCCAAAGCCAAATTTGTCATAGCTCAGAACAGTGTATAAGTAGTGCACTGTGCAGTTCTCCCATTTGGTAAATGAGAAAAATCTTGACTTTGATTTATTTTGTAGCTTTTATTGCCATGAGCTTAGAGAAGACAGACTTTTTTTTGTACACATACTTAAGGTCATCTTTTTTTCAAGTTTATATTTCAATTCAGGGCAAATTATTTTTAATGGTTATTTTAGAATAGCTTTTATCTTATGTAAGCAAGTTTTTTTGCATTTCTTGTGTTCTAGATAAATGGAGAAGTTTTAAAGATCCRGTGATAATTAGAAAAAGATTATATGCAAGAATAAAATCAAAGGCTCAACCCCTCTGTGTGATAAAATATTTTAACCGTCTTTAAATTCTATTATTTCATTTTATCAATTGATTTCCATTTCCAGAATGAATTGTTTTTCTCCCAGCAGACAAGTTTACTAGTATTTTAAAAGTAGAAATAATATTGATAATAATAGTAGAGTTTTTCATAAAGAATAAAAAATACATTAAATAATACTTCAGGGATTACTTAGTATCTTAGAGTTTTGCTTATTGTGTGAAATACCACAGTATTATCATATATTTTAACAGCTTAAATAAATACATTTGTCAGTACGAAGTCAACATCTTTTTCTTACTATTCCTGTGAATTTTTTTCTGTATTTTAAAGTATTTGTTCTAAATATTATTTTTAGGYATCTAGGCCAAATAGTACCTCTCTATCTCAGTATAAAACCATATCTCTTAAAGTAGCTCAGAGGGAATCTTAATCTGCTCCTTAAAGAAAGAGAAATGAACTGTAGATTGCTCCTTTTTATTTTCTAAATATGATCCTGCTGGCATAGTATGTTAGAAGACTCAGATGATCTTTTGCATAGCTTTTAAGTCTCATGCTATTTAACACGTAATGTTCTCAGCAATAAATATCAGCAGTTGCTAAAAGTAGATAAGAAAATTCTAACAGATAAATTCTACTGTGCAACCAAACCAAAGGATGATCAATGGGAGGTCCTAGAGCAGTCTGGAAAGGAGTCTAGGGAGAAGAAAAGTCTGCGGGGCTTTGATCTGGGGCCAGTGAKAGTCAAAAGATGAGGCAGAGCCAAAGATAGTCATCCCCATTCAGTTTCTGCCACTTCTTCACTAGCTTTTTCCGTGCTTTACCCAACTGTTTCCTCAACCTGTACCTTTATTTGAACCTCTCTATCATTCTGGCTCCACTTTCCTTCATTCCAGCAGTTCAGAGAAGTCATTATTTTTGAGAGTAGCCCAGTCTTTGAACTTAGCCTTGTTTTGAGCAGGAGGTTAGTCCAGATGAACTCCGATTGTTTCTTCTGATCTAAACATATCTATTAKTCTGTGATTATTCTTCTTTTGCATATTTAGCAGCCCAATGGGCCAAAAGAGAGGGTCTCTGACTGAGTATATGAAGTCACCATCATGATAGTTATAAATTTTTTCCACACTGCTTCTCAGAGGAAAAAGATGGAACTGCAACATCTTGTTTGCAGTCCAGACCAACACATGTCTCAAAGGCTGGGTTTCAAGCAGGTGTGAGAGAAGTTTCATCTCCCTGGCCTTTGACAACCCATTGACTTGACTAATGGTACTAAGCATATGGCCTGTTTGTGAATGCATTAGGATCACATAGCTTTTAGAGGAATAAATCAATGTAGAGGTAAAAAGAATTTATTTAATCTTGTCTTATTATTACACCATATTAAATATTTATATATATAACATACACATATGTATGTTTTTATGCATGACAGTTCTTGGAAATCACTGCAAGCAGAAAAAATAAAGAATGCCTTTKAATTTCAGCTTGCCAGATATGTTCACTGAGATTACATAAAAAACTCAGACTATCATTGAAAAATAATGCATAGTGTTTATTCATTTATTATATAGTATTCCTGATAGGTCTCAATGGTTTATGGGGATGACTCTAATCATTAACTACAGTGATTATTTCCATTAAGGTCAATCTTAATTAGACAAGAGAGTTATCTTGTAATTTTGTCATTGTATGCCATTCTTTTAATTTTATCAAGCCCTTTTTCTTAAAGAAATCACATTAGGAAATATTGCTGTAGAAGAAGAAGCATCCATATACAGTTCCAGTCAAAATGTCCCTGTTTAGACAGTCATAATGATTTATTCTGAATGTACRTAGTCTATCTTCAAACACACATAGCCAGGTTCACTTCAGCTGCTGCTAGGAGTGACCATATGTAGGCAGCCACAGTGCATCCTTCTACATCTGAGGTAGCAAATAGGATTTCCTATACAATAGAGAAAACAAGCACCTTTACAATACTATTCGTCTACTGCAGACATTTAAAATAGCTCAGATGAACAGTATTCTAAAAGTGCCTGTTCCTCTCTGCTGATTATAAAAGCATTCAAAAGCTCACATACGGAAGTTTTATGTTTACGTTYGATCAGACAGGTCCCACCTTAATTGTATAAAAGTTACATTTCTAGCCCATACCAGTCATAATAGTTCCCTCTGTACTCAGTGGTGGAAAATAAGCATCTCTAGAGGTGTCCTATGATTTACTTCAGTCATTTGCCTCCAYGGATTGTTCTCCTAGGATGCCCATCATGCTCCATTGACTATAGGGAAGTCTGGCTGATGAGCTTAGCGCCACTGGCTAGCTAGGCAGCCAAAGCTACACAAGATAAGTCCTGCTCATATACTGAAGGAATACATAGAAAAATAGAAGGCATTTTTCAAAAACAGTCTTATCACAKAAGTTAGAATTTGTCTCATGTGCTAGAGCTAAACCTTGAATGCTGTTTATGCKACCATAAAAAGTGATTTGGCTCCTTATAAAAGGGTTGTTATTAATATGGGTTTACATAAAGTAGGTTCTTTCAAATTTTATCTATATATATATATATATTTAAGGGGATTACAAACTTGATTGTAAAATGTAATTGGTTTGATATAAGGACTTTCATAAGGCTTTACTTGCAACACCCCCACTTCTTATTTAAAAACAGAAAGAAGTAAAATGAGTATGGCACACACTGAATGGAAAATTGGGTAACTGATTGGCTTGAAAATATAATTATAAGCAGGAAATCAGTGAGGGAATATATTTTTAATGAGGGTAAGTTGTTGGCTTCTGTCTATGTAACACTTTTTATGAAGTTCCTGGGCAAAACATAAAATCAATACTGATAAAGTTTGTAGATGGCAGAGAGACTGGTAGAGTGGATGACATGTTACTGATAAAGAACAACGCAGAATGCTTAGTATAATAAGCATTAGCAAACAGGTCATGTGGCCAGCGTAAATTCCTGAAACAGAGAACACAAAATATAGTCCAAACTTGCCAAAGCAGTTATGAAACATTATGGATAATCAACTGAACAAGGTATCACAATGAAAAAGTTAAATTCAGAGTAATTTCTTAGAGTATGACTTGTTTATTTTTTATCAGCAAGATGCCATTGGTAAGGTATTTTGTTGCATTTAGCACTTAATATGAATGTTAACAAAACCAATGAGACTCTCTTCCAGATCATTTTTGCCTGCTCTTTAAGGCCACTCTTTCCATCTTTTTTCCATTTTCCATGTTTATTTCAAAATGAATATGTGATACTTCATTATCCCATGTGGAGATCAAGCCTGTTGCAAGAATCTTATCTTTAACTAGAGTTTCTATTATTGTTAGTGATGAGCTGAAACTTGGAATTTCTCTAGACTATTTCATACAATTCTTTATTAGCAAAAAGGACTGGTTAGTTCAATCACTCATGTGCAAGGTAGATGGGAAGGAGGTTGCTGTAACAGCAAGGTCCTGTTATATGTGTAATTTATGGTGCGAGTGTTTAAGCATGTCTCTTGAAAAATATCCTGTGAGCTGTCATGCAAGTATTTGTTCACACAAAGCCTGTGGAAATGGGAGAAAAGGACCCAGCTTGGGAAAAGTGGTCTAAAATGGAATGGAAGGGATAAAAACCAGATGGTGCAGAATTAGAGATTTAGGAAAGATGTTTTGGTCATGTCAGCAGTTCTTGAAATTCATATTCTAGAATGAGATTCCTTTTTTAACCAGAGAGGAAGTACATTTCCCAAGCTGTGAGGCTCACGGTACTGGAATCTGTTGCCTATAAAACTGCTTGAAGGTCAYTTATGGTTAATGTGAGAAAATATTTACTTAAAACAGCTAGAACTGTCCTCTTTGTCAAGTAGAGAATGACAGGGTGATGGCAGCAGCTGTTTGATTTCTTCCAAGTATATATGCTACATTCCTCTAAGAAGTGCTTGGGTCAGGCAGGTCCTCCAGGAGTGAAGGCAGATCGCTCCTACCTGAGATCCCACTCATGCRGAGACGTTTCCAGGGACTGCAGAATTTGTCAGAGGAGAAAAGAAATCATGGTAAAGAGCTGGAGATCTGCAGCTTACGCAAGGCACCTGCTGAGAGGAGCAGAGAGATGGGCCTCAGTGGGGATGGGATGAAAATCTTCTGGAGACTGGGAGAGGCTGTACAGAGTTGGTTGTAACTTAAGTCATTGATKTGACTGGAAACTAGGACCTAGCATGTAAGGACATAGAGAGCAGAGCAAGCCATTTAGAAACTCCTTTCACTTCTATATTCTTTACCCCCAAATCATTCTTCATTTTCTCTCTTGAAAAAGTTAAGTATTTTAGTTATGTTATAATAAAGCCTTGTGATGGGGGAGGGTTGTTTGAATAGTAGCTATTGATGTTTTATTTAAAAGCCTTTGGAGCTTTCTGTGAGATGAGTTCTAGGCAGGTCCAGGTTAAATCTTTGGCCAGCCTGGCATTCCGTGTCAGCTGGGAAGTAAGCAAAGAATCAAAACTGGTTACAATGCCAAGAATAAAAAGTAGTTTCTTCATCAATATATGGCACAAGTGGCACATTCTGCACGTCACAGATCAAAGTCCAGAATGCTGCACGTAAGGACTGGTGGTGCTGCTTCTTCTGAGAAATRGCTCCAAGATCACTTTGTTGCTATTTAAATTATTAAATCTCAGTTAGTATAGAAGAAATGTATAGAAATTCCAAAGATTTCAGAGATTCTTACAAAAAGGGGAAAATATTATACCAATTTTACAATTCAGGGTGATAAAACATAAAGATAGTATGCATCGTGGCAATTCAGTAGTTGAAAATGAACCCCCAAATTGGAAATATACTGCTACTCCTTTTCCAAAGCTTTCTCTTTGCTATTTAAATCTACAAGGCTATGTATGGAAATATATACAGATCTCAAAGCATAGAAATAATAGTTGTTTAGAATGGAATATAATATGTAGGAAAACATGCATTTGGGAATTCTATATTGAAAATGATTTTGCAGATTAAGCCCAATTAGAAAAGAAAAAGCAATAAATGCCTCTGAAATTTTGCAGGAGAAGGATTAAATTCTAGAGATTAAATATTAATTCTGAAGATTTCACAGGCTTTGTTTTCTGTGCCCCTGTATATCTGTAGTATAATAAAAAAGTGTAACAAGATATGTATTTTTATCTTCAAGTGAAAATATASCTATGGCAAAGTGCAGATGTAAAAGCTGCAATTCAGTTGTGCTTCTAACTTTTTCATACTACTAAAGGGAAAAATATAAATATATTACTGTGTTCGTGCACAGAAGTACCCTGTTTGCTTATTCGTTAATATGTGATAGCTATTTGCACACTGGTATTTCAAGTCTCATTAACAGTAAATAAGCTTTATCAAATTGAGGGGGATTACAGATATTCCTTACATCTCATATTTTGGGTCTTTCTTAATAAAGCAGAACATTTACACAACTTTCAGAACATTTTTCRTGGAAAAATCTAACAGAGAATCTGAAATGTTTTGTTTGGTTTCTGCTAATATTTTAAAATTACAGCAAAAATTTCTGAATTACTAAATTCTGGATAGTTGGATATATATTTGATTTGAAACTAGAATGCGATTGGAACTGGATTCTTCTAACCTATGAAATGTTATCAAGTCCAAAAAGCTTCCTACCAAGACTGAGTCCTAAACCTTTTTAAAAAATTCACTAAAGAGAATACCCATTGAGAAAGAGAGCAGCTGCAAGTTGCCTCATAGACCAAAAACTTATTTATGCTATGAGAAACAAAGGCAAAGGAATGCTTTTAACAGAATAAATTAGCCCATGCTCCAAGTTATTCTGACCATCTAGTACTAAGCACAAGCTAGCCTAAGTTATCTTCACAATACTCTGCACTCAGCCTCCAAAGGTGACCTAGGTAAAAATAGCAGGTTAGGTTTCCACATTTTTTTTTTTTTTTTTTGTGCTAACCTGTTTTCTTGGAGGCATTTCATCTATCATAAACAATATTTAACAGGTTAGGAATACAGCTGAARTCTCTTCTGCAGTAAATACAAGGGTACATTAGGCACAGCAGCCATGAACCTCAATTATGTAAGTCCCAGACAAGTGGTGTAACCACTCTTCTTTGATGATTGATGGAATTTTACCTCAAATTTAAACAGATTTTTTTTCAATTATATTTTCAATACATTATGGAAATGTAGCTACTTTTCACAAAAATTGATTTAGTTAATCGCCGTTCATCAGTGAAAACTCCTTTTGTCAGATGATTACTGACAAGCTSTAATTTCAATCAACCTTTTCCTTCCTCTTCCCCTGACGTTATAAGCTATTTGCCATTGATCCCCATGCAATGAATTATAGTTTTGCAATTAGCTCATAAGAGTAAAGAAAAAAATAACCCAATTGTGTAGTCCTCTACAAACCGTTTCCAGTTGACTGTGGTCTATACCAGCGTATCTGTGTGATGACTGGGTGAAGAGCATGTAGATCTAGCTTCAATGTTTTATTAATTATCTGTTATTTGGGGACTCCTAAGAAAAAAAGGATATAGCAAATCCTGTTTGATGATCTGCAGTGATTARATGTGCTGTTCACCCAGAATCTTTCAACCAGGTGTATTTTTAGAGCATAAATTCATATTCTTTGTTTTGTGATCATGCAGGCAGAATGTGAGTACACTGAGGAAGAACAAGATGTGTTATGGATGCAAAGGCTAAACCCAACTGAGTACTGAGGGAAAAAAAAAAAAAAAAGAGGACATACTTGCTAGGTACCATAGGAGGTTGTTCTAAAAATGCTAATTTTTAAGTAGAACACAGGCCAGCTGTGAGATCCACAAGGTGCTTCACGGTTGTCAGCACCATAATATTCTCTGTTTAGCTTGTCATGTTTATGCGCTGTTCCAATTTTCTCAGTATTGAGGGGTTATTTCCATTACGTTAGACATGTCGTCTAAATCTCAACAGACTGAACTCAATTTATGTTCCTCTGAGAGACAGAGCACTGTCACAGGAAAAAWATTACCTATTCACAGCTTTTCTTGCTTTTCCTTGTAGTACATTCATTTAATACTTATCACTTCCCAACTATCTTGTCAGGATCCTTTATCAGCATCATTTTTTAATGATCTATTCATTAGCTTTTTAAAGTACTGCACAGAAGTACATGTGACCAGCACACAATCTAAATATCATAAAATTCACATCAGTACTGTTCCTCTCTCATTAGATTTAAGGACACAGCTCTTCTGTGACAAAGCAATGTTAATTGCTTGTCTCTGAACCTTTAAGAATCCAGAAAAAAMTGACATTTCTCAACCTTTTATGGCAAATCAGGTCATCATGATCAATTTATCATGATTTATATTCTGTAATGTTCTGTACTACAATAGTATCATACCCATCAATCATTATTTCTGTCTCTCCAATTTTTCTTTCAGGCTACTATGGTCTTACACTAAATCTTCCAAACKTCATGTTGTTTAACCATTATAATTCAGAGCTCTGCAAAGCTTTTACTAAACTCAGCTTTAATCTTTTTGCTAAATAAGTCAAATACTGAGAATTACCTCCTGACTKGGTGAATGTGAAAACAAAGAGGTTTACCTCTACTAGGTACATACCAGTGTGAACAGTATCAAACCTTCATTAGCTCAGAGAGAAGGAAGTTACCTAAAGGTTTATTCAGAGTCCTAGCAGTTCTTGAATTCAGTGATCCCTTGACAGATTTGTTACTGGTKCAGACACTTAGATGTAAGCTTTCCACTAACATCTCTTACCAAGTATTCTCCTGTCCTACACTAAATGACATACCTTCGCAGTTAAGACTCAACCATGTAAAATCTGAATCATGTGATTATCATTTTTTCTACTGCTGCTCTTTTCTTTCACAGTCTCCCACTGTTTGTCCACCCTCTGTTCTACCTGAATTCCTGTGACCAGGACTGAGCTGGTCTGTCAGGCTGACATGAAGGAGCAGGAAACCGAAAAGAAATTATTGCTTTGAATATCAGCTGGATCTGAGATTCAAATAAGCATGTTATTGCTTATTTCAGCTACTGCCATTGTGGCCAAGTAGCACGATTACCTCTTCGTTGTGTTACCATCARTATTTATCACTCAGCCATGTGTTAYGAAAATGAGACAATTATAGTTAACACACCTGAGCTCCTGACACTTCCCATTGTCACAGAAGAGATTTTTGAAGGCAAATCAATAAAAATCAGAAACCTGTTGACAGCTTAATGCATATTAAACAAAGGATTCTGAAGTTATTTTAATGTAATTCAATAATAACAGAAGGGCAGCCAGGTAAAACTAGCAGGCTCTCCCTGACTGTRTAGTTTTATGTATTTGTTGCTCTATGATGTACTTTTGTCCAGTGCTCCCAAACTCAGAGAGATCAGGAGTGAAACTCTGATCTCAGTTCAGAGGCTCACTAAGAGATATCCAAGGCCCTCTGAGATGCGCCTCATCTCAGAGTCCATAGTATCAGGAAATCTCCACTGGAATGGCAGAGTCTATGGGAGATTCAGGATTGTCAAGGATCACAACTGAAGGTCTGAAGTCTCTCATAGATCCTGTGTCRTATCTGCCAGACCAGCATGCCTTTCTGATATAAAATAAGATATGGGATCATGGTATTAGACCTATAGCTGTGCATCTAAGACCCTAATTCTCAGACTAAGATGTCTAAATTTAGGTGTCTGCATGTGAGTGTCTAAATTTGTCCTAGGTGTCGATACACATATTGTAGTTGATGGAGGCTGGGAAGATTTCTTGAGTATAGCATCTCATGCTACTTGAGATGCCTATATTTAAGCCATCTCAAGGCAAACTAATTTTATTCCACCTCACCTCACACCTATAGTCCTCTGTCACATCTGGCAGCCCCAAAAGGATACATATGGAAACCCAAAAGACACTACATGGTGATACAGCTGAGCTGACGTCTAGAAATCTATTCAGTCCAAACAACAGAGTCCAGTTATTCAACTCACCGTGTTTGGTTGGCCAAAAAACTCTTTAGACTCAGTTCTTGCCTCTGCAACCTTAGCTGCACATTTCATCGCTCTCTCTGACATGCTGTTTTTCTGTCTCCCTTTCGAACAGAGCACTGCATTTTACGGTTTCCCACTGAGGAATAGTCACAGAGTGCAGAAGCAGCTCCCTACATTTATTCATTTATATTCCTTTGTTAGGAATACCCATGGATTTTTATGATCACTATTTCAGGGACAGGATTAGCTATACTACCTGTTTYGATTTTCAAATCAGAATCAGGACACAGAGAGGGAAGTCCTAGGAGCAAGGGAGAGAACTCTGTGYGAGTTTGACAGCAGGTATTTGATGAAGGAGATGGCTGAGAGGAAACATGGATGTGATGAAGGAACTGAGAAGAGGAGGAACTGGTAGTATAGATGTCAATAGTAAACATCTGGTGACTCATTTTCATCCATGTCTCWATATAAAGCTCACAAATTAGCAAATAAATGGATATCTTATTGAATTGCTCTAATTTTTTCTGCATTTGCTTAAGACCTCTTCTGAGTATATTTTCATGAAAAGGACTTTAGGACACTGTGTACAAACAGCTCATGCTCCATCTGCATTTTAACAGAAAATATTGGGAACATGCCTTGATATTCATCAAAGTGACATGCCGTAACGTAAACTGAGATTTCTCTAATGTGCTTAGAAAGTGTAAAAGCTTAAATGGGAGCAGATACTAAACACATGAAAGAGCAGAGACACTGGTATAGCTAGGCGCAGTTTCTGCTTGTCAGAGGGTCTATGACGTACAATGCAGTATTGCTGAAATGTTAGTTGGGCAGCTTAAATTAGCTTTTGACAAAGTCTAGCTGAGTTGTCAGACATGTTCTTAGCAAGTATATAAAGCCTGTATGAGTTTGGTAACACTCACAGGCCATTCTAGAAGCAGGTTGTGAGCTATTAGGACTCTGAGGATTCAATTTATTTTCTAAATTACATTGCTGCTCCAGCAATATGTGTGGCATATACCTGTCTTTCATCTGTGTCTACTATGCTCTGGAAGAGTTACCACAAAATGTTTGCTGAAGAAGGTTCATTATTCTCTCTAGCTCTTACAATATTAGAACAGTATGAGACAGGGCATAATCCCCTGGACGTGAGAACCGACAAGATTTACTGTATAGTATTCCTGAGCAAAACAGGAGATTCTTCAGAGCAAATGTCTTTCTGCCAAGCAAAAGGTTCTTTTTCTTATATGCACAGAAAAATACCCCTGACCTTTTCAAGATGCCAGTAGCATTTACAACCTGTGGGTAAGCTTCTGAGATCTCTTTTTCCAGTCTCCATGTGTTAGTGCCTAATCATGCATGTATGTACCAAAAGTACATACATTACACACCACAATGAGGAAAATATAACCATTTTTCCACTATTGCTTGCAATTGCAAACCATTAACCTGGATATAAACCTAAGGATTTGCACTTTTAGTAGGATCTTTTGTAATAAAAGACAAGAGACAGAAATCTTTCTATTCTACAAGTTTTCTTTTTGCATTTCAGGTCAAGTTGTGCCAGTAAAATCTTTTCTGAATTGTACTAGAGCAGCATTTTCCTATTCTCAGGCACGGCTCTTTCAGATAACATGGTTTGCTGTGACCTTCGGGGTCAACAAGGAAATAAATCAGTACTGTGTAATACTTCTGATTATAGTTTCCAGAAAAGAGAAGGAAGTTCTTGTAAAAGTTAAGAGTATCACTTCATGAGAAATTCTAAGTGTTTAATACCAAACTTTGTCTGTGGACAAAAATCTGCTCTGCTGACCACATAAAAAGCTACTTGTTCAAAAATACATTTCTCATTTCCAGAAATTTTTTTATTAATTTTCCTATCTCCTCTACATGTAAGCATCAAAAAAACTGTCACTGAGGATGTTGCATTTGCCTCTGCATTATTTTAGGTGTGATACAGAAATTCTCTGCTTCACATCCAGATTAATTGGAAGGAGATGATATTTAGTAATTTAAAAAAAAAATCAGAAATGGTTTTAAATCTCTCACTGATAAGCAATTCAGAGAGCTGTAGGAGCCAAGCCAAATAAATAGCTGTATGTCCATTAGAATGTAAATTAACTCATTACTATGCCTGCTTCTGACCTTTTCTGATGACTGTATTCTTGCTAACAAAGACTCTTTGCTATTCATGATAGTAAAATCCTACTGGTAGCTAGAGATTTTCTATTGTATTTTGGAGGAAATTATAGACACAGGTGACCGCTTAGGGCCCTAGCTTGAGCAGCAAGTACTTCTATCATTCATGACTTTGAATAGCTCATCTTTTTTCTAATTATTTGTGAAAATCTGAATATTATTGAAAAATTATTACTCGAGAAGGCTAGGTCAGTGGAACTACAGGAACAGCACAAAACTGTTCCTAAGTATAAAATAAAATGAATATTTATTTAGCATCTGATCTCACAGTCAATTAAGTTTTTGTATCAGTTCTATAGACTGCACTGAGATGAGATCAGATTTAATTTCCCAAGGTACTCCTCTGCTTCCACATCATCTCTGATAACCTTCACAATCTTACAGTTTATGCTACCCATCAAAAAAATGTGAAAATTTGAGGGAAAGAAATGTAGAATTGGACTCATGAGCATCTAAATCATCTGAAGAAGAGAAGAGCTGCAGAAGGCACTACCCCCAATTGAGTATAAAAGAACCTCACTGGTGGACTTTACCTGCTCTTCCCCTTCATAAGGTGATTCTCCATGGGCAGGAAATGTGTTAGTAGTTCTTCAGAGCCAGTTTCACAGGTGCAATAGGCCAAAGAGCATGAAAAATAGAACTGATTTGGAGTGGAGTGCTGCTTAGCACTGTCTCACTTGTGTTGAGTTCAGGAGCAGTGGAGTAATGGAGCATAAAACAAAATGCCACCACAAGCAAGTGTTGAGGATCACTGCATCTTTCTRAGTCACTTTCAGGCAAAATGGATTAATAACATCTGGGCATGCATAAATATCCCTAAAGGGGATAGGCATATTTCTTAAGTTTTCTTACTCTGAACCTGTATTTGATRTAACTGATGGCTGTGACCAGCCTCCATGTCAGCACAGCACGGTGTTACATGAGTAGCTTCCCTTACCATGCTGGTGTCTAGCCATAAGTGAAGCTGGCTGCACCATATGTAACGTTGTGGGCCCAATCAAACATGATGCCTCATTCACCTCACCCCCCCCCACACACACACACCGTGGGCTATGTTGATTTTTGACCACTACATGGGATGCTGTCCCAGCCAAAGAGCAAAGGGATCCTCCACGGCATGGCTCCGTCGCCCTGAAGGACAGCCGACGACAGGACTAGCTAACTATGCTCGAAGAGCTAGAGCTCCCCATCTGCTTACACCTACTCTTAATTCTAAGGTAAATCACTTCTTTGTTGTTGCTAGAGTGAGAACTTCATGCTTAAATCTGTTTGAAAAGGAAGGACCTTTGGAAAAATATTGTGTGTGTAATGATAGATTTTATTAGAAAGTGAATTAGAAAATACCATTTCCCACACATCCTCTTATATTTTATATATGGCATGATCATTTCAAACTTCCTGTCAGCTGCTTGTGTTCATAATAATTACTGTTTCTATCTATTTTAACTCATTGTCTCCTTCTAGATTTTGTTTGCTACATGTATAAATTAATTAAATTTGCTCATTCTCCTTGATTGGGTTTGTTTCCTGAAAAAGAGAAGGTATCTGAAGAATAATCGATGAATATTTTATCTTTGTTCTACTTATACAAGACACCATTTTTTTCTCACAGAAGTATTTTTAAAATTGTAGCTGGAGGATGGTTTGCTTCTTGATGAATGAACCAAATGCAGATAAATTCTGTGTACCTAATTCAAACTTGCCTAGCTAGATCAACAAAATGTAAATATATAGAAGGAGGAGCCTGATGTCACATGAATGGTAAGAAATTATTCCCTGCATCCTGCCGCTGTGTACACAGCGAGTCTGAACTCTCAGAGGTGTTGTAGTCTCCCACTCCCATTTGAAGTTGATGGGGGCTTGGCACCTCTGGAATGATGACCCAGTATTGTAGCTAATAAACATCTCAGGGATCCCAGTAAGAGAAAGRAAAAGCATAGAAAAAAATCTATTGAGACAGAATATTTACGGCTTTTCTAGAAAGGAAAACTTTTGCTGAAGTAAAATGTTGCCACATGGACTTGAAAAAGATGCCTGTGGAGTCAGTTAATGCCCTGGGAGTGCTCATCAACCATCTGTTCGTTTACTGCTAAGTATCTATGGGAGAAAGGTCTGCACAGTGCTTAGGACAGCTTGGCTCAGGAAATATATGTGCAGCAAGGCTTTTATATCACAGAAAATACAAGAAGCCTAGCAAATGCTAATGGGCAAAACACTTGCTGTATTGTCAGAGAGACAAGTGATGTGGAGGGAAGATGACATGTCCTGAACTTTGCTGCCTACGAAAAGGTCTCATCTTTGACACGGTTAAGTTCCTCCGTGCACCAGTACTACCTGTAGTCGCTTGCAGAAATCACCAGTGTTCCTGGGCTTCAAGTGAGGTTATACATACACGTCTTCCCCAAAGACAAACATGATTAAAGGTCTTGTGATGTGGGAACACCTGTATTAGTTACTTGTCACTTTATAGTGTCTTTAGAACTTTTCCAAGAATCAATACTACGTAGTGAGGAAATTGCTTTCCATAATGGCTGGAAAAAAATAACGGAAATGTAAATTCAGCCAGAAAACACGCAGCAGCAGACAAATAACCAAAGGATAATTTCCGTATTATTGACATTATGTACTATATCAAGTTAAGGATTGTTTTATTGCAAAAGAAGAAAAAAGTCAAGGTGCTATCTTGCAAATGCTATAAATCCTATCTGAAAAGCTGCTTTTAGCAAATCAAACTTTTAACAATAAATACAGGCCACAGTGTAAGGCATGACAACAGTGTAAGGTATGTGAAATCTGTAAGCATATTTTATGAAAGAAACTTAAATTTGTATATAAAAACAAATACATAAAATGTGTATGATTTGATTTGTTTTTTGTTATAGGACATCTTCATCAAAAAGAATTACAGTAGACTGAAGCTGGAACTTGCCTTGATCTGAAATAGAAAAAAAAAATGAACTTTTTTTCAAATAGATTTTAATCCAAAATCTTTTTTCTGTTAGTGGTGTTCTGTAGTGAAGTTACAACATAGAAAATGTCATAGCTCAGATTTCTAGGGTGCTGGTGAAAAGCTCATTTTGAAAGATAGCAAATATGGTTAAAAAAAGTCAAAAAAAAATTTAATACTACTTTGTAAGAAAATGCACTCCAATTTTTAAAAAGCATATGGCTGTTACTATACATTAGCTTAATTTTTTTAAGGAAACAGTAAAACGTCTGTAAAAATGGTGGTCACCAGCTGTTGTACCTTAGTACAGTTTAAGTGGTCAACCTTTAAAGAAATCATTATATTCTCAAAACTAGCTTCAGAGGAGCATCTCAGGCTACATGTTTTGTTTTTGCATAGTTACACATTACATCTACTGTAGGTGGTGAACATAGTATTCTCCTACTAGCATCTGTCCTGATAGTGGTGTTTGCTCTTTAACAGAAGTCAGTAGTCTTGCTCTCCTTTCTAACAACTAATTCAGACATGTACTACTGCCTATAGCAGTAGCATTAGTAAAGGTTGATATAAAATGAATAGAAAGCAGTGGGACTCCACAGCTTGCCCTGAGAAGCTGTTACAAGAAGGGATGGCTGTCGGGCAAGTGGGTGAGCAGAAAGCCACTAGTGGGCAAAGTAGGCCTTCATTAAGTATTTTTAGGTGGGTCTGCTTGAGAAGATGACTTTTATAATTTCAGATTTCGAAAGTCTATGTGACTCTGTGTGGGGAGGGTGTATGTTTATGTGTTTTTATATATATATTTATGTGTGTATATATATATATATATACACATATATGTGTGTGTGTATACATACATACATATATATATATATATTCTTAGCTACTTAGGTTTTTATAGAAGATTCCACAACAGGTTGGACACTAGGGCTTTGGGGGGTCTGGTGGGGAGAAGTGGAAATTTGGGAGAGGGCTGGGGAGGTAATAAGAGCTTATCCAGCACTGGCGCCTGGTGTGAGTTCCTTAGAAGGTCGAGCAATATTAGCGCGGTGTTAGCACTCTACAGAAACTGAAAGCTGTGCTCTTTGGAGAAAAGAAGTTTAGTCCTGCCTATAAATCAGCACTGGGTTTGTGCCGGTCTGCCAAGACGACCCCCCACCTCATTCAGGCAGGACTTCCACTGTCTCTTGTGAAGAAAACTCACAACAGGATGTGAAACAGCCCTGGAAACTCGAGGGGAAAATGCAGTATCGTGAAGCGAGGTCAAAGGAAGCGAAAGTCTGCTGCTTCCCGTTGCCAGCTGTAGATCCGGCTGCAGGAGGCCAACGCTGTTGAGTATGCGCATTATTAAGATATATTCTTCAGATGAGCTTCCAACTTTCTAATTTTCTTCTCAGTTTTCTACATGTACAGGGTTTGGTCCTGTGCTTCTGCAGAACAGTACTAAAAGGTGAAAACTGACAAAGGATCGTGCAGACTACACAAGAAGGACATTGCGTTTTATTTTTACACTTTTCTATGTGAAGTTTATGTTAAACGTGTTATGCGCTACATATATCTTTTATTTTTTAATTCTTGAMTATGAAGCTATGGCAGCGTGTATTTAGCTACTAGTGATAATTCTGGGCATGTCTAGTTCACATCAGATGTCCATGATCAGTCTTATGGTGAATAACTGACAGTCAGATGCTGTACATAGAGCAGTTTTGTTTAGCTTGCAAAATAGGATGGTTGCTTTGTGTGAGGAGATGGATATTATGTAAGGAAAAAATTAAATTGCCATGAATACATGGAAGATGGAAAGGTAGGGTTTGCTTTATGGAACTAGACCTTGGTCTACTAGCCTAGTGCTTGGTCTTTGACATAGATGAGAGACCTTTAAATCTGAAGAGGAATTTTAACATCAGTTCCAAGGTTTATTAACTTTATATATTTTAGATCCTAATGTTCTTTTTAAACACACAAATATCCAATACCTTTTTAAAATCTTCCTTTGCATCTTTTAACTTCTTCAGCATCCTGTACAAGTTATTCTTCTTAACATAATTCCGTGGTGTGTGAATAAATATTGTCTTTTATTTGTTTTGAATGTAGATGTTGGCATTTGTATGTTGTAGGCAGTGCCCAAAGCCTCCATTCTAAATTTAATCCTGAATTTTCCTTGTCTGGATGAATACTGGAATTTCTAAAAAAAACTTTAAAATCTTCATTTTATATATATGTGATTGTTTATTTGATTAATAAATATTATATTTTTACACAATAGGAAAAATTTCAGATATGTCCAGCAAAACTTATTTTTAGGTAGAGAAGTGATGGTATGTAGTAAATAAATAAGAAAAATTGTCTTTTGATTAGGTATGGAGTACTTTTTGCTGATAGTAAGTTTTGGAAGGTGCCCCAGGACCAATGGGAAGGGAGTGTTAGCCCTACCAGTATTTTTCAAACACCAAGTCAGTGTAACAAATTGTTTTGAGATACCTATCAGCAAACCTCTTTGCAGGTTCCAAGTCTTTTATTTAGTTTTGAGAGGAAAAAATGCTTTTTAATTTTCACTCTTGTTAGCTGTACAGAATAATAGCAAGTAAGAAATAGGTAGCTAAATTCCTGCTATCTAAGGATTTATTAAACTTCCATTACAGAATATTTAATACTGGAGGACTTTAATACTGGACTACAAGCCAGACCTATACGGTGTACCTGTTATCCYAGCTTGAATTTGCAGATGAAAAGAACTGTTTACTTGTTAATTCAGCAGTTTTTATCCTGACACTGTACAGAGTCAGTGAACATAAACCTATCCAGAATCACTTTTTGTTAGATACTTTTTGTTTAAAAGCACTATCAGCTTATGCATCAGACTTGCAAAATAGCCAATGTTTCTTTACAAAAGACTTGCGCACTTTTCCATTACAGAGTTTTTTTTTCAAAGTGATATTGTGGCAGAAAAAAAATAGTCTCTTAATCACAGAATTCTAGGAACTATAAATATTGAGTTCAAATATAATTCCTGTTGAGATTTATCTGTAGAAAGATGCTTTCCCCGGTGCTCTCGTGATTTTATTTATTTTTCTTTGCTTACCTTAGAAGAAGGTATAGTTAACCTGGTACTATGCTTAATTCATTTTTTTGAATGAAAAGCAGCCTTTCTCTTAGAGGTCTCAATTTAAGACCTATTTTTATTTCTACAGAATGAACTCTGTCATTAGTTTTTAATCTTACTTTGGTAAAATAGCTTTTTTACTATGAAACAATTATTTTGCTCTAGGTTTTCTTTCTAAAAATTCTCTTGGATTACTAGGTTTTGGGGGGATATTCTGAATTGCTTTTTCTTAAAGTTATGACTGTATTTGTTGCATCAATAACAGGTCATTTTGTATCATATCCAGTGTCCACTAAGGCAACTGTTTATAGTCCTTTTGTTTAGTTCTTTTAATTTCAACCTAATCCCATGCTGTTTGTAAAGAAAGGCAATGATCTCAATAACTCCATTTGCATATATATATATATATACTTCATATATATATATTTGCATTTTTTTCTTAGAAATTCTACCTCGTGGGTTGTATTTTCACCCCTTGTGTGTATAGAATTTGCATATATGTCAATATATCTTCAAACCTGAATGAGGATGGGAATACAGACTCCTCTAGGCCGCCACCTTTTATGCATCAGAAAAAGCTGCTAACTTTATTTTTTATTTATTTCAGGTTTCTTTTCTCCATGGAAAACTCCAAAGCCTGTAAGTCCCCTTTCAAAATTATACTCATTAATTTCATATGATGACTGTCATTCAAAGCAAATTTCTGTAGACCTTCATCTAACCCACTTGTTCCCAACTAGTGAGACACCTCTCGGCAGTGCCCCACTACTGGGTGAGGCMCAGCACCAGGGGTGGCCAAGCTAATAAGTTCTGCATAGCTGTTAACTTGCACTCTGTGCCCACACTGCTGGGATCCACAGTGGTGTTGCAGTGCCAGTGACTGCCTGGAGAAGGGAATAACCAGGCAGTTAAAATGGGTGGCAAGGACCGAAAAGACAGTGTCTCAGAAATGCGGAGTGATAAACAAGCAGTCTGGAGGAGAAGGTAGCAGAAGACCACAAGAGTGAGRCAGATCTAGAGATAGAAATAGTCCTACTTCATGTGGGAGGTTGAACCAGGTAACCTACAGAGGTCCCTTCCAGCTAACCTTTCTGCTATTCTATAATTTTGACATTTAACCCAAGATACTAACTCATGTCCTGTTTTAGAAGCATTTATTTCTATAAAAAATCTTTTATCAGATGCATTTCATTAACACAGTAGCATGCTTGTACCTTCAAAAGGTAGAAAAGTAATAGCATCCTGCAAATGATTACCTGATGAATATCAGTTATTTTATAAGTAAACACCGATTCAATGTTAGAATTTTAGTTGGTCTTGAAGATATGTGGAAATCTTCATTCTAATTACTATTTTGAGGATATTGGCTTGGATAAAAATACCTTCCAGGGTTAGTCCTTGTGCAATGAAGTTGTGAAATTATGAAGACTGTAAGCAATGATTGTATTTACTTTGCTGATACCGTATTAAGTCATGTTTTAAAGCTGTGACAACATTCCCAGTGTAAAAAGAAATTGTAAGACAATTTTTGATTCTCAGTTTTTCTTTTGGTTTTATTTTCAATATGGCTTGTCTACTTAGATTTTAAAGACCTTAGGGTAGTGCCCATCTCTCATGTGAGGTGTGTAGAGGAAAAGAGAGTCCTGACTCTGCCTAGAGATTTACAAAAGCAATAGGAATAACAATAGCAGTATTTTGTAGGGGATCTATAGCTTTACAGTTTTCATTTTGGGGCTTTTTTATGCTTTATTTGGACAACTTCAATTCTTTCATATTAGATCATGGCATATTTGATGGATGCAGCAATAATTTTTGTAGCCTGTGAAATACAAATAGTAATTAATTAAGCAGTTGATACAATTCCATTTGACTGCACTGGTTTCAGAATAAAATGCTAAAGGATGAATTGAAATATGTTGACGTAAATACTGTGACATAAGTTTGTTTATTGATCAAAATAGCAGAACATTTCTGTAGGCTTCTTTGCAAATCTATCTATTAAGGGCTGCCCTTTTCTCACCATTTCAAGGTTCCTATTTGGCTGGGAAGTTCAACTTTCACCCTCAGTTAAAAGTTAATGCGTTTATTTTGCAATGAGGAAATAGAGAACTTGAAACTTACTTTTTAAAGATCCAGATCCAAAGATCTCTCACTGTCAGTGTTCAYCTTTTCTATGCATATCAACTATATRTRTATCAGCATATTCTTGATGATTTTCCTTACTATTCTGATATATAAACATCTARTTCACATCAGGTAGCACTTGCCAGTAATCGGAATCCAGAGAARCAACTGTTCTGAATGACACAGTTCTTCCTACCATAGGTGAAGGACTTTGAGAAAACCRGTGCTCACAGAATACGGTAACGCCRCAGTGCGTTCATACAGTACCTGCATGCAGGCTGACCACACACAACTAGACTATTTTGGGTGTCTGAGTGGTCGCAGCATGAGAGTGGACAAATGATGAACCAGGTTRAGTTAGTGAGCATTCCTCTATCAGTCCTTTATTTAGAGAAATAATGAGACATAAATTTCTAGTGCTCTTGCTCTGAGTAAAAGATTGAAACTGGGTGCCATCGACACACTGCCAGCAGCCTATCTGCAGCTGGTCTGAAGCAGTAAGGCCAGCACCGGGAAGTGTAGCAAGGCTTCCTAACACCGCAGTGCTGCACTGCATGTGCATGGCAGGAAAGAAACACTGCTGATGGCCCAAAAGCAGATTCCTTTCCTGCTTGAGTGAGTACTGGAAGGCACTACTGCTGCCCCTTGCCTCCTTGGCCACACAGGGGAGAAGCATCTGCTGTTCTTCAGAGCAAAAAGGGGACCACGTAGACTGGAAGACAAGAAGAGAGGAGCTCCGCGCCATAAGGGAGAAGCTCAGGAATGGAGCACTCTGTGTCTTGGTGTGCTCAGTATCCCCTACTAATTTGGGCTTCCAAAAACTTCATGTCATTTTTACCTATATAGTGTACATATGTAGAAATATATGTACTAAATTTATAAATTATCAAATTAATATAATCAGTGCAGACTGAGCTYTGGCAATGTTAACAAACCTTCTTTACCCAGCTTAGACTTGATGCACTTCACTCAATATCATTCTTACTGATTTCCCAGAGTGTGTTTATCTGTGGCTTAGCATTTTGGTACCTTACATTCCAAAACTCTGCAAAAATATTTAACTAATGTATATGGGTTTAGGGGCTACATTTCCCMTTTGTTTATGTAACTGTTTATGTTAACAGTATTCCCCACAGGTAAGAACATTATGCTCAGTTTCTAACTTAACACTTAGAGATTTAGAGCTAACCAGCATGCAAGTATTAGACATATGGTACCCAGCAGGGCTTGAGCAATTGATCTCCAGTTTCTTGCCCTTCCTTGCAGAAGGACAAGAATTTTCTCTTCTCTTTTCAAAACCCTTTTAAAATGGTTTACTTTTACTCAGTTTCACATTTTGAAAGAGGTTTCTCTGCTACTCTCCAAGAATTTAGGAAACATATTTGCTTTTAGATTGAGAAGGGCYCCACATGTCTTGCTGTTTCATACTGTTAAGGTAGACAGCTTGGTTTCACTCACTTCTGTTCCTTTTTAGAGTCCTCACTGAAGTAAAAACCTAAACTTCATTCTCTAAAGATCATTATTTTCCCTGATCATTAGGAACTTATATTGACCTCARTCCTCCTTTCCTGCTTAGACATAGTGGTCATATTCCAGTTTGTTTCTGGAACCCTTTGAATTTACATATTCATGGTTCAATGATTTACCACATATAAATATATATATATATACACACATATATATATATGTATATATACATATATATATATACACACACACACACACACATATATATATATACACCTGAGGTAATTCCTTTAGAGCTAGAATCATTACCACAGTATTACTGAGATTTTCCTGTAGCTTGCCACATAGGCTGATTTATCCAATGCAGATGAGAAATTTACCTTGCTGTAAAGGGTACATAGACTGGTTCAGTGAGAGCTCAGGCATCTGCACAGGGCTCTTTATTGCACAGGATATACATATCCATAGTGTCCTCTTCTGTTACCTCCTAGTAGCTATCTTCTGTACTTGACACATTATATATGTGACTTGACTTTCTTAAACAACACCAGCCAGAGTTGAATATGCTATTCCAGATCCTAATCATTAACACTTCACAGTATTAATACTTCCTTTTCTCAACTTAAGATCTCACACCTAACACATACTGTTGGATCAGAGTCATCCTGTGAGTCACCCTGAAACACCCAGATCTGGCTTTTCTTCATTATTTATAATGAACTACTGCTACTCGCAACAAAAATTCTGACAATTAGAATACCTTGAAGTATAACAGTACTCTGTGTAAAGTAAACAGCAGCTAGCTAAAGGCCAATATTTAGATGTTGTTTATCTTGAKGTATAAAGCTGAGAGTCTCAGATTATTTGAGACATGCAGAGTGATAGTTACTGGACAAGTTCACCAGAAGGACTCTAAAACATCTGTATTCCACGCATACTTGGGGTGAAAAGGCATGCTGCTGTTAATCATCAGAATACAAAGCAAAGCCTGCCTGCTCAGCTAAACACATTCAGAAACGGCAGAAGTAAAGACAAAGGTTAATCACAGAATTTATAGAGCAACTTACTGTAAACCTGCAAACATCTTTGATAAGGCRCTGCTGACACAACATTAGAATTAGGTGGTATTGCATTAGATTTCAGTTTGTTTCTGAGAGTTTTTTATGGAATTAACTGATTATTGTATTAGGTTAGTGTGTCAGTCTAGTACTCTCTGACCAGGTTCTTCTAGATATTCCACACACAGAGAGTGTRATATTTAATATACAAGTTTACTTTGAAGGTATTTAATTTAACATGGGATTTTTGATTTAGCAGAGTGATAYAGCAATTTACTGAAATCATAATACGAATGCATACACTTAGGAAAATATAGCAATTGCCAGATACAGTTCAATCACAGTATCAATATGATTCTCATTACTGATGTTTATAATACGCTTACTGTCCATGCTGCGCCTCCCCAGGTGCCGGGAAGGAATACATGGGTTGAAGCCAGCTCAAGCCCATTGCTCTCWYTGAAATTCTTTTGTTGGTTGTTGAGGTTTTATACTCTGGGCTGGGCTAAGCCACATGTATTCTTCCCCCATGCTGATCTGGCTAATTCAGGGAGATATTAACACTCTTTTGATAAATGGAGGAAGAAACATTTACACCAGTTGATCCACTCAACAGATCCASCTGCTTGTCCAAAACAAAGGCCACCCTCTGGTCCCCTTTGTGTTGGGATAAAGCCAGTTCTCTGTGAAATAGCTGTGATTCACTTCCTACATTATTCCTGAGCTTCATGGGCACTTCRCCCTTGCCATCTCCTCTGAGCCTCCTCCATTGTAGGGATTTGTTGGTTGGTCACATAGAGAATACACAAATTTTGAGGCTTTACAACCATTTGCTTTAGGAGGGGTCRGAGGATAAAGCAAATATTAATTTCCTGGAAAAAAATATTTGTGTTTTGTTTAACTTAGCCTCTTCATATGAATTTGCTAATGCAATTAATATTAGTAACCAACTGCTGTAGAAAGAAAAATACATACCTCCAAGTTTTCTTTTACCTATGTAGTGTATCATACCATTTTCCTTCTGGATTGATGTGAGGCCAGTAAAGACAGTCTTGGGGGAGACACRGATTGAAGTGATTGATGCATAGACAATATATTGTGTGCCTCTTGCTTCTCTAAGTGGTCTGGAAGAGTTGAAAAGCTTATCCTGTGCTTGGGTGTTTGGTTGGATGAACGTGATGTAATATTGACATAAGAAAGAAACCATAAGAAGTGAAGAAGACTACATCAATAAAGAGATGCCCACTTTTCTCTCACTATGCTCTGTATTTTATCATTTAACATTTGATTCTCKCTGAATGCTCAAGTAGCTGCTGTAATAGTTTCCTCCTTGGGTATTTTTTTCTTCAATAGAAGCTACAAACTTTGCAGTCACAGAAATCTACGTACCTCTCCCTGTGCAGCTAGCTATTGTCATGCATTCTCATAAAACAGAGCTACACAGTCTACATAAACTTTTGTGTTAATCAGTATTTCAGCTTATGTATTTTGATGAATCCGGTAAAATATCTTCATATTCACACAGATTCTGCCTTTAACAGAATAGCTTCCAATACCTCAGAGCATTCTGTAAGAGACTTTCAATATGATTCAGGAATAACACTGGGTCCTAATCCACACGTCATCATATTATCTGAGAAATGTCACATCTTCTCATGACAAACAATAAGTAAATTTAACCAGGTAATTTTAAAAGCAACAAAACTCACATCTTTCCTCTCAAAAGAGAGCAAAGGGATTTGATAATTTTTAAAAAATACGTATTTGCCTTTACCTGAAATCACTGTCTTTAGTATGATTGCAGTAGTCATAGTTTCTGCAAAACTTCATCTTTATTCTCTGCATGTTTTTATTCCAGATGATGGAAAGATGGGAGAATCAAGGCAGCCCTCAAACAAGTTTGTCAGCTCCAGCGATACCACAGAATATTCCCTATCCACCCACCCTTCACAGGAGTTCATTTCCTGATTCAACAGAGGCCTTTGATCCACGGAAACCTGACCCGTATGAGCTGTATGAGAAATCAAGAGCTATTTATGAAAGTAGGCGTAAGTGAAAGCCCTGTTCACCCTGCTGAGCATTTAATATTTTAAGCTTTTGCCTAAGAATGTGTCACAGCTGACATAATTTTCCATAATTATCTTTTGTAATTTAAAGCAAGCCAACTAAGAACCTAGTTAATGTAGGCCATTATAAATTATTCAAAATTCTACTCTTAATATGTTTTCCAGATCTTTCCTAGATCTTAATACATTTAAAGTTTGTCTTTCACAGTTTTGCTTACTGATATTGCTCCTCTCCTCATTTTGATTCTTAAATCCTTAGTGAAGATCAGTAAATGTGGCAATATATTTTTCTGTGCTATTCTTCTTCGTAGTCAAATAACAAGAAGATATGAACATAATATGAAATTATTCCACTTACTTTCACTTTAAAGTGAGCTTTATAAAAGAAACTCTAGATTTGTTTGGTTTTATAAAAATTATTTTGACATTATCCTTACTGATTAAAAAAACCCTCTACTATTGGCAAGTACTATTTGAAGAGCTATACAAAACAATACCAGGCTATCAAGATTCCCATCTTAATTTTATTTTTCATGTTTTTAAGGAGTATGCCACATGTTTTCCTTAGCACAGGTGAAATGGATTGAACTCATTTACTCCTTACTGTAATGAACATTTTAGCTAAAAGTATTATATTTTAAATCATCCAGAGTTTCATACTTACTGAGATCAGAATTTCAAAATAGTTTATTTTTTATTAAAAGATTTTTCACAGCAGTTATTGCTTGCACATACCACCTTTCATTTCATTTTATAAATTTCTTTACTCTGTAACTCAAATTACTTTCAAAAGTTAGACACAAAATATTTCCCTACTGCTAATTCTGATTAGCCCATTCACATTAAACATATCAATAAACCTAAACTTCCGTGATCTGGAAGGAACACTTTTCTCCAGTTTGCACAGGTATCATTTGAAGAAAATGTGTTTTTGTCCCAAACCTTGGGTCAGTGCAGCTATTCCTTAGTGCCTTGGCCTTTATGCTTTAGTTGCAGCATCGGCTCCTCCTGTTTGCTTTGGGATTCCCTGTGCCTGGCATGTCAGCCACGCTGAAGGAACAACAGGGTTCATTTTGCATCATCTCATGGTCTCTAAATTGCATCTCAGATTCCTCTGTTCTTTGTCACTGTAGCCACTGCCACCATCTTCTGTCACCCTGGTCCATGTAGTGGAACTCCTTTTTGAGAGCTCCTACCATCTGAACCATTCTCCTCCACATTACCCCAGGACATTCAAATTACCTCTACTAAGGTCCTTTTTCCCACAACCCACCTTGCCATATTGCTCCCTTTCCTAATGTTCTACCAGCTWTGTTTTGCCAGTTAATCCAGTTCATGTCTTCAGAGCCTATCATGTTTCTCCCTTTCCAGCCACTGATGATACCAGTAAGCATTCACTCCACTTCAGCARTGGCTTGCCCTAGACTACTAACTATTTCTCTCTATTTCTCTCAAAAAAACACTTTCTTCCATGTTAATCTCTCCATATGGAAAACTTTTCTGGGCTAATTCATACAGCTATGTTCAAATGCATTTTCCATGCAATGCATTATGCTGTGCCATTTGGAAAAAAAGAAAATGAACAAATAAGATGTRTAGGCAGTATAATTTGATTGATACAGATCTATTGCATGTTATGAAAAAAGTGGGCCTGAAAAACATGCAAAGTAGCAGTGAATTGGTAAAAATGRATAGAAAATCCTAATCTGATCACATCCATCTCTATTACTCCCTAGATATGATATTCCCTGTAATCATGRCCCTTAAGAAAGCTGTAATAACCCCAGAGTATTCTGGAGAAGAATTCTCCTTGCAAAGGTATGATGGAAAATATCAGCTGACCTGTGCAGGATCTCTGCCATCCCTGATATCTGGGACATGTCAGAGTACACAAGTAGTACTACACTCCTGTGTAGTCCAGGATTTTCAAACCTTTGCTTACATAGCACAGCAAAGCAATGTAATTTTGAAGTGTATCTTCAAGAGATTCAGTGAAGATTCTCACCTTTAAACTCACATTTCATAGCCCAAGCCTTTCTTACTTTTTTTTCTTTAATAGATGCCTGAAATTAAGTTCCCAGGTTTATTTTTAAAAGTACTGAAATTATTACTTGCTGAGGTTTTTCAGCAATACTAAGTATCTTATTCCTCCTAAATATGGACCTGAGAACTTACATTCAACCTCCCTTAAAAGCATTTGATCTTCAATTWTATTAGGATAAGAACTGAGCCTGCCAGTGTATTTCGGAACATCACATAGCTCATACTGTCTGCTACTTTAATACAATAAATATTATATRCTAATGAAGTATTTTTCTCTGTTTTGGAAATTGTTCTTGATTGGACAAGGTTCCCAAACAATGTTTTTACAGAATGTACTAGCAAAGATCATATTTTCTGAAACTTTGAAACTCTTTGAAATGTGGATCAGGATAGACTGTGAAACAGGCCAAAAAGCTTTGAAAGAAGGACTGAATTTGAGAAAAYTGAGTAAATTTGAGTAAATTTGGAAATTTCAAACATTTCTCTTCTTTCCCCTTCTTTCTTTCTCTTACTCTTGCTCTTACAATTATGCTTACTCGTACTCTTACTTTTTCCTCTTACTCTTACTTTTTTTCTCTTTCTCTATTAAAAAAAAAAAAAAAAAAAATGACAAAAAAAAAAAAAAAAAAAAAAAAAAGATTTTCCACTGCTGAAATTTTTCAAATACTGTCTTCTGGTACTATAAAGAGAAGTTAGAGGAAAAACAAACTATCCCATAATTACCAAGATTTTTTTTTTTAATCTAATTCAGCATCTCTGCTGAAATCACACTTGACTTCATRTACTGCTTTAAGGAAAGGGAAGCCCTTTGCAAATACTTGCTTCCCATATGGGCAGTTTCTATAAGTATTTTAGCAAAACTCTGCACTTAGCAGAGGCAGAACAGTCTCTTGCAGTTAGAGCCATCAAGACAAAGTAGAAAAGTGCAGATTACAGACATTCTGCATTGAAACAAATACAAACGACTATGTGGGAATATAGGTCTGATGTCAGGCACGAAGACTGGCATGCACACCAGAAGAAGATGCACTACACCAGAAGGGAACCTTACATTCACTAAATGAATTAAGTGATTCATAGTTATTTATAGATGCTTTTTACAATCTTTTTGGTTGCTTCCTTGATCAACATGTACTCTAGTCTTTTACTGATAATAATCTACTGTTTTCAGTAGCATATGCTAGACCAGGCAGAGAGCTCAAAATTCATAGGCTGGAATTATACTAAAGCGGGTGTTTAAATGTTTTAATTGTTTGTGAGTTTYGTCCAAGAGGCAACTGGAAATTATATACAAATCTCTACCTAGCCAAACTAAGAACTAAAAATCGTGGAAACTCCTATGTCCAAAGCAAGAAATTGAGGGATGAAAAGCAAAATTACAGTAAGCATTTGTCCCAGATTTCCAGCAATGTCCTGATGTTCCAGCTAATGCTGAAAACTTTAATGCATTCTGACACCAGTATCCTACAATCGTTTTCTCTAAGCCTTGAATACATCCACAGTTCCCAGCCAGATCTCTTCTGCATTCATTCACATCCCTTGGTCATAAATAACTGTCACCAAACATTGCTGTTCTCCCTGACACTTTTGTTTCATGGATGCCATTAGCACACATTTTAGCAAATTGAATTCATCAAGCCTTTGATTGCTTCTTTTCTCCACATACCGCTAACATTAACATTACCTAAAGTSAGAGAAGCAAGCAGGAAACCTATTAGTGAGTCAAGAAATTGTCATCTAAATTGGGTATTTGGGAGGGAGAGTTTTAAGATAACGCAAACTTTATTTTCTACCATATGGCTGTGTCAGGTTGGTTGTCTTCACTCCAGACATATCCGTAAAGTGTACAGAAAAAGTTCACCTACTTTGGGGGGTTTTAAGTACTTCTTGTCACAGAGCAAGTTTGCCTTATCTCCTGGCRCGACCTGAAAAGGAAGAATTCATCTTCTAAAGATAAACCAAAGAAGTGAACAATCCTGACCTGGAAACACTCAAAAAGAAAAGAGAGAGTGTTTGATTGTTTCTCTCACAGTCAGATTTTGTTATTAAGCAGTTCATTTTAGTACTACTATAGCTCTGAATCTCTACAGACTCTTTCATCAGAGTATCACAGGGCAGTCAGTGCTCACAAGGGCTTTATCAAAGCCTCCTGCTCCCCCGTCAAGGAGGTGAGTATGTTGTGCCATGCAGCACRGTTGTGTGAGGAGCACGAGTTCAGTGACATGACTGGAAGCAGAGCCAGAAAAATTATTAAGACCCTGATTCACAAGCTTTTGCTCTAGCTTCTAGATATACTCATTCCTAACTAAAGATAGCAAGAGAGAGGCTGCAAGCATGAAGTCGCYGCAAAAGAGGAGCTTTTCTATGCTACAGAAAAGTTTTCCACCTTAGGCATATGAAGGACCTGCGTGACTCTATATAATAGGRAGATTTCAATTTTTAATAACCATATATGAATTACTAAGGATTACCGCTTATGCACAGGAGACAGTTTTTCAGAAATAGTCCTACCAGTGCAGCTCTGAGACAAATCAAATGATGCGTTGGTGCAACRGTGGTGTGCAACTGTACTTTGTAAGCCATAGCTCCCTGCAGAGTTGTTGTCGTGTGCTGTCACCTGTCAGCCCATCCCTGCTAGATGTCATCTGCTAGAGTTGTCACCTGCCAGCTGTTATCAATAGCTCCAAATGACCAAAAGGGAGCAGAAARTGTGCTTTAAAATCCCACAATTTCCAAAAACGAGTGAAAGAATATCATATCACCCAAAATATCTACATAAATTTTAAAAGAAGGGAAAATTGTTTTCTTCTTTCTTTCTCTTTCCTTTCTACAACTAGGTATCTCCWTCCCTCTGCCGTTTTTGATGGGTTTTTTTACTTCTTCTCCTCAGTAAAGAGAATATACATCTTTCTGCTGCAACTTTTTTTTGGCATACTCAGAAATGGATGAGAAAACCTGCTTAAATAACTGGCTTTTTTTTTCCTTTTTCCCCTCCAACTATAAATTTTAGTTGTCCTAAAGGCATACCCTTTCTCCATATGAAAACACTTAAGAGTCTAAGTGACAGTGTGGCTCTGTTGATAGCTATGAAAGTTAGGTATAGGAGCTAGCATATAGTACATAGGGTCAGTAATCTCATATGAATGAAAAAATTATAGAAGACAGAATGCAGCAGTTGCAGTAGCAGTAACTGGAGCTCCAAAAGTTGTCATTAATAGAATTCATTGTCTTGAAWTTTAACATTTTTGCTTTAAACTTAAAAAGTTCTGCCTATCCTCTTTTATTTATATTTTATACTGAACACTGCTTGTTGTGAATACACAGTTTATAACGAGCTTGCTCAGAACCTATGTAGACAGACGTCAGTCATGTGTGGCACATAAATCTGTTGGGAATCATAATGCAATAATTTTTTTTATTATAAAATGTGTAATAGAAATTCTGTTTTATTTTCCTCTAAAGAAAACAGTAAAATAAAATGTTTCTTTACAGCGATTAGGATGTATTTATCGTCCCTCTGCATGTCCTTCAAGTCTCTGTGGTAGTCCAAGACTGATGATGTGACACAGAAATGCCAGTAGGAAGAATAAGATAAACTAGTGATAAGCTCTTATTAAAAGTGAAATCTGGACAACTATAGCTCCAACTATAGCAACTACAGCTTTTTACTAGAAAGACAAAGATTCCTGCTTCAAAATCTCCTGTGTTGCTTTTTCCTCTGATCATGGTATCATGAATTTTTCTCATTCTTTTCAGATCCATCAGCTGTAGTATGCACTGTAATTTTTTAGGCTGTCAAATAGTAAGACAAATTGGAAAAGAACCCCCCAAAAGTGCACCAGCAGCTGTGAAACATGTACATAGCATATGTATTAGCATAATGCATTATTAGCCTTCACAAAATTAGAACATTTTCTTATGCAGCCTTATGAATTACTTTCTCTGAGGGACACAGAAAAGCACTTTAATACAGGTGCTGTATTAAAGCATTTCCTCTGAAATATCRCTACAGGTATTCAGTTCAAATGTAACTTAAAATACCGGCAGTGGGGAAGATTTATCAGATAGCATTATACTGAGGGGCCAATGGCATACCACAGCTAACCAGAATTTTCTARCCAATGCACGTTGACTGAAGGCCTGCACAGTTGCACTCTTAAAAACTGAAGAAAAACTTTTCACATATCTGTTACTGCAGTTTTTTTAATCAGTATTTTCCTGACAAAAATTTTGCCTCTAACAGTTTTTCCCGTCTTTGCTCATCTCCAGTCTAAGCAATTTTCACATTTTGTTAATGGTGTTTTAWAAACATGTGTGTACGTATATTTAGTTACAAAATATTAAACATAACATATAGTACTATTAGAACTTTAAATACATAGTATTCCTAAGTATTATATCTTAGTATTCCTTTCTTTTCTCTATGGACAAAGAGTCTGGGACTATGAGCCCAGAAAATTAAGCTCGTTTCAATCATTCYCTGCACTCTTTACTCTCAGCCTTTCTGTTCACCAGTTCTTCACTCCATAMATCACTGAGGCATATCTACATTCAYTTAGTAAATATGAGGGTACTGGGAAATTGCTAATTATTATATATTACCTTCAAACTAATAACTTGACCTGGTGTATGAGCAACTGAGTGGTAGGAAGGTAATTTCTCTGTACAATACAGGTGCTGTTTTCTTTTCATCTTTTGCTACCCCAGACAACAGCATAGAAAAGGTCTAAGGATTTATGTTACTAAATAAAATTAACCCTTTTCCATTAAGGGAGAATAAATATCAAGGGGCAAGAATAATTTAATAGACTGATGTCAAATAATTTTGTAGTGTTCATCACTACAGAAAGAGTTACTCACCATGACAAAATGGTTTTTCTAATTATGAGAACTGACAGTGAAACCAAAAGCATTTTAAAATTAAATTATAAGAATGTCATCATCACAGTGCAGTGGRTGTAAAGTGATTTTGATTGCTGGATTACAAAGTAGGTCTTAAACAACCTATRCTAATATGAAGTGTCAGTTTTACAATTAGTAGCGGTATTAAAGAGGCAGTAATCCTTTCTCTTAAACAATTTATACTTTATTAAAAGGTTCCTATGTAGATTTTAATCCGATAGGGTGTACTCAAGAAGTCAAAGTAATATTTAAGAAAACTGGCATGTAAGCACTGGGGAATTGGTCACAGGTTATCATCTCCAGCTGAGCTGTGTGAGGCGCATGGGAACTACGTAGCATATGTAGCATTTCAAACTGTTCGTCATCTGCGTGTTTGGAAAGGACATTGCAACATTGCATTTATTTGGAAATTTATTTAACATTGCATTTATTTGGTATTCATTGCATTTACTCAGAAATCATTTATCTAAAGCATAGGTAGGACTGAGATGTTGCAACATAAATGTTTGCTAGTACTAGTTTTATTCTGTGTATTTAGCTTTCGGTAAAATCTGATCCAGATAATATGAGCAAGAAATGTTATCATCCCTGTCTTTCATCAGCATAGTTCTTCCTCCACAGAACACCAGTCTCCTAGGTATCTAGAGCTCGTTGAGTAGTACGCATAGTGAAAATTTATTTCAATTATAGCTATGTACTAATGGCAGCCCTGAAGTAGGCWTCTCAATTTGACTTTCTGGGTTCCTGTTTCTAGTACAGCTTAGCTGATCTGAAAAATTTAGTTCACCAGATTTACCAAGTATTTCATAAGCCATTCAAGTTCTACTTTGTAATTATATCATTCTTATTTCAAAGTAAGACTACAGTAACTGATATAGTAAGGCAATGCATCCAYGTAAGTTCAACTTAAAATGCTTCACAGGGAAAATAAACAAAAATGCCAATATGTCAGCATTTTAAAGAAAACATACTTGAGGAGCTTTGCTATGTCCATTCTCTTTCCCAGTCTTAAAGAGACTAATGGGAATGCAATCTTTCACCGCCAGCCACTATCCTGGCCAGAATTATACAGCTTCAGCAGAAAACMATCTGATCTGAGAGAAAGGAGTCATCATTCCTGTGAGGAGTAGTGCAAAGATGATGAACATAGCTAATGTGCTTTCATATTCTGTGGTGGCTCTGCCTGCCAAACTCGCGGAGGCCGCAGTCCAGCGGAAGAGCCAGGCAGTYGCTTCCTCTCATCAGCCCTGTTACGAGAGGTGGCAGCATTATAATACATCATCTTGTCCCTGTTCCTTTGGTTGAACAATCATAGTTTTTCTCCGCTAATACATCTACCATGATTTTCACTTTTGTCATCCTATCCCTCTTTGAATCAGAGATATCCTGGGGCAATGGCATTYCTCTTCTCCAAATCTGTATGATATACTCAGATCAACGGGAAAACCCTGTTTTCCTTCTCCCCAGCTGTTTAGGATCACGGCTTCATGTGATCCTAAACATGTGATGTGGCAACAGGCACAAACTGAACCACAGGAAGTTCCACCTGTACGTGAGGAGGAATTTCTTCACTGTGAGAGTGACGGAGCACTGGACCAGGTTGAACAAATTGGGATTTGTTCTTAATTTTCAACAGGAGGAGGGCACTTGAGGATTTTTCAGGATGTTCTTCCCAAGAGGCACATTGCCTCTTTTATTTCATATTCTGTAAACTTCCACTTGTTTAGTACACTTATCATCATAAGATATTTTTATCTGCCACTTTGAGTTATTATTGACTAGAAAGATGAAAAGGTTATCTACATTAAGATGTATTCTCAGATGTTCTTATTTAGTTGCTTAGTTTGCTGAAACAGTTGCAGACTAGTTTAAAGTCAATTTCTACTTGCATATTTTGCAGCTTAAGTTCAGAGGACCTTTGTAGGGGTTTCTGTTAGGCAAAAGAGCTACTCATGAGTTCTCATCCCTTCATTTTGTTAATGATCACATATTTTTACTGGGATGCAGCTAAAGGTCTTACTGACATGCATAATCAGATTCARTCCAGTGAATGTTAGGTAACTTCTTATGTACAGTTCCCTCAGAGAAGTTGGATCTGATAGCATTCTTAAAAAAATAATAAATGTAACTAAAATATAAACTAAATATAACTAGTAGCCAGAAAGAAGACTTGTAAATATGGGTTACTAGAGATCAAATAGAAAAATGGATGTCCATACATTTTATTCATATGAAAATCTTTGAATAGAAGCACTACCAGTGTGTGAAACTTTCCTACTTCCTCCTCCCCCCCCAAAAAAAGAATTTATGGGATAGCTGAGCTCATGACTTGTAGATAGTAATAAGGAAAGAAAATACTACATCTGCTCTGTTCCTTGCCTCTGAGTGTCTAGACATTCTAGAAAATTCACTTCTTATTACAATATTYAGAAATAAGACCAAGAAGCCCTGTAATGATATCTCACAGACGGATCTCAGAGTCCCAAACCTTGCCTTTATTTTTGGTTATAACAGCTGGTGATTGGTATAATAATCACTGCCTGAGCTTGCACTTCTAAATCTCCCTTTTATTTTACCAAATTTATTGAAAGAATTGGACTTGCTTAGCATAAAGAAGAAATGTCTGGAAGAAATCTTCAGATAAAAAAGGTTGGTACAGAAAGAAGAGAAATAATTTTCCTTGTCTGCATGGTCAAGAAGTAATGGGACAAAAATGCAACAAGGTGGATTAGAGAAGGATTAGAAAAGCCTCTCTAAATGTGAGAGTATTTAATAAACATTGATAGAGATGTTCTAGAGAGCTTGTAGAGCCTCAGTCACTGGAAATGTTGAAGAACAGGTTAGGATAGCTGAATCCAACAGACAAAAGATGGGCTAAGTCTGGCCTTTTACTGAGTGTAGCAGGAAATGTCTGCACCAGCAGTGAACAGTTTTCACAGTTCAGAGCTTCCTCTTGCACCACCATGTAACTCGACATGCAAAGTGCCACCAATGAAACAGGACCTCGAGGTGCTGCTGCTGCCATAGTTCCTCCCAAATGAGCCACATTCCCCTGTCACCCTTCCAGATACACCCTCTCGATGCAGCAGCAAGAAGGCTCTGCATCGAGCACACATTCAGCACAACTCTGAGTGGTGCTGTGCAAGGCCCACTTGAGATATTGGGATCCACTGGAGGTCCCAGCTACCTGGATCTGGGTCCTGAAACTACCAAGGCTGATTTACTGAGGTCTGCCTCAGCCTGCACAGATTCTAGGTAGATGGATGATTATCTACAGTTTGGGAGTTATTAATCTATTAAGATGATATCAGTGAGAACCAAAAAAGGGAAAGGAGAGGAAAAAACAGACAATAAAGATGTCTTTATAGCACTTTCTTGAGATTTATTATTAAGAAATGCTCATTCTTCTCATTGCTGCTTTACTTTCACATGAGTTGCACATCCAGGATGAAGAAAAGGAGGACACAGAAGAGGCTCTTTCTGTACTAGTGACTCTCCTACCCAGCCTCTTTCTCATCTCCCTGAAAAAAACATTTCCTTATATTTTATACAGATTTTAATGCATTGTATATTTGGAATGCCTTAYGTGTGCACTTGTCCTTTTAGTGGCAATGGTATTGGCCTCTTGGTTTTGGCCGCTCTAAATATGCCTTYTCCTGCCTCATTTCCTAAGAGATGGAGGCAGGAGGTTTAACATAGTCCAACAGAGTTTAGAAAATGCCAAAATTAACTTAATAGTAAGTAAATGTAAAGTGTCAAATTGCTGTATGTAAAGGTTAGTTTCTTATAAAAAATGATTCACAGTGTTTTGTTGGTGGTGGTTTGTTTTTTTTTTTTTTTTTTTTTTTTTTTTTAACAGAACAAGCTAGAGTCTCTCCATATTTTGATAAAATTAAGAATTCTTAGCAGATACAAGGCATCAGGGTGTGCAGGAATGCACACATCCTGCTTGGATGAGGACCAGGCCTAAAGACTCTTCCTCTTCTCTTGGAACCTGCTGTTCTTAGGGTCTGTGAGCACAGAGTTTTGAAAAAAACTACCAATATCCCTGCATTTGATATAGGAGGGCATTACCAATAAAATGCCTTCTTATATGCTAAATATTCTTCAGAAGTCTGCTCTCTTTCTATGTTTTCTACTGGTTGCCAAAGGTTCAACTATTAATTACATGAGCTCAACTATTCCTTGAAGAGAAAAAAATACAAATATCCTGTCCTGCACACAGAGCCAGACTGCTGACAGCAGATTCTTTCAGAAGGAGCATTGCTCAGGTGTAGTTACAAAAAGTACAAGTCTGCACTGAAGTTTATATCTTTTTGGTGGTCATGTGTTTAACAATCAGGCATAGCCTGATTCAAAACCTGAGGAGATACCAAAGTCCGAAGTTTCATATGTGTGAATTTCTAAAATACAATGAAGCAAATACCAGGTGCTGAATGGTTCATTTGGAGCAGAAATTATTTTAAAACCCCATGAGACACTACATGAGATTCTGCAGAGAGGAAAAGAAATGAAGCCTATGCAGGAACAAAAGCCAGACTACACTTAATGAGACTGGCTTTGAAGGAAACTAGTTCATGCACAGTCTGGCCACAAAGAGTAGTTTACAAAAACATACTTCTAGTTTATTAAAAAATTGTGGCTATGTTAGCATGTTAAAGTCAATTGTTCTCCAGTTTGTCACAATTTGAATACCATRGTACTTCTTTAACTTTGCTGCTTGAGGCAGATTCTGAGGGATACTAGGATGTCTGCAAGCACAAATGGAAATACAGAGTGACCCAATCTTACAGCAGCTCAGAAGAGTAATTCTAGCTGGATGACCAWCAGAAAAGACTTGGATCTATATGTTTGAAGGGATCAAAGTCTTCTCTGTCGGTCATCCAGCTAGACAATCAAGATGTAATTGTTTTCTGTGCATTAAAATCATTCTATCACTTTTAAGAATTTCATCAAAATCTTGAAAAAACTTTAAGTGAAAAAAAATAATTCCTTAAAGTTTGYAATGCGTCAGCATGAGTTTTAAAGTTTCTGACTTTCAGTAGTTATGTTTGTGGAATAATTTACATCTACATAGCACCTCCTGTCTTGAAGGATTCCAAATCACTTTACAAAACCTAAAGTGTGTGAAGGAATTGCACACAAGCATCAAAGTCAAGATGTGCGGCCGCCTATGAGCTAGAACACAATAGCACACAACCCCTAACATAACAGGCGAACGGGAGTACTTCATCAAATCCAAAAGGGTGTTCCCATCCAATTCAGTAAGTAGACTGTATTTCAGCTAAGCAGAATATCAGTTATCGCAGTTTGGGCAGATCATGATCATTATGTAAATACTCTTAACAAAAATATTTGTGAGAGCCATCTCCATTTTCAGGAAAATATCTTAGTTCTGTAGTATTAGTGCTCTATAATTAGCATTATTGAAACTGTAAAATGTTGAGTTACTAACATACCCATATCTTTTAGGAAGTAATCCACCAAAAGGCCAGGCAGGTAGTTTTAGTCCAAARTCTTCCAAAGTAGTAAGGAATTTCACTAGAAATACTGTTTTCTCATTTCTGTCACCAGTTCCAAGCATTTCCAGAGGGCTTTGATGGGCCAAAAGCAATGCCTTCCAGTGCATTCTCTCACCTCTTCCTGCTTGGAAGCCACTTATGGTGCTAAATTCCTTTTATACTTATGTTTTCCTTCTATCTCAGAAGATAATATATACTTACCTGTTGGATCACTCTCCTACAGATGCTGATGCGACAGACCTTACACATTTATGTCACAAAATGATATTTTTTTAAAATATTATGATATTTTATTTTAGAGTCACATGAGTGTATTAGTTCTTTATTTACCTTTTTACTCCGTCAGGCTAATACAAATCACCTCCAGTGTGGGATGCTTTGCAAGTCACTCTGAATGCTGCAGAGAACCAGAAGTTCATAGTTACAACTTTTCAAAATCAGCAAAAGAAGTATGACAGCAAATTCAGCTCTGGATTTGTTGCAGATTCTGCTAATGTCAGCAAAGTAATTGTAAATAAAAAACAATCTGCTACTGGTGTACTGTATCACCTAGTGAGATGTAAATACTTTGAAACTATCTGCATTGAGAGTAGGTTGAATGGGTTTGCCTTCACATACAACCAGTTGTTTTTGTTTGCAATACATAACCTTTTAGAAAAATCTTACTGTTCTTGATGATAAAAGAAGGTTTGCAGTTGAGCTGGATAACAGCAGGGGTCAAGTCATCTGAACAGCCTTTAAACTTTCCTTTTATTGTTGTCTTTGAATAAGCAAAGAAAGTAAGAAAAAATAACCACTGACTTTCACCATTTTTAATCCATTAACAATTTAATCTTCATCATAAATTAAGTTCTATTAAAGGAACCCTCTAACTGACTGTTTCACTTCACCTAGAAATGGACAGGGAGGTCTCTATCTAGCAGGAACATCTAGCATGTAGTATGTATAGTAAGTCAGGAAGGAGGGGTTATGGCGTAAGTAAAATATGCAATAAAAAGTAGAAATTGCAGTTCAGTAATTCAATCCACAGCACAGAAAGTGGTGCTGCTTCTTTAAATATCTTGAGAAAATGTATTTCATCTTTAATTCCCCATTTTCCTATTCAGAACAAGTGCTGCCCAGGACTGGTTTTCGAGTGGATTCCTCTGGCAAGTATTCTTCAGCCTTCTTTGGTCTGTAAACTAATTGTCCTCCATTTTATGTTTAAGTAATTCTTTCTTTAATCATTTCTCTAGATTGCGGCCAGTCATGACAGCCCCGCCACCATTTTATTTTTGTATGAACTATATGGGGGTTATAGAATGCTACCTCTAAATCTTTTTACAATAGATTTTCATTTTGAGGAAGGACAGCCGCTTCCTTTCCTCAGACAGTCTTTGTGTATGTTTAATGCTGTTTCGTGTGTGCTTTGACACATTAGGGTTCACTATCCTACCATTAATAACGTAAGAAATATTTTTCTATAGCTCACGCCTAAAACTTAGTTTAAGCATTATTTTGCAATGAAAAAATGAAATTAATTCCATCTTCATTTGCAAAAGAACAGAATTGATGTGTTACACAGACCCACCCATTTCTTGCTCTCATATATTAAAGACCCATTAAAGACTTTTCTAGTCCTACACAGCTTGGATAGGCTCCTAAATTAAATATGGATTTGGGCTGGTTTTGCACATCCTATTAGAGGGAATAGGTTGGCTATTCAGAGCGTCGTTCCTGCACTGGATACCTTTATTATAAAACCAGAACCTACAGAAGAAATGTTGACTCTAAGTGTAACTCCCCTTTTGATTAAACTGTTTTAGAGATGGGACACTTAGGTGAGCCAAGCTGACAAATGTGCCCATAGGAAGACTATACTAATTCAGTCTTGGCTTGACTCCCGTGTCTGCAAGTCTATTCATTTGTTCTTACTTGGCATGAACCGCAAGGTTACAGTCTAGCTTATACCAAGAGAAAGAAAAGGTGCTTTTTCCATAATGAAGTCATATTAACCAACAGTTTGCAGTACATTGCAAGGCACAGAAGTGTTGTTTCTCTGTAAGTACAGGCAACTTGCTCAATGGTATGATCAATCAAAAATCTGCTCCAGCAAGAAGAGGCAAATCTAATAATCCTTTGTGGGGAAAAAAGTGCCAGAATCATAGAAAAGTAAAGCACTGAGGAAATATCAGGGAGAAAATGTAATCATTCCCACCACAGAGAGTACTTGATTAATGTATATTCAGGAATACTGAATGCATTGGCATATGGTAGTAAGGATTTTTAAAGAATCTATCAAGCCTGAGTTGCTGTAGTAAGAATATGCTATTAGTGAACATCTTACCTATATTGAAGAAAGGGGAAAAAATGGATTCAATAGTCAGCAAGAGTTTAGAACATATTTTAAGGTAAAGACTTGCTACAGATACAGAGATAAACTGAGATCTAATGCAATAGGAGTTTACATAAAGTAGGTTCTGTCACACTAACCTGATAACTGATTTTTGCACCAAACAAGTGATACATATTTAATCAATCTAAACTTCAATTAGACATTTTACAAAATACCAATTGTAATTGATACTCTTAAATGCTAGCCTGGAGCAGATAGAACAGAATTTAAATAGGAATGGCTAGAAAACAGCTAAGAGCAATTACAGTAAAAGAACAATTTCTGGACTGAAGGAACAGTATTAGTGGAAAGCTTTGAAATTAATCTTCTCTATTATTTTCATTAGTGACCTAAGCACATAAACTAAGGGTGGAAATCAGGTTCAGAGTGATACATGTAACTTCAGGTGTCTGTGGTGTAGTTATCTCCAGCTCGGCAGAAAACCAGTCAGTGAAGTCATGTCATCACACCTAACATGAAAGCTGAAACAACTGGAAACAGAGRTGGATGAAACATTCTAGTATAGAACTCAGTTGCAGGAGATAATGTGATATTTTAGTGAAAAGGCAAATATAATCATGGGGTGTAGTCCATCAATAAGAGTGCTAAATGAGGAAGGTGACCTGGTAAAAAAAGGCCACAAAAAGGCTTAACTGCCAAGTATCTTCTTTGCGCACGTCTTTACTGGTAAGATCCCTCTGCTCTTTGCTTGCAATAACAGGGATCTGGACTAGATGACCCAAGGATCCTGTGTTTCTACTGCTTGGTGGAACAAAAAGGAATCTTTTTGTTTTAAACCAGTTTTTAGTGACCAAGGAAGAATTGGCAGCGAATGGGCTCTGTAGCCTTCCAGCTTCCTGGGAAGGAAGGCTCTTCTGAGCAAGGCCAGTTGCCATGGTCAGTTAATCCAAAAGCTTCCAAAATATGTTAGAGCTCACAGAAAGGAAAAGCATGCCCATATACATTATTTTTAGCCTAAACCTATTCACAGTCAGCCTAGCTTACCTTTTCAATTCTAAATGGGTAGAAAGAGAGCCTCATCAAAAAAATATCTCTTTTGGAGTCTGGTACCAACATTGGTTTGGATCAGCTGTGTAAAGTTTAAGTCTCAATGTGCCAGAGCATGCATTCTTTGCAACTTCACATTCTTATCCTTTATTAATGTACTCCCAACTGTGCCTGTGATTCATGTTTGCACAAATAAAGGTAGTGCTTGGTTTGTGGCAGACCACTGGAAACAATGCCTTCAAGCTGGTATATAAATGCCGATCCTACTGTGTCTATCTGTGAGATCCGCTCCCTAGTACTAACCCCATCCTTGTCACACAAGCAAACCAGGCACAAGTAAGGATAGAGTTTTGTTTTCATCCTAAAACTCCTTTGCCTCTGACAACTTTGAAACAACCTTAGCATTAAGTTAATACATCATGCACAAACTTCATTTGCTCTTTTATTGACTGTTGAAACACTTGTCAAATAAATTGAAAAAAATCAGTATAATAAGCTCTTAAGAGCTGTTTTGTTGTCTAAACATATGACAGGCAAGTTAGTAGGGAAAGGTAATACTTTTATGTTACAAACAGATATCTGAGGCAGGTTCAGTTGAACTCTAATATCAATATATATTTCTGAAACAGTGTGTGGGCCCCCATAATATGCTGTCTTGGCAGTTTAGAGAAAAAATTTATGGCAGAGTGATAGGACAGAGCTGCTGTGGGTAGTTCTGTGTTGCTTTCTTTGAAGATCTGTCTAGGGCTGAATCAGTGGTTCAGATATGAGTGGAAAGGGATCACCGTCTAGCTCAGCTCCACCGAGCAGCATCCAAAGGCTGCACCCTCCTCTCCATTAGCATTGCCCAGCACGCTGCACATGTCATCTTAAAAAGTGAGAAAGAGACAGCAATCACCCAGTCTCATCAGCCAAGAGGGATCCTCCAAACTCCCTAGTTTGTGAGGCATCTGCTGACTGCTCTGGTGGTGGTGGGGGTGTAAATGAGAGCTGCTGATGTGCCRTATTTCAGCCATCTGTAGTCCCTACCCTCCTAGGGAAACAAGGCACAGTTGGAGACATCATGAACAGTTTGCTGAAATAAACCTATCCATTCCTTTCTGTCCTTCGGGGCTGACAAAATGCTGGCACTGGCCAAAAGCACTATCACAATTTATAGATCAGAATGCAATTTGTACAAAAGATCATTCTGGTTAATAACTGTCGTGCTTTAGGTGATGAGCCCAAAGTGTCTCTAAGCATCCTGACAGAAAGATAGCTAAAAGAGACAATGTCTCAGTCTTTAACTACTCACTGTTTCACTTTTTACTCTTTGGAGTTTTATTTTAAATCTCTCGTTTGTATTTTGAGGGCACCTAGACTGAAAACAATGGACTTTTTCAAATGAAGCTAAAGACACTTTCACAAGAAGTTCATTTTTAAAAAGCACTACATTCCTGAACTGATACAATCCAGGGCAGAATATGTGTTTACAGGCAAGTGATGCAGGCATATGGAAGCACATTTTAATGATTCATAAAGCTACTGAGACTTTAATTGAGTAGCATTAAGGAATTCAAGTCAATTATGTTAGCTTTCAATTTAAACCCTAAGACTCAGAGGTTTATAATGCTAGCTTTCATCAAAACTCTTTATTGAGGGTATTACCTGACAGTGGAGTACTGAAAAGCTGCATTACGTAAAAGACATACTGTTTTATACTTGCCTATGGAACTAAAACGTTCTGTGATGATTATTCATCTTTTCTAAGTTGGACTGATTAATTTTCTATCTTTATCTCCCATTTCAGTTTATTCTCTTAAGTTTTAATGGACAGCAAGGAAAATACAAATTAAATGCCAGAGATGGCTGAACAGCAAAATATTATGCAGTCAGCCTTGGGAGGAAGGCATCGTCATAACCTCTATTTTGGACAGAATTTTCCAGTGCTATTCTCCTGTGAATGTGTTCTAGTTTTCCAAGATACCTACATTTTCAAGTGTCTTCTCTTTGTCCGTGTGCAACGCATTGTATTCCATTTGTTCCCACCGGCTCTAAACAGATTGCCATTAGTCATCCGCCATGAACAACTGGGGAGGGAAGACGGTGTAAATTCTCCAGACCAAATAATAATGCATTGCTCACTGGGATTTCCCTTTAAACCAGGTCCTGATTACAAGGAGCTGGATGTTCACCTTCGGAGGATGGAGTCTGGTTTTGGCTTCCGAATCCTGGGAGGAGATGAACCTGGACAGCCTGTGAGTTGCTTCTTCCTAACTTTCTGTTTTATAATTCTAATATCTTCATGAAAATCACCCCTGTAACTGAAATATCAGACAATACAAACAACATTGATTCATTACAGGTGAAATAAAATATAAAATAATATCTATATAGGTTTTTTAAAGAACCATGTATGTATTTTAGTAAAACAGTGATATRTATAAACACTATAATATAAAGGTGTTAGAGAGTATGTCTTTGGGAGGGCAGACAGAGTTACTTACTCAGAATGACTTTCACAAGGTAGCTGGGGCTTGTCACTGGGGACTAATCCCAAATCTGTACTTATAACACTACGATATCACAACCTTAAATGTAGTCTATGCATCCTCTGTTACCACAGTGAAACATTCTGGGTAAAATGTGTAACTGGTTGATGGATTCACGTAGTCTGCATTCAGATTCATATAGAAAAATATCACTGTCATTCAAGCTTTGACACTTATCAGCACAGCAGTATCTGAGAAACAAGACATTTCTCTCTCTTAAAATCGTCAACATCTATTGAACTACTGATAAATAATAATAGCTTATTGATGTCTCCTTTGAAAGGAAACAAATGCACTGCATTGTACAAACGTACTTCAAATGCCAATTGAAACAAAGACCACATTTTAGAATAAATATTTTGGAATGGATTTTCAAAGCTGAACAAGGTGTAGCTCTRCATAAGGACTTCACTATCAAAACAACGCTGTTTCATCATCTAAACCTGCACTGTGCTCGAAATCCCTCTGGCATCTGACTTTCTGCCATGGAACATGTCCCAGCACCCATAAAACCTGGTGCCACTGATCTGCCATCCTCGCGTTCCCCAGCTAAACATTTTTCCTGTCTTCTCTCGAAGGCCCTGTCAATTCGCATTCTCAGGGCTCAACTCCTGGAGGAAGCCAAGAAGGAAATCTATTAGGATTTAGAATAAACATCCCATTTTATCTTGCAAATGGGAGCTAGTGGAAGATTCTGAAATCTCCCTCTACCTACTTCAGATAGTAGTGTCTACTGGCATTTCCCACCTGCCACGAGGTGTCCCTGGTTACCAGGCTGCTAAATATTCTGGGGAAGAATCTCTCTTGGTCTCTCCTTTAGTACATTTTCCATTACAAATGGATGATTAAGTAGCCACTAGGATTGAGTGTCTGACTGGCTCTGCAGTTTTGAGGTTTAGGGCATTCTCATGGGAAAAAGTGCAGCTCAAATACCTCATCCATTAGCTGATTATTTGTATAAAATGAAATGGTTTCAACCTAAAGGAGTAACATAAAACTGCTTTAGAATATCCAGTACTCTGAATGGTTAGGAATAGTTGCCTGAGTTGTGGGAGATCTAAATTTATGTCTCTGCTCAAAAATCGGGTAGGAATTTGGAAATGAATCTTTTGCTTCCCAGATATAGGCTTTATGCATCATTGCAGAGGAAGCAGTTCTTTCTAGTTTCTTTTCAATAAAGGACGGTTCTTTCTAGTTTCTTTTCAGTAAAGAACTGATGTGGCTTAGCTGTCTAAAGCCAAACAGTCATGGCTGGATACCAATTGCACAGCTGTGCACCCCCACCAGGCCATAGGTTAGCACCTTACTATTTTTGAAGGGCATGACTGAAAATGCTTCTTTATGTGAACCATCTTCTAAGGTGCTTCTGTGTCCTACTGAACAATTGCTCCCAGTCTGCACTTAGCTTCAAGGCTGCTGCCTTTATGTCAGGGTTCATGTACACAAAAGCATTTTTCCCCCTCATATATCAGTGTAAGAGGCTTCATGTCTCCCAGTCCCTGGGAATGAATGAGAACATAGATTGAGGCTGAGGGTTCTACATGACAAAAAGGTGCCTTAAAGCTAGATGTTGCAGTGGTGGACTTTTCAGATCGCTCTTTTCTACTACTTGTTTTCACAGCCCAGGTTCATCATTAAGAAAGACAGATGAACTCTACTTTTTTTTTTTTTTTTTTTTTTTTTTTTTTTTTTTTTTTTGAGTTTCCATCTAGTCTGTATTCAAAATACAAAGCTTTTAAATTCTGTTTTCTCTCCTTCACTGCCTCCTTGCTCCCCCATGGACAGCCCACCTGCAGCTTCCTATTCCTCTCACATCCAGAAAAGGAGAGGCAGTTTTTGCCTGTCCTCCGAACCCCTATGTGTCCCATGAAACAAGAACTAAGACACTTTGAAATGGTTTTTTCAACTCTCCTGCTGTGCAGTCAGGTAACACAGAATGAAGGAACCTTTCATTGCCTTTTGTCTTTGTGGCTTTGTTTCTAAAAAGGGGTATGGATTCTTCAGCATAAGGCAATAAATTTCTCAAAGAAGTAGGATCTGCATGAAGTTTTTCAAAATGATGATATTGGCACTGTAGAGGGACTATAGCATGGTTTGCTTCTACTTATGCAATCTAGCTGGGACCTTTGAAGGAGTAAGTGCAGGTGGAGTACTCCACATTGCTTATTTGTAAGCGGAAAGATGCTTTCCAAAGGGAAGTTACATTTATCACAATGTTTCAAGGATCAAGATTGTGGGAGCACTAGTTCCAATCACTTCTCAAATCTCATAAGATCATACCAGCATATATATTTATCATATCTGACAGTAACTGGAGGGGATTAAAACAGTCTGGCTGTATTACAGCCAATTATAACAGAAACATGCTCCTGACACACTCAGCACCAGCACTGAGAGGTTATAACCAGTGCATAACCTGGCACCTTACTGAAGATGATAATCACTGTCCCGAAAGGGGAAAGTATTTTAGGTACATTCATACAGCTCAAACTGAAAATCACAGGAACRTGTACATAATTAGACTAAGAGTTTCTCCTCTTCCAAACAGGTTGGCTGTGATTCATCTAATTTAAAATAAAATGCCTGCTAGATATATGTATCTTGATACCGCTAGTGATTAGTGCTAAGACAYAGAGGTTTCTAAGATGTTATGTAGCTATCCAAAGAGCAAAACGTTAGGACAGTGCAAGCCACACCTTAAGAGTTCCCATTTTTCTCAGTGATTAGACAAAGAGTTGTGATGATTATCTTAAATTTAAACATCACAGGCACTTAAAATTAGGTGAGATGAATTGCACCTTTTATGTCTATTTCTTAATTTTACTGTCTGTAAAGTTACTGTGTTCTATCCAGAGAAACTGAATCACAAAGTTAAATAATTAGCAAGAATCACAAAGAGATTCAATATCAAAAAACAGATTAACATGTATGAATTAATAGACCTAGGTTTCAATTTCAGATTATACAATCTTCCTAATCCCAACACTTCTCATATTTAAATTTGTTTGGTAGGTGAAACTTACCTTTCTCTGTGCAACACACTCTTTACTGCAGAAATATTGTCACCCTCATTTCCCACACATTCAAAGCAATCTCATACAAGTCTGGAACTGTATCACAGAAATAATATAGTCCTGACAAATATTTTTTCCATTTCAATCTTGCTTGTAGAAATAATAACAATTATGGAAACCTTTTATCAATGACATGGAAGCAGATAGCAGATAAGAAACAAGTTCAGATATAGAAAATGAAAAGAAGGAAAAATTAAGTTATTCTTGCTATTCAGTATTGCCCTAAAATATACCCAACAACAGATACAATGGCCATCATCTTGGCAAACACACGTATCTACGGAGTTTAAAGTAGGAACCTACTGCTTATGTTCAGGAGGCACCTCCATCATTGTGGTCAGTTACAAAGTCACGTTCTACTCTGGGTATAGACAAGCAAAAGATCAGATATGATTATACAGATCAGTCAAAACTAAGAGGAGTTTTGGGACTTTGCAGGAAGTACTGATGACCTACCATGCTATGAGCTGCATTTGTGGTTCTCCAAAGATTAAAGATGAACAAATTATTCAAATATTTTGTCAGCCTATAATCAATTACCAAGAAACTACAAAAAATAAAAACCAGGAGCAAGTTACTCCCTACGAATGTTCCAAATTACAGTGAGTTAATATCCATTTCCTTACAGGATAACTAACAAAAATTCTTACTCATTTGAGATTCACAGATCCAAAGGTTCTGAGGTTCTGTGAATACTTTGTGGAGCTCTATCTAAGTGTAGCTTTGGATAGCTTTTGTTGCCTAGTAAAAGAGCCTAAATGTGTATTTCATAGCTGGATTTTGCACAAAGCATTTTTAAAGCTTTGATGTATATTCTTTCAATTTTGAAGAACAGAATGGATAACCTAAAAGAATATCTCCAGGAACTCAGCCTGGTGCTGCTTAACAGGAATCTAAGAACACTGGGAAGAAGGAAATGGCTGTACTTTGTTTTCTTTTTCTTACATTTTAAGCAAAAGTGAGCCAAAGAGGACTGGGGAAAACTCTCAAGGCTCCACTTGGGAGTTTCATTTAAACCCTCTGCTAGGGTACTTCCAACTTGGCAGCCAAAGCGTTGAGAAAAAACAAGATCACCTGCATGACTGCCACATTTAGCCTTTGCAGTTCACTATGAAGAGCAATACTTGATGGCTTTTATCTTTTGTTATTTAAAGCAGATTGTCACACAGCATGCCATATCCATCATTCTGTGTTCACTCCAACACTGAAAAAAGGAAAAGAAAATTGGGAACACACTTTGTGAATACTCAGAGATTGCTAGTTTTGTTTGAATCAATCTCGATTGTTCTATCACCAGTCTACGGGGAAAATATGTATGTCTTCATCTAATAAATTATGTGCATAGAAATTTATGTGCATAGAAAGTGGAGAAAGTCATTAAAAGGTTTAGAACATATTTTTTTAATGGTTTATACATTCTCTACAAACTACATTTAAATATTGATTTGGGAATACAACATCTGCCCAGAGTAAGTTGACACTTTTCCTCTTTTTCTATTTTGCTGATCAACGACTACCTGAGCATTTATTCGTTATAAGTAGCAGTATCTGATATTGCATTTTTCTTTCCCCTCTAGAGGATCTTGAAGCAAACCCTGTGGGTGGGACCACTTCTACTACACACCTTAGATTTGTTCCTCCAGCTACATACATCACACAGCAATTAGGAAAAAAGCAATATGTAGATTCATTAATTTAAGGTCAAAGGAGCCTTAAATGCTTTTTAGCTATTTGTCTCTGCATAATGTCATCTAGAGAAATTCACTGTTGCTTAAGCGTCTTGATTTAAAGATTTCAAGAATAGATAATCCTTAGAACAGGATTCTCAGGTGTATCGCTCCTGCCAGGTGAGAAACATCTTACCTTCTTACCAAAGGTAAGAGCACATCTTCAGTCTCAYCGACAGACCAGGAGCACATCTTTCAAGCACACACAGATCTTTTCACCTGTACTGAACCACTACCAATTTCAACAGAAAGGGGGAATCACTGCAACATCCGTGGGACAAAATGGGAGGCTGTGTCTGTATGTGCACTCAGTGTGTATGTGATGGGGCTTTTGCTTCTTTTCTACCCAGATTCTGATTGGAGCAGTGATTGCAATGGGCTCAGCAGACAGAGACGGTCGTCTCCATCCTGGTGATGAACTGGTCTACGTAGATGGGATTCCAGTGGCTGGCAAAACCCACCGATATGTGATTGATCTTATGCATAACGCTGCCCGAAATGGGCAAGTGAATCTTACTGTGAGGAGAAAAGTGCTGTCAACGGGTGAGTTAAGAGGACTGGGAAAGGTGAAAAGAATAGTAGAAATCAGTGCTCTCAGCACAAATAATAAGTGCTGTTTTTTTTTTTTAATGAAAATTTAAAGTGAGTATTTGTGTTATTTGAAGAATGAATAATTGTAAATATTTGTCCCTCCTTTCTGTGACAAAATTACTACAGCTGAGTGTTGTTCCCTTCAGAAGTGGGAATAACATTGGCAACCCCAGTGTGGTGATCATGAGTGCTCTGGATTTGTTCCATGCTGTCTTGGTCTGTGCTGTCTCCTCTTGTGTAACCTTTTGGGACAAAATGTTCACCTCGGTTAAAGCTGACAGTGTGAATAAGCAATCAGAGAAAGGCTGAAAGACTGTTAACGGTCTGAGGCAAAGACTCATTTCACACTTGTGTATGTTTAAAGCCCATTTCTGGTCTCACTGATGTCACTTGGAGTTTTTCCCACTGACTTCAACACAAGCTGGCTAAAAACTTCCTGTACTCCATAAACTGCTACCAGAAATGGGGCAGGTTCCTCCCTTCAAGCAGACATATTCAGAAAATAAATTTAAAACAATATGAAGAATCCGAAGCAACTAAAACATTTGGACTAGCTCAGTGTCAATTATTGAAAAAGACTGGAACCTTGGAAAATATCTGGCAGCATCTATTAAAGCTTTAATCAGGGAATCTGCTCCTGTTCCATTAAAATCCTTGCTTATTTGAGGAAAGTTTATTTAATTACTTATAAAATAAGGCACGTGTGGTCGGCACACGTCACTGAGGGATCAGAAGTGAGCAAAAGCACATGTCAGCCTGTCCTGTCTTCCTCCTKCCTACGCCCTAGCTCCCGCTGTCCTTCCCAGACCCGCTCCCCTTCGCTCCCGTGCCGAAAAGCCGCTCTCCCRCCCCCCTTCTCGTTCGTGGTCCCCCCTCGCGCCGCGGCGCGCGCCAGCCRCGCTCTCTCGGGACTGACTTTCTTCTGTTACCGACTCCAGAGTCCTCCAGCCAGAAAGCTCCCCTTCCACCCGGCGCGACGCCCCCTCGCAGCTCCCCCAGCGCTAGGAAAATGGCCAATAACCAAGGTAATACGCCGAGCGCTTGGGGTTGGCGCCTTGCCGGGGCCAGCCGGCCGCAGAGGCTGCGGTCAGCAGGCAGCATTAATAACGGTGAGGGTTAGCGCAGAAAGGACAGCAGCCRTCACTGCTCGCTAGCCATTAAATAAGACGGTCTTATTGCACGCTCCTTCTCCTGGCACCGAGGGTGAAGCAAGCTCATAAAGCACCTGCGGTGTTCTGGGGCCTTAGGAGTATCACACGAGGGGAGTACAAGGTGTAACTCATTAGTGTTTGATCATTTCTGGAGCTGAACAGGATTCCAGTTTGGTGTGATACAACACACGCTCTGTGGAAAAATTTAAAAATGACTGATGTGGGATGTAACTGAAAAATACAATGCTAACATACCAGATTTARTGTGAATTTCTCACTAACATGAATGTACACAACAAGGGCACTGGTGCTTTCCTTAYCTCCCTGATGAATATCTTGCCCAGCCCTAGCTGGCGCAGCATTTTGCACGGATACATTCCCAGATCTGGAGCAGGTAATCACCCTTCTCAAGCTCTGGGAAACAATTTGATTAGGCGAGAGAGTATTCTGAAAAACAGGAATTGAAATGCCATTTCTTCCCAGGCAGAAGCAAAATGTAATTTTTCTGATGCATATCTGTTGTACAGTCGACAATCAAATGGCATTTAAACTCTTCCTCCTTTATCTTTCTTTTCCTSTACTTAATGGCATTCAGTTCGCTCATTTATGGCCAAGCCAGCTCTTGGTCATTCAGCAGGGTGAGATAATTTCCTTTCTGTTGCAGCCATCCTGACAAAAGCAGTATTCTGTTTTCTGAAACATGACAGCCAGAAAATGAGATCTCTCTTGTCACCGACTATGSCATTTAGTTGCAGATTTGGTTCAATAACTCTTAGAGATTTTCAATTCTAATGTAGCAGTCTAATAACTGTTTGTTTTTCTTCCTCCTTATTCTCTCTAATCACTTTATTTCGTAGTTGCACAAGGACTGCTGAAGGACACACCTGACTGAGAAAACAGCAGCCTGTCCTTGGATGATGTTTATTTTGTTAATATGTACACACTCAAGGTCTAACTTGTAAGCTCTCTTCCTAGGCTGTGTGTGTGTACGTGTAAGCTCTTCACGTGTTCCATAGGATGACTCTGCCACTCTCACCCCTGCCAACAGAAAATATATTTCTCATATTTATCTGAAAATTGAGTATTTCAAATTTCAATCAATAAGTAATGATTTGTGTAAGCAGCTTAGATCTTCAAGGAATAAAAATCTTTTTTCCATCTGAAGGTGTAACTTTGCTGTTTCTGTTTACCACAATACCTGTATTAAAAAATTGTTTAATCCTACAAGATTTAACTTGTTCCACGTTCTTGGTACTATAAAGCAATAGTGAAGTATGGACTCCATTTCCACTTCTCCCCTTTTCCACTCATGTACGCAGGAGCATCTTCTCAGTCTTTAAATGAACACTACTTCTGTGACTACACCCACAAAAAAACTATTTGTGATTATTTTTCATTGTATAACTGCTCTGTTCCATATGTCTCTTTTGAGCATGCTAATCAACTTGTAAAAAGAGCATTATGCAGCTAATCCTAATTACACTATTTTAGCTGCCTGCTTAAATTCTTTCAATCCAAACACAAATTTGTATTGGATTAGATGTCGCATTTTCCCCCAGATGACAGATCAGCTAGTAGACAAGGGAATAGTGCTTGCTAACATTTTAGGAATCCAGATATACACTGTTTCTTACAACAGTTTCCTTTCCTCTCTTTTAGACAGCTTAGCAGTGAGTATTCATGCTTGTTTTATTTGATTGCCCTTGAATGCTTTGCATAATCATGTAGATTCCTGTCTCTCTGCATCTGTTGTGGTTCCTAGTTTAATATTTACAGTAGTCTGGGCTATAAACAGTCAACTGTATTCGTGTTGCATTAGCAAATGTACTGTAAATCACAGAGCCACTGAGCGGAATGTAATACTGGTATGATTTATATTTCAGGAGAACCGTGCCCAGAGAATGGCAGAAGCCCAGGCTCAGTATCTACACACCACAGTTCTCCAAGAAGTGACTATGCTACTTACGCTAACAGTAATCATGCTGTCTCTAGTAGCAATGCTACACCCCCGGAGGGCTTTACTTCTCACAGCTTACAAACCAGTGATGTTGTGATCCACCGCAAGGAGAATGAAGGTTTTGGCTTTGTTATCATCAGCTCTTTGAACAGGCCGGAATCTGGGTCCACAATAAGTAAGTAGATCACATTTTTCAGCTTTTATTTTTCTCATTTTACTCCAAGTGAAAGAAAATAAACTAAAATCTGACACCTGCTTGTTAATCCCTGCATGACCACACAGATTAAATCTGAAGGGACTTCCCAAGTCCCTTCCAGGGGCATTGGTTTTCTGTTGTGTCTTGGACAAAAACAAAGGTTATTCTGGCCTCTGAGGCACTGTGTTTTAAACACTCATTTCACTGTCAGACTACAGTAACATTCATCCACAAAGTAGATTTTCTCTGCTTCTGTATCCCAAAGAGACACTGCAGGTAACTGCTAGAGTTGTGTGAACAAATGATTCATACCACCTCTATTGAATTATACTTTTTTATTAAGACAAAATTCAGAAACTTGACATAAAAGCTGAGATCAAAGCATACCTGGTGATTAGAACTGTCCACTTAGGACACTGAGGCAACAACTAGAAAGTCAGTGGGAAAGAGGTTCAGGGATGCTGATTTTTTAACTGACTGAACTATAGATAGTATGCAAGTTTACAGAATCACAGAATAGTTGGAGGTAGAAGAGATTGGAGACCACCTGGTCCAAACCCCTGCTCAAGCAGGACGAGCTAGCTTGAATTACCCAGGACCATCTCCAGTAGCTCCATGTCTCTCTGGTACTGGGGAGCCCAGGACTGGACTCAGCACTCCAAACAAGACCTCACCAGGGCTGAGTAGAGGGGAAGGATCACTGCCCTCGACCTGCTGGCAATGCTCTGCCTAATGCTGCCCCAGATACCTTTGGCCTTTTTTCCCACAAGGATTTATTGGTAGCTCATGTTCAACTTGTCCATCAAGACCCTGAGGCTCTTCTCCACAGTTTTCCAGCAGGTCAGCCCCCAGTCAGTACTGGTACATAGGGTTATTCCTCCCCAGGTGCAGGCTCTGTACTTTCTTTTGCTGGACTCCATGAGATTGCTCTCTGCTCATCTATCCAGCTTGCCAAGGTCCCTCTGAATGGTAGCACAGCTCTCTGGTGTATCAACCATTCCTCCTAGCTTTGTATCATCTGCAAACTTGCTGAGGGTGTATTCAGTTCTAAATTACTACTGAATATAGGGAGGTGGCAAAAATAGACCTTAAGGATTACCGCACACTTGTCTGGAAAACTAATGTTAGCTGGGGCTCAGCTCTGTTGCTTTATACAGGCAATTAGTGCTATCTGAGATGTCTTACATATGTGAGACATCTAAAGGGAGGTCTGACAAATATGAAAGAGGACCTGCAGGAGATGCRCACCCTTTGTAGCAGGCAGATACAGGCACAAGGGCACACTTGGTAATTTAAATGGCACTAGACACCTACGTTTACCCAAATGAACTGAGCCCCTTGGAAGGGGAAACGTTAAAGGCTTTGTTCTGAGAGATATCCACACCTCCCACCAAATCCGTCTGAAACTGTGAACACTAGCTGCTTCTGAAAAATCAAGACAAGGAAGAAAATTTGACATTTTGCAAGCCTAATTACAGCCTAATGCAGTCTTTTTCCCTGCATTCAAAAGGTATTTACAAGAAACTGTTATTTTGCCCCAAACTGGTTCTTGAGGAAACAGAAAAACAATTTCAGCTTTTAGGGCCAGACTTCATAGTTCTAAATTCATAAGAGAAAAATGATTAGGAGAGTATGGGAAAAGCTATATCTCACAATAACAAACGATCTCAGAAAACAGCTTCACAATATTTCATGAACATGCAGTTATTAGAAGTGTTCCTTTTCATATTACCTCAGCTGAATTTTAAAATACCATATGATTGCCAGAAAAAAATATTGTAACAAAACCATGGATAATTAGGCACTTGGGACTCTGAGTTTTCACTTTATTGAATATAATAGCCAACTTGAAGTTCTTTGCAGAAGATCAGATAGAAAAAAATATCCCACAGAGGGCACTGAGATACATACATATTCATCAGTTAAGCTGGTCATGAATTTTTCAAGAAAATTATTTCACAGATAGGATTTTGGATTGGGGGAGAAGGAAAGGGGAGATGGATAAAAAGAGAAAACACCAAGAAAACAAAAATTATGTGGCCAGGTTCAAGATCCTACTTTACCTCCTACTCTCCAACCTATTCCTGTATTGGTGACATCATTCCCTCCCCACCCTTAAGCAAGTACATAGATAACCACTGTTGAGCCTCTGCCGAACATCTCCAACAGTAAATGAAAATGACAGTCTGCTGAGGAAGTAACAAGTGAATTTATTAAAATAATAACTGTATTGAATTTTAGATTTTCCAAAGAGCACTGAGAGAAAAAAAGCATTTCCCTATGATTCTTTGATTAAAATGCATAAACAGGAGTAGAAAGCGTACTAACAACAGGAAAAAGTATCAACTGGACACAGAAGATAATGTCCAAAACATGGTTTAGATCAATATTTAAATATGGATTTGCATAGCACCATGTCAAATGCCTTAGTAGGCACTTGCTTCTTATACCAGTAGTATGTTAACATGAAATGTTGTACTGTGATTCTAGTGCTTCTGGTTTCAGAGCTAGTCCATTTGTTATTAGCTCAATAATCTCTGCTTCACACTGAATCATGATTTGCAGACATAACTAAGATGTATGTAGTTAAATTTTAATGTACAAATTGCAAGGCAAMTACAAAAGAATCAAAATAGGTGAAAAGGGTTGGAAAAAGGTAGCTTGCAATGCCAGAAACTGCTAGGAAAAGTTTAGACAGAGAAATGATCTCACTGGGCACTGCTGTCCTTCAGGGCAAAGTGAAGGATTCCTTGGATTTAAGAAAGTTTGCTCTGTTAACTGCTTTCCCTTCTTTACTGTTGTGTCAAAGTGAGAGACTTGAGGACTTGGAAGTGTAAGTATGATCTTTGCTTTTMGTTAAGAAGGCAATTAATTGTGCCCTGGAAATCTTTTCCTCATTCTTGAGATCACACATRTAAGCCATGTTTTCCAATCAGCGAATTACAGTAGCTCTTGTTTGGTGTAGGAACATGAACCTTGTGCCCCTAGGCCCTTGTGTGCTGCGTTGGTACAAGCACTATTGAGATGGTTGGCACTGACGTGGTTATTCCAGCACCGTTGTGCTGGCCTCAGAACCGCAGGTTCTCAGGTTTCCTGCTTTGGACTTGGCTCAGGGCTCCCAGGGGGGCACAAAAGCTTGCTCCATGGGAGTTTGCCAGGTAAGCAGTAACTAGCTCTGGCTCTGAAGCCACTGGTCCATCCCACTAAGTAAGAGTAGCCCGCAGCACTCCAATTAAGTCTGTTACCCTTTTCCCACCCTCTCTGATGAGGTGTGGGCTCATTCCCACTGCACTGCTCCCACATAGCCAATTAGGAATGCTTCACGTTCCATCTGTCCTGCAAAAGCACCACAAAAGAGTCAGGAGCTCCCAGAATTCAGGATGTCATTCTTATTCCGGTAGGCTTACACTCTTGGCCGTGTTTCCTCTTGACAAGCTTCACAAGGGTTACCTTGTCACTGTTCATTTACAGACTGGCCTTTGCTTTGCAGAAATTTTCAACATACTCTGAGGGCATTTTTTTCACCCTTGATTGCCTGCACAGAATAAGGGCAGATTACGGCCAYAATTAGGGAACAGATTCTTTTTTCACATTTTGTGATAGGTAGCATTGTAGCTGTCATTTTAATAAATCGCTGTTAAGTAGCTTGGAGCCAGCCTTTAGATCTGGACATAATTTTGACTTGCTGGTACTTGCTTAAACATCCAATACTTATGGCATATTTCTTTTCCTATATTCTACAATGACAGAAATTTTCTCTCTCCTATATCAAAKCATTACTTGGAATATTCTTTAACTCAGCACACAGGATTATCTTGTACCAAACTACAGTTCTGATATGGGGCAGATCAGAAGTGGAAAAAAGAGAGACAAGGACTGAATGAAAAGATTTCACAGGGCAAAGCTGGGGCACAGATAAGGTCAGCCATGCTTCAAAAATATATCAGTAAAAGAAGATAAAATGTATAAATAAAGAACTGTGTTTGAGTCACATCAAGGAGCAAATCATTTTGCCTAGTGCAGAGCCCAGAGGCTCTTACAGYGGTAAGAGATTAAAAAAAGAAAATTCATCTGGCCAGGCTTCTGACCTGTTCCTAATGAAAGGATTAACTTCCACTGCCCYGAACACAGTTTATTATACTTCCTGCCAGACCCCATCCCAACATAAAAAGGTGCCTTGGCTCTCATTCCTTCACTAGACAGGCCACCTAAATTTGACCTTTCTTCACACTTTCTATTGCTATGCAGGCTACACACAATTTATCAAAACTTTGACAACTCCTGTGGTATTTCTTCAAAGTACTCAGTGACACTCACCCAGRTGAATGCTTAGAAATTACAAATACTATCTTATACATTTTGGTTTGGGGTGAAAGAGCCAGACTGCCTAACCTAGGGGGTCTCTGGAGGCCTTCTCTGGCAACCACATCGTTCCCCAGAAGGGGAGTTCAGTGGCTACACTGAACAAACTACAACCTATGCCTTAAGTCCAGTCTTGAGGAAAACATTCATGCTTCTCCAAGTAAAAAGGCACAGTGCATGTGGCTCTGCAAGGAAGGGTTGTTCACAAGACATCTCCTCTGACTCCTTGATGTCTTGCCACAAGAAAAATGCGCAGGCTATGGAAATGCAGCTGTCCRTGGTGGCACTGTGTGACATGATGGTATGGAGTGTCACATTAGAGCTACCAAAAGCAAAAATGCATTAGTTAAGCTACCAAGTACATCATTACCTTTTGGATAATACTCAGTAGCATACCTCCTTTGTGGTAAGAGTYTGTTCTTATGGGTTTTTTTAAGATGTCAAGTTAAGTTCCCAATCTGCATCCCGTGGAAAAGCACTTGCAGTCAGCTGGAAATGGCCAAAAGGAAATTCCGCTGTGAACTTGTCCAAGTGTGTTATGGAATACGTTTTCCCTACCTACTTCATATCTCCCTCTTGTTTTTCCTTTGTGTGTATTTGGCATGCAGGTTCTTCAGAAGAGAACCTGTGATCCTCTGTAGATTTCTAACATCTTAATTTCTTTAGGAAAAAAAGGGCGTAGAAGAAGAAAGTAGAAGAAATCATGTGTTGTAAACAGATCTTGCTAACTGGCAACTTCCACTGAAACTGGAAAGTTGGCAGTATTTCTGTGAGTTTTACTGTAGCAGGTACTGGCAATTAGCACAATTAGAAAATGTAAATAATTTGAAAATACAGAARTAATTTGAAAAAAAGGGGAAGCAAAAGGCTGTGCATATTTGTTATAACCTCTCTCCGGTTTAGTAAAAGAGGAATTGTGGATTTAATTTCCGATRTGTTGCATATGCCAAAGATTGCTGAGTTTTAAAAGCATGATAGAAGGTGCCTAATGAGAGAGGTTTCTCAAAACATGCAGGCTTAACTAAAAACCACAGATCCAAGATAAGCATCTGATGGCTGCAGAAAACCACATTCTAAAATAAGTTACATTCAGCCCCAGAGTTGAACTCCTTGCAGTTTAGAGATGAAGAAYAGCTTATTGATCAGTGGTAAACCTTAAAGTATGATCCGAGACGGTTCTTTGCGCTGCAATTTCACCTGTGCCTCCTACTGGGTAAGGAGGTGCTTGGGGGGAAGGATGGCAAATCTGCAAATCCTAAAGAAAGCAGACATTTGAAATTTAGGATGTCCATCTAGCCCAGCTTGGAGATCTTTTGAAGAGAGTAGTGAAAAACCACCTGCAATGAGATTCTCCTGTGGAACTTGTTTGTGACTTATGGGCAAAGGATCTGGTTTCTTATTTCTGCTTTTACTTGGCTTTGATTTTAACATTTGGGTTGTTCTTCTGCCTCTTCGTCTATAAACAACCCACATTTTCTAAGGCTGTTTACCAGACTATATAATTTGAAGCAAAAATAAATTATTAGTTGTTTTTTAAATCAAAATATGCAACTAATAACAATGAAATAACCTTAAGAGATAAAAGAGATTATTTATATCACTGAAAATGTATTGCTTAAGTTTGCAGGTGAGAATTATTGACCTGAGTATTTGATATTTTTGGAAATTAAATCATAGAGGATCCTAACCAAATTAGTCCCCTCTCTAGCTGACTCCAGCTGTCCAGTGTCTTCAAAGTCACTTGTACCTGGTGGAGCTGCTCATGTGTTTTGAAAGATCAAACTCTGTAGGAATTTTCTCACCACCAACCTGGGAAGGTGATCAGGGTTTTGCTAATATTTCTGCAGGGCCAGGACTCCATTTGATGAAATTGGTACTTGACTTGCTCTGAGTTTTGGCTGCCCATTTCTTCTTTAGATTCCTAAGTTACGTGCACTTGTTTCCATCTGATTTCCATCTACACCTGTGACAAAATGATGCTATATAAGTGAATACTCYCCACAACAGGATGTTTCAATTCATAAGTTCATTAATCATATTACCAGAAGTGATTATTGTCATCTACAAGGATGTAGCAAGGCTACATTTTTTTCCTAATGAGTCCATACCTCATAGGCCACATAAACCAGCCCATAAATTTCATTGAAACATTTTGCCTTGATTTTAAAATTGCCCCTGACAGAAACTATACCATATTCAAGCTTCCTGAATTTCAGATTATTCAGTAGCAATTAAATTACAGATGTTTACATTTAATATATTCTCCCAATTAAAACCTAATATGCTGGAGCCTGCTGGTTGAATGAAAACTCTTGCACCTTTTGAGAATTGAGGACATAATAAATATTCATGTGGTCAGCTGTATAATATTGAAAAGGACAGCTGGCTCAGGAAAGTTCATTTACTTGGTTTACCATCTATATCTTTAACACTGAAAAAAAAATTACAAGAATTTTTCTGCCAGAGGGCTTAACAGTTAGAGTAAGTTTGATGGGTTTTCCCCTTTAACTGATCATTTCTGACATTTAGCTACTATATAGAGAAAAAAATGGAAAAGTAGTTTTTACAAAATATGTTCTCAACATTTATGACCAAAAATGCTGAATAGATATAAAGAAAATGCTGCATGTAAAACAGAAAAATGTTATCTTTTTGTAACATCTTGATAGAATCAGCTATTTCTAGCATTCAGTCTCCTAAGTCAGAAGAAATCATTTTTATTTCCAAAAAAGCAAAAGAAATGAGAGTTAAGTTACTGCTTCTAAGAGTTAGAAGCAGTATTTATATTCAGCAACTACTCTGCTTTGCATACAGCTAACCCAAGTGTATGGACCCTCAGGTACAAACGGTCATAGAATTTACTCTGTCTTTTCTATAGCATGAAGGCATGGAAGAGATGTTAATTTGGAGGAAAAGTGAATGATTTTATCAAATACATACACACACACACACACACACACACACACACACACACACACACACACGAATTTGTAGTTATCAGTATGTTATTCAAAGCAGTCCGTATCCACTTTCTAACTTTCTAAATACATTAATTTCTTTTAAAACCTTTTGCCTCTTAATTTTGGAATTTAACTTGTCTTTTGACTGTTCTGAAGTGAGCTTGGAGCAGATCCTTGCATCCTTAGCTGCCTCCTGGGAAAGCAGCAGCTGCGAGCTGCAGACGCTGGGTCAATTTGTGCTCCTGACACAAATGCTTTAAATAGCTGAGGGAGGTTCAGGGTGAGAGGCTGACGGCACCAAAAATCCTAGAAGCTTTGGTGCTCTCAGGATTCAAATGTCCCTGAAGTCACTCATTTTTTTTTTATAAACTCATGGTAGAAAAATTAAATTCCTTCGTGAGATCAGTTGTTAGGAACTACTTCTGCGACGCTGTTACTCTCCACTAGGATTTTTGGATTTAGGATTACAACTTCTACCCTGAGAGCATTCTTCTTTTTTTAATTTTGAATATCCCTATATATCCCCCCATCAGTATCACACTTTGGATGACTTACAATATTAGAAAAATATAACCTTTATTCATACCTTGATGGACTGTACATTTTATGTACATATAAACTGTCTCAGTAATTTCCTTTATTTTCAGCAGTTCAAAAATCTATAGAAAACATGGTTTACCATAATATTTTTGCTGTATAGTTTCATCCATTGAGTAATCTGAGACAACTAAGAAATATACATATGTCTGGATAGCAACTCGTGATGAATCTTGGAAGAGATGTGAATAGCTTAGTGAAGTTCTTTAAGGGCAGGTAAAATCAGTTACCACCCATCGGGTGATCTGACTTCTAAAAGGTTAGGTTAACAATTGCTCTGCTTAGATAAAAATAAAACATTGAAGACAGGAGCTAAGAGAAAAATGCCGTGTTAGCAAAGCCCTAATGAAATGCCAGACATGGAAAGCATCATCCTGAGAAGCAGAGGTGGTGTTGGGTGAGACCGCGGAGCTGGCAGCCAAGGCTCTGCAGCCACCCCRGCCTTCCCCAGGCATGTCCTCAGCTTGCAGCGATCAGAAGTGTCTGATTTAATCAGCAGTGGACCTAGCTACTGGGAACATGTCTAATCCCTTCTTGAATCCATTCTTCTGTGTAGTAATTGCCATTGTGCTTTGCATGGAAAAAAATATTACTTTGCTGTGTAGTAATGCCATTGGTTCCTCCCTTTCAGAGGTGGTGAACAGKTGTGTCCCGCTTATCTTCTTCATTGCACTTGTGATTTTATCACTGTGTTTTTCCATTGTCTTTTTCCCAGCTGCAGATACCTAGTTCATGTAGCATGCTTTTCTACAGAAGTGATTTTTCTGCTTTTGATTATCAGGCTGCTCTTCTGTGAAACTTCACTAATTCAACACTGTGCTTTTTGAGACAGGGATGCTGGAACTACCAGCAATATTCAGATTGCAGGTGCACAGTAATAGGCTAACAATAGTTGTTGCTGCTCTTTTCCAAACTCTKAAAATTCCATTTACCATTTTACTTTGGTTAGTTTTTAGAGAACTAGCTACATTTTTTATAAGTTCCCTTTCCTGAGCTATAACCATTAATTTAGGGCCCATCTCTGCTTCAGCTTAGCTGGGGTTATTTTTTCCCCATGTGTGTCATTTTGCATTATTTTACATGAGATTTTTGTCTGCCTCTTCACTCAGCCTACTCAGCACTGCCAATTTCACAGCTCTTCCACACCAGTTTTAGATGTGACCGTTCTGAACAATAAAATTTTTCGATTACAAAAATTCACAGTTCATTTCTACCTTTTGTTCCTTAGCTTTTACCTAATTAATCCCATGTGAGAACTACTTATCCCTTCCCATTAAATATTTCACCTCCAAAGGCTCTCAAAAGTTAAAAGTTTTCAAAAATACCAGCAATCCTATTTCCATGAACAACCTGCACATCACATAAGCTGCAGCCCTGCCACATCCCTGCATCCCACTGCAGTTGACTCATGCCTGAAAGTAAGTCCCACAAACCTCCCCTTCAGCCAACAAGCTCAGGTGGGACTTCATGGCTTAAGAGGCAACCCAGGGGCAGATTTCCGCCAGGGAGAGTAGACAGACACCAGGAGCTCCTTGGGATGTTGCTAGGGTGAACTCACCCTTATAACACCTAGAAATTTAGCACCCGACCTCTGCTGAATTGCTGTGACTTTCATTAGTAAGTCACTGGGTTTGCCCATGAAATTATGCTATAATGTAGTGTATTACCAGAGCAGGAACCTCCTTCAGGGATGCAAAGGCCTTGAGGCTTCAAAGGAGGAAAAAGAGGAGAAAAAGTTCCTCTTCCTCCTTCTCCCTCCTTCCCTTTTCTCTGGATCTGGAGGTGATTCAGACTTTCATGGCCCTTCCATCTCCAGCTTTGGTTTTAGTAAATTTTGTGCAAAATGTGGCTATTCATATTTCATTTATTTTACTGTACAGAAAGGATTTAGACACTGTGATATAAAGTGGGTGCTTATTTCCTGAGCAGCAAGATATTTCTGAAGTACGCTCATTGTGTCAGTATTACTAAAGCCATAACTTAATCTGTATTCTTGCCTGAACTTTAACAGTATAAGCATGAAGTTTGATTATGACTTCAGACTACTCACTTATATTTTTAGGTCTCAGAAAATTAATTTTTAACACTGGGAACAACACTTTCATCCATACTACAAGCAGAAGTCATTCTGAGGTGTGTGTGATGTGACTTTGTCTAAGATGTGCAGTGTGTGTTTTTCACCACCACCTTCGGGGAATGTTTATCACAGGGCTGAGAAATTCGTTTTGCAGCGATAGTGTATTCTGAATACACCTTCTGTTAGCGATTTGTTTTATATTATCATTGATTGCCTAGCTATTTCCCCAAAACTGTTTATCTTTTCTTTTGCCTTCTCCAGTTCTCTTTAGCAGTTAGAATTTTTAATATATTAAAGAAAAAATGAAACAACTGTTTTTAAAAACACCAGTTGGATGAGGTTAGTGAGGCCTAACAGCATTGTACTAAGTTTGCCAAGACTTAAGCACGGAATTGGTAGGGGATGCTCACACACCTTTATGATATTACTAGAATACATAGATACATTTAATTACAATAAGCATATTTTTAAGTAATAAAGAAAAAATAGCATGCTCCTTGAGTCTGGATGAAGGGATGAGTCAGCTGTAGTAAATTCATTTAGGGAAAAATAGAAGAGAGTAGGTAACAAATGGGAGAAAGATTGCAAGTAATATTTAGAAAACTCACTGGGAAATGAGGGAAAAGACAGAATGAAAGAACAGCAGACTGTGTAGAGCGTGCAGGAAGATGGACAACCACAGAGTAGAGCAAAAGGAGAAGCAAAGTTGATTTGTAATGTTCTGAGAAGTATGTGTGCAGGTAACTATTTGTCATACATGACTTCTCTCTATGCTGCTCGTAATTGCCTGTAATTTCATGCTGGCACATACCTAAGTAGAAAGCTACACATCTCAGTAAGTCTCCGGTCTGATTTGTATTTATCAACTAACATATCTGAAAGGAGGAGAAGAGCAATTTAGTGCACCTTGGGTATTTTCATCAATAAAATCTATTTGTATATGAAGTAAATCATGCCTGCAGTGCTTCTACTGCAATGTACAGATAAAGGAGCTCTGTAAACCGGGAGGTGGGAGGCGACTTGTGACTGCTGCTTATTGTACACGTCTATCCCTTTCACTGTTGCAATGCCCTATTCTTCTCCCAATCTACTTACTGYCCTGTTACGTGACAGGCTTGTAAGCCAGCCAAATTGTGGATGGAGTTTGGGCTTCACATGTATATGCCATGTATATATGCACATTCAGGTGCTGAATCTTTAATGAAACCAATACTGGGTTAATGCAGATGATATTGTGTAAGAACAACTGCTTTATGCACAAACTATTTTTTTAATTCTCTTGGAGCTTTCTTCCAAATGAGGCTATTTTCTTTTGTTTGTGAACATCATCACCACTTACTGCAGCATATGTTAACTGTGATTCTTCTTCCTTGTCTAGCTGTACCCCATAAAATAGGGCGGATAATTGATGGAAGTCCTGCTGATCGCTGTGCAAAACTTAAAGTCGGAGACCGGATCTTAGCTGTGAATGGCCAGTCTATTATTAACATGCCTCATGCAGATATTGTGAAACTAATTAAAGATGCAGGTCTCAGTGTAACACTTCGCATCATTCCTCAAGAGGGTAAGTCAATGGCCCTTAAAAACAGGAAGAAAATTTTAAGTAGCCCCCAATTAGCTTGAGTTATGTCACCGCTTGAAAGAACATCTTTTGTTCCACATACTCAGCTGTAACATACAGTGCATGGAAATTACAGCCTTAGATCTAGCTAGAATAAAATCAAAATTCTTGAAACTATTTTTAGGTATGAAMTGGTATTTAAAGAGACCCCAGAGAAATGTGAGAGAGAGCAGAGTACTGGAGARTTAATTTTACTGTCTTTTGGAAGAATTGTCTTCTACATGGAAAAGCACCCAATGAGAGGTGCCTTTTATCATTCACTGCCTTTTATCCCACTATAAACCAAACTCTTACCCAAAGTGACTCACGAGGGACRCCAGTGCCATCACCAGGCACGTTGCGCTACCTGTGACAGCAGGGCGATGCTAGGGAAGAGTTCAGGTTTGGTCATTTCCTCCACACTTTTCACTATAAGTGCACAAGGCAGGAAAGGACTGAACTATAAAATATTTCATTTGTAAAGTGAGGATAAGGCAAGAGACTTGTTATGCAGTTGGGAGTTTTGGGCTCAGTTTCAGAGGTTTTTTTCTAGTTTGGAGAGCTGCTGTGCCAGTGTATGAATAGTACTGTGTTAATGGGGCTGTAGCTTTACAGCTCAACAACAAATACTAATAGTGCTAGAAATGCCACGTAGAGCAAGCAGAGTAATTAATGATCCATGCTCAAGTTAGATGACCTCTACTTCCTGCTACTGAATCCAGCAACTGGATAAGGAAATAGTCTGACACTGGCCATGAACTGCAAATAAGAGAACTTACCTACCTTATTAAATGAATTCAGTGAACAAAAAATATACAAACATATGGAAGTAGAACAATTCTGCCCCATGCAGGAGATGCTCCTAGGCATTCTCCAAAGTGAGGAGAAGATTTACACGTCCAGTTTGGACTGTTTTGAACTTTGGGTGCTGGTGATGAGAAACAACTTGTATCCAAGACCTGGTTGCCCTGTCGTTACACTGTGTAACACTGGACACCTCATTTGTCTTTGGATATTAGCTTCCCAGTTTATGGAATTAGGAAAAAAAATCTAATAGCTCAGTAATGTACTTTCAGGTGAAAAATACCATATAAATGCAAAGCAGTTTTAGAAGCACCTTATGGTTTGACTAGTTCATCCATAGTTATGAGGGTAATGTAGGAATGAAGGACAATATTCCCAAATTCTATCTGTGAATGTTCGGCATACAGAAGAGACTTGTAGAGGCAAAATAGGTAGTTCAAGACCTAAGCATGGTAAAGACACAGCTTATGCCTACAAGAGGAGCATTTTAAGTGCAAATATGCAAGATTTTTTGACAATTTAGCCTAAATTGAAAGATTTTTATTAAAGAATCTAATTTTTTAAAAAATAATTATAAACATAAATAATTAAATAGCTATTAGAAAAATACAGTCATGCGGACAAAATTTAACATTAGAAAATAAAATAATTCAAAATTCAGATTAGATTCAAATATGAAACGAACCAAGATCTGGGTCGCACCTACCTATTTCTCCAGGGATTACTCAGGTGCAGCAATGTCCATTCTGGACACTTTACGCTGTGCCACGATGGCCTAAATCATTCAGCTGCGAGCAGCAGTCAGAAAATGCAACGTTCGGAGAAGGTGTGCGCGATCGCGGCGGCACTTTGTCCTCTTGCGGACAGACTCTCCCTCGCACGCGTGGTAGTAGCTAAATGCTGAGCAGCGTAACCTGGCYAGGACGTTAGGAAAAACATATTTGATGTGAGCTTGGGGCCAAATACGTCTTCCCCAGGGCAAGAGGAAGCCTGCAGGAGACTGGTCGCTCCCTTCGGTCACACGGCCAAATCCCCTTCCCCAGTCTGTCAATCTCTCCAATTTATACGTTGTCTAGAAAAGAGACTTTGGTTTTTTATGATGCTCCTACGCAAATTGCTGGTCATTTGGCACCAGTTGGGAAATAAAGCACCAGTTTAGCTGGATGCACAGTATTTATTAAGATTGGTTTTACTGTTCACAGTCCCGCAAGATTTAAAAAAGAGGAGAAAGTCCCGCTGAGCTCAGAGGCACAGGGGCCAACAGCAGCACAGCAGTGCTTCAGTTTGTCATCACATAATATCAGTGAGAGCAATAAAATCATTCGTTCTCTCAAAATGAAAAGTTTCCAGAATATCAGTATTTCTAGGCTGTCAAAGAAACCATGAACCATGGAAGCCATTTGCCCAGTCCAACTGGGTTTTAAATAACGAAGGTGTCAACTGGAATTACAGAAGTGACCGAGATTTCAGATGCCAGAGCCCGTTAGGTTCGGATGTCTTAAAATCTAATTACCCGCCCAGATAGTAATAGCRGCAAGGCACGAGCTTCCAGAGGGAGAGGGGGGCCCGAAAGGCTTAGTGCCCCGGCGTGACGGCCCGCTAACCTGCAGCTTCCCCCTCCGCAGAGCTGAGCAGCCCGGCCTCGGCGCCGGGCTCCGAGAAGCAGAGCCCGCTGGCGCAGCAGCACAGCCCCGGGGCGCCGCAGCAGAGCCCGGCGGCGCCGCACAGCCCCGGCGGGCCCCCGCCGCCCCCGCCGCAGCCCCTGCAGCTCCAGGGCCACGAGAACAGGTAAGAGGGGGCTCCCAGGGGCTTCGCCGCGGGGACGCTGCCTGCCGGGCTGCTCCGGTCGTCCTGCTCGCCTGCGGGCGCGAGACGCCTTCTTCCGCCCTCCACCCGCATCGCGCTCTTCCCGAAGGACTAAGCACTGAAATATTCCTCGCCGAYAATTTCACGGGCAGTAGCGTACTTTTTTATAAGTACGTTTTCTTTTGCCCGCTGGAGATGTGGAGCCATGAAGATGTTTTTATAACAGGTTTTATCCACAGTGTGTCATTTTCCAGCTAATTCCTCTAGTTTGTCTTCTTAGATGCGTGTAATATGTGTATAAGCATTTACAAAGTTTGCAGCAGAAAGGAAATAGTGGGGCATAAAAATTTTGCGACCAGCTGTATTAAAAGCTATATACATTTATCACAGACTTTAACTTATGTGTTTAACTTGCTGTGCTCTCCAGTCAGCACTATTTAGTCCTTGGATTAATTTTTGTTGTGTTAAATGAGACTGCTTACACTGTCTCTATGCTAACCTTCAGTGAGTAACATACCCTCACCCCCAAATAGTAGGTGCCAGCTATAAAATTTTAGCGTTTTGCTTCTTGTATTCAGTTCATGGAGGCACTGTGCCCTCTAATTCACCTTGCTTAATATATGTAGCRTTTTTTTGCTTGCCCAAAATAATTTTCTCTCAGTTAGTCCGACTTTTCAAATTCCTTTTCTTTATTATTTCATTGGATTCTTCTCCAGAAGTTATCACCTCTTGGAAAAGATATGCTTCTGGCAAAATCCAATGCAAAACTTTCACAAAAGCCTCTCTGGGCAGTTATAAGTCAGCAATAAATGTCTAGTGAATTGGGGACTTTTAGAGGGGASTTGTAAACCATATTAATTAAAGTTCTAAAAACAAATTATGTAACAGTTTTATTGAAAAGCCTAAACTAAAATTGATAATGTCATTATTTACATATTCAACAAGAATTACAATGACTACAAAGGTAAATAAAAGCATCATTTTCTGGGATACAGCTGTGGTGGTATATTCGGAAACTGCCTAAGGATCATTCTTGTTCGAGGAAAAGGTCCTTTATTGCTAGCTGATATAGTATCGCATTTCACCACATTTTATTGTGGTGAAATCATCAGATTACAACCTGTACATACATTGCTTCTGCATCAGTCAAAGTTAGAATGCAAAAAGATATTTAAAATTTTTAGGAATTATAACTGGTATTTTTACTTTCCATATTAATAAGGTTCGATACTACGGTAAGCCTGGTTGTTCCCAGTCTTCTTCTTACATAAGTAGAGAAAGTGAAGTAAATAAGATTGTGTGTATACACACAGGTCTGATGATAGATGCCATGTAGGGGTTTTAAGAGTATATGTGGCAGGAGGCTATTTTCAGCTTCTCGGCAAAGCTGAAGGGAAATAGTTCTGTTTTTTTCTTGTCTGGTGAGACATCCAGCTCATTAGAGCTAGCGTGTAGGATGATCTGCCATAATGTTGCTGTAACCGTACCAATAAAGCAGCAAAGTTTTGAAAAGTTATATCAGAAACATTATGAGATGTCTTTTCAGAGGTAAATTAACAGGAACCAAAACAACGGTGTCGCTCATTCAAGATGGTAAATGAATTTGAACCAATATGTTTGTTTCCAAATCCCTTTCGCAGTCTAGAGGCCTCCTGCTGTCTGTATGTGCACGTATGTGTACGTGGTCACTTAATGTCCAAAGCACTTCCAGACCCTTATTAAAGCAGAGTCTGAAATACATAAGAAAAAAACATATTCTCCTGCTGTTACAGAACTACCTTACTGAACATATTCGGGATTTCCTTTAAGGCCCATTCGGCATGTTACCTAAAAGCGGTAAGAAATGGTGTTATGCASTGATTTCCCATGGAGGCAGGAAGGATTTTTGTGGGGAAAGGGAAGCACCATACTCGGTGGTAAGGAATCCACTCCTCTCCATCAGAGTAGCTAATTTCTGTACTACAAAAAGTCACATTCGCTTTGAAATGTTGAGAATCATCTTCTTTCAACCAGCTATCAATTAAAATAGTATTTTTATTAATTCTTCATTAACCAAATTTGTTCCCCTTTTACTCCGTGACACTTCTGTGTGTAACTGCTAGTGTGATCTTGTAGCCAGACAGTGTTGTAGGGAGTATGATACACACTCTATGTTAACAGATGTTATATCAAGGAATGCCTTTTCTTAAGAAGATAATGACGAGCTCAAAGAATTTATCCTCACTGAAATGTAAGAAATTCACGGTAATAATAATTTGTGTCGATAAAAACAGTGTGTCTACACTGATTTTTTTTGTTTACTCTGTAGAAATCTTCATTTGTAAAAAGCACTTCATAAGCTCAGTGGATTATTTTGCAGTGTGTATTTATTTATTTTTTTTTAATGCAGTTTCTTCTTCCAGTTAATCGAGCTAAGTGGGAATCAGGATGCTTTTCCTGCTCCTGTCCCTCTGAGCCTTATCCTGATCTCACTGATACCGGCTGGGAGATTGTACGGAATGGCCTGAGGGAAGATTGCTTACGCCCACGTTTCACAAGTGGTCACTGGTTTTGGATTCCTCTACTGTTTATCCGAGAAAGTTTTGCTTATCTGTGAAAATTTGGTTTATGCAATTCTGCAGTCAGAAAATTCGCTCCTCAGCATCTCAAGCGTTTTCAATATCACACGTTTCATGTTTCGCTGCTTTCTGAAACGCAGTCGTTTTGCTCAGTTATAGGTCAGAAGTAAAAGCGAGGCAGGATGTGAAACCTGACATCCGGCAACCTCCRTTTACAGACTACAGGCAGTCTTCAACGGACTACAGGCAGCCACCGCTGGACTACAGGCACCCTCCAGTCGTGGATTACCAGCAGCCGCCCCCTCTCGACTACCGGCAGCCGCCCYTGCTGGATTACAGGCAGCATTCGCCCGACACCAGGCAGTACCCTCTGTCCGATTACAGACAGCCCCAGGTACGAACCCAAATAGTTACAGCACTCTTCAACAGAAAGCAGTGAGCCTTGCCGGGAGACAYGGTGTGTGCTATCAAAACAGCTGACATTAAGGAAAAAAAACACCTTTTTTTTTTTTTTTTTTGACTCTGAGCTACTATTTCTCTATAGAGAAAATTAATTCAGAATCATTACTATTAATGAAGAACAATGGGATCTATAAAACAACACTACATTTATAACTGTGTGACCAGAATGTTAAATCGATGCTATTTTTAAGGTACTGGACAGTTAAAATAGGAGTGCCAGAGTAGGCTGCCCTTGTCGCAGCAGGCAAAGTATTTGTTTCCCAGAGCATAATCCAGTCATCATACCGTGAGTAAACTTAGGCCAAAATGCATTTCTACAGCACTGTTGAAAATGAAGATTTCATTTAATCAGAAAAAAATACAAAAATAAAGAYCAAAAGTGAATCCTGACTGATAACATCATTTTTCTGCTAGTGCTAGTCTGTACGAGCAAAAACTAGCTTGTGTAACTAGTTTCTTTGACTCTAGGCATGATCTCACAAATTCCAAAAATAAATCTTAGATGAATCGTTACCTTACCGTGGACAAGACTCTGCTGACCACAAGCACTTACTGATCACTCAGAAGGTCTCAGGAGTTAGCCCAAAATTCAGACTTTGGAAAAATCCCTCCTATCTCTTTACATAAAGGAAGATAAAAACAGAGGTCAGAAAAATATTAAATTTCTGGACACTATGTGCTGAAGCCATATGTAGATGTCACATTTATGTCCATATTTTCAAAGCCAGATGCATAAACTATATCAATGAAAATATCCAAATTTCTGAATGGGATCCAGAGGACCTTCTGAAAAGATTATGCATTCCAGCATCTAAAAAGCAAAATACTCATCCCTGTACCCGTGCCTTGTAAGATGTGCTTCTTAGCATCCGAGAGATGCCTCAGCTGCATATTTCTCACAATCGCCAGGTTAAGTCTCTAACCACTGGTCTACACAAATCTAACTTGTTCTTGCTTTTGTGCCAGTGCCCTTGCACTCATGGCTGCAGGTGGATCAGAGGCAGCGGAGCAGGCTCCCACCCAGACCCCTCGATGGTGCTCTCAGTTAGGATTTAGCAAAGAAAAACTGGGGAGAYGAATCTCAGTCTCTGCAGGATCAAGGGTCAAACACAAAGGATCGATCTCAGATCTTCCACTTTCACCTCCTCCTTAAGGCACCTGTTTTAGCTGCCATGAGCAGAGTTGCTGCCTTGTGTGAGCTCCATGCAGTCCAACCTGCTGACCGCCTKGCGTTATGGGAATTTAGGTGGCATTTCTCCTGCTAATTTCAAGGTTGCTCTGATCCTTGTACAGGAACTGCCTGCTTCTCCACTTGCCAAATCAGCACTTCTGCATAGACATAAACACTTATGCCTGGGTACCACAAAAATACTGTATTGAGGGTGAATTTGAAACCAAGCTAGAGAGTTTTAGGTACCAGGCAACTGCATAATGATGTCTTTTCTGGATAATTTGGACTTAGGCATCTGTCTTTTACTAAAGCCTCTTTTTAATGGCCAAAATAGGCACTCTTGATCTCACCCCTCTTGTTAGTGCAAAAGAATACTTTGAAGGAGTATTTGCATATATGAGCTGGGTAGCTGTGCACCTCAAGAGATGTATTTTCTTGAATATAAATCAGTCTATTCAAATTTATATGATTAATTGTGTTTCATTCTTTATTTGTCTATACAGGATTTTGATTATTTCACTGTTGATTTGGAGAAGGGAGCCAAAGGTTTTGGGTTTAGCATTCGAGGAGGAAGGGAGTACAAAATGGATTTGTATGTGTTGAGGTTAGCAGAAGATGGACCAGCAATAAGAAATGGAAGGATGAGGGTAAGTAATTTTGCTCTTTTGAACTGAGCCTATTGTAAAAATACTGAGAAATAAGTTGTCAGAATTTCTGCAAACTGTATTTCATAGAATCATAGAATCAGTAAGGTTGGAAGGGACCTCTGGAGATCCTCTAGTCCAACCACCCTGCTCAGCAGGGTCACCTAGAGCATGTTAGACGGGGTTGCACCCAGGCAGGCCTTGAATATGTCCAGAGAAGGAGACTCCACAACCTCTCTGGGCAGCCTCTTAAAGTGATTTAACTACCTGTTCCAGTGATTTAACTAATAGATATATTTGGTGATGAGGTCAAATAGAAAGCAGTTAATTCACCTCTGAATATATTTTAAAGAACCAAGGCCAAGCACCTCTAATAATATAAACTTGTCCTGGGAGACTTGGGAAATCACTTGATATATATAGTAGGTCTGTAAAGTTTCCTTGGGAAATAAATATATTACATTTTTTTGATAGTAGATTTTGCTTTGTTGTACATTTTTTTCCTTATACTGTCATTTGTATCTAAGCACCTTAAAATCTCTGTCAATGAATTTGGTACTTCTTTGATGATATTATCAGCATAATTAACTGTTACCTTGCTAATTACAAAAGCAAAGTGATATATATATGACACTCATCTGACAGTTATGAAACCTAGAATCTGGTCTGTGTTATTTGACTAATTTATGCAAACTGCCTTCCTAGAACTTGGCAGCTTTGTTTATTRATATTATTCAATCTTCTCTGCAGGGATCAACTTTTGCTGTTTGTTTGTATGGGTCATAGTGCATTGGAGTCCTGTATTGGTAGAAATAGTAATAAAAACCTCAAATATCAAATTTAATAAAATTACAGCATCCACTTAGAAATTGCATGATAAAAAAAAATATGTTCTGTACAGGAAAAATAATCTCATCAAAAATAGATGCTTTTAATCTGCCCAGTTGTACAAGAGGAGAGGCATAAAGTTATCACAGCATATGAATACATCACAGATTAGTGAGTGCAAAAAAAGAAGTAGGGGAATCCACAGATAAGAATCCGCCAAGAATCTACTTATAAGATTTTCTTTATATATCTGATTAGAGCAACCTTGCTGAACCAATATTTAATTATGAATATGGGCAGTGGAAATTGTGTTTTACTACTACTTCACTACAGAATTACTACTATTACAGGAGTAATAACAGATTTTGTAAAGGTTGTGGTTATTAAACAGATTTCGTTTCACAAGCCTGACAATCTCATCAAGTGTGACTTTATAGTTACAGAGTATTGTGATTGATCTAAATACGCAGTTGTGAGATTTTGTATACAGACAGAGACCTTCTGCATATAACTCAGAATTTCTAATTATGTTTTATATCACTCTTAATTTGCCCACTTTGTAGAATTTTAGAATTCAGTTAATCCTTAGTTGTTCTGCGGCGTTCAAAACCCCTGGCACAAGGAGCTTACATAAGGAAGCAATAGCATAAGGAGTGTCTTTGGCTGGAAGCCCACACAGTCAGCTACTCCCACAATATTTTTTGTATGAAATATAGGTGAATTCATGCTGCAACTAGAACTTTAACTCAAGAATAATTTCACTTGTGTTTTCATTCTTTCCTTTACTGTAACACTATTGCAGTTAGTTAACAAAAAGATGTAATCAAGATAWACATTGTTGGCCATAATGTACTTAAAGGTGAAAAAAGAGTTGTGTTTTTAGTAAGCACTGGAATCACATATATGGAAACATATGGCTACAACTGCAGACTTTGAAAAATGATGGCTTTTTAGAGGTATCATTTCAAGCTACATTAGGCAAAATATCTGACCTGTTAAAATCTATGCATCAGTTGAATAATACCGTAGAAATAAAGTTACACTATCATCTACTTTGTGAATAGCCTAAGTATGTGAAGTATGCAAAATAAATACATGTTTCTTTTCAGTTTCATTAGGAAAATCCTATGTCTTATTATGAAAAATGCTAATTTATTTTCTAAAATAACTTATTTTAAAGCTTTCTTTATTCATGTAGCTACTATACAAAGCCAAGTGCTAATCTGGCCAGGCAGTTGCATCTTAGATTTTTTTTCTCCCATTTAAAAATGCTCTTCTCAGAATCAGTTTTACCCTCCAGTTCTGTCACTGAGTCTTGGGTCATACTCATCTGCTTAATAGCCATTTTAACCTGACAGTCACAAATGGGTTTGGAACTTGCAAGACCTCTGTCTCCAGTGACCTGTAACTGATTGGCAAAAGTGTCACAGTAAGAGCCACTTTAAAATAAAAAATAATAAAATGCATTTAATTGTAGAAAGGAATAGTGCATATAGGAAGATGAACAAAAGAAACTGAGTTCTGTACCTTTATCTCTTTTCCTAAGTTTACATCCTCTATCAATAATGCAGGTTCATTCCCACTTTTTGGCTGGGAGACTCAGCATGCYTGCTACAGTTCTGTACCTCCCTGTTCATAGATGCATCTCTATAGGAAACATGCAAAAAATTTTCAGTCCTTCTTGCTTCGTATTCCATCATCTCTGATCCTAGGCTTTCAGCACTGAGATGCTTATGTGGTAGGATCTTATCAGGGCATTTCCCAACTAATAGTTCTTATGGTCTACTTATCTCTGTCACTGTTTTGCTTCCTGTTTTTTCCTTCTTGAAAAGCCATCTTTGATTTAACTGTCAGCCCTGCAGAAAAACATCAAGCAGCTAAAATGAGGTGCACTTCTTGCTTATAGAAATAATACACATACCACCACCATTTTTCCCACTAACCAAGCCAAGAAAAGAAAAATCTAGGTAGCTAAGCTGTTGAAAAAAATAGATGATATAATGAAATGTTACCTTTAAAACCTATAGCTTTAATTACTAAACATATTTCGCGGATATTTTATTGTCAGTATAGTTATAGCCAACAAAAGTCCTGATATAGGCACATTTATATTCTTATAAATATATTTTCTTTATATATATAAATAGAAGCATAAATAGTACCTTCGCAGTGATAGAGTTACATCTGCAGTAGTGAGTTTATAATTTTGTGTAGTTAAAGCAGTGCAACCTGTAACTGAAGACAGCTCCAAATAAGCAAGTTAGTCTGCATTTTGTACTCTGTTCTCGTGGGCACTGCAAAACCTTAGTAGTGGGATGAGCCCAACAGTTATGGTCCATTTGGATATATGATAAAAAAGTGAAAGTTTTTCAGTACACGTTCAAAAGGTTTAAAGGTCTAAATACGTATAAAAGGATTAGCCATTACAACCATGGAGTACACATTTTAAGAAGTAAAATTTAAGATTGAATGTAAATAAAAACCTACTATGAAACTACCTCTTGTAAAAGAAAATAGAATAGATACATTACTAAGGAAGAAAAGCATGAAAGGAAAACAAGACACCTTCGCTGGGAGCAAAGAGAAATTGAACCATATGATAAAATGATAGGTAGAAAGTAAAATCAAAATTAAAGCATCATGACACTTTTAATTTAATCTTCTGATTGTTATGAACTCCAGTGAAGCTTGGAAGCAGATGAGACTGATAGATGAAATAGAGCAAAGCACTGGAAGTGACCAGCTTCCATTGGTCCTGCTAGAACTGCCTGGCTTTGAAAAGATTGATATAATGGGGAAAAAGGTGTAATAAAAGTTTGGTGTCCCTTCCCCATTTCCAGCCAGAAAGTCTTATCTTCCTTCTCACTGGGAATGGCACACTAGACCTTTGTGTTCATATTGAAAACAATTCAGCTGATAAACTCACTATTTTAGGAATACTAGATCTAAAATAGTCCTTAATTCCCCTTCATAACTGATGGAGCTTTCTGCTCCATTTTATGCCAGATCATTCTGGGAACCTGAAAGGTGGAAAACTGCTGAGCTGATGTCGTACCAAATTCACCAGTCTCGCTAGCATGTTGCTTTTCTACCCAAAGGCCCCCTTCTATCTGACTACATAGACACTGCATTATCTCTTAAGGCCTGCCATGTGATTCCCTTAAAAACAATTGTAAAACCTTCTCAGTGTAAATACACTGTTCTTAGTCCTAATACATTTATGTGCACTGAGACTTTTATTTGGGCTTATAGACTCTGGTTCTGCAGAAAGCCCAGACATGCATCCTAATCTGGCTTGAATAATTCTGTCACCAGATATGGGAAAGAAATGTCCACCAAAGTAGACAGAAGTCTACAGCAAAAAGAGGTTCTCCAGATGACTTTTGAACTAGATGATCTCCAGAGATCCCTTCCAACTTCAACCATACTATGATTCTGTGAGATAAGTCTTCTGCTCCTGTGGTTGGTAAACTAAATTAATTTTCACAAAGAGGGAGATATCGTATGAGTTAGGAGTAATGAAGAAGAGTTTCATTACATTTAAGAAAATGACTGTAGGAGAAAAAAAGGCATCCAAAACTTAAAATGTCAGAAAGACTCACCAAGAGGTCTGAATTTATCTCCATCCACCTTTCTTCAGTAAAAGGGAAGAGCAGATATGCAAGGTTCTGTCCACACTTCACGATGGCAAAAAGGAAAGTAAAGGTGAATAGGACCACATTTGTGCTCCATATAAGAGAAGGATGTATTAAAAGAAACACAAGAATTGTTTGGAGTAGTATTAGCATCTTTGGTATCTTATATCCAGAACTGGCCAGAGTTAAGGCACATCAGGACTCCAGTTCCCAAGTAATCCTAACATCAGGAAAAAATTGTGAAACTGGTTGGTAGTAAGACAAATGATGATGAAATTAGAAATAAAACTGCAAGGCTTAGTCTCAGAGTAGGACAAGATTACAGTACACATTATCTTTAATAGTAATATTAAAGAAGTTAGGTCAGTCACCAGAGATGAGAAGCATAACAGTCAAAGTGGAGCACTGTTCCCCCAGCTTTTGAAGATTCAAACTGTAGTGGTAACAATTTTATTTTAAATAAGATGATACTCATAATAACTCATAGTTTTCCTCTTGTCTTATGTTGAGAACAATGATCAGCTGGCTCCTGCCTGGAAGTCTCTACCCCTTCGGGCCTTAGAAATGAGTAACTACTGGCTGCTCTCAGGAGAATTGTTAAGGATTTTCATAGTGTTTACTAGACGTGTGAGATGTGATCAACAGATCTTTTCTTGTCTTGAATGATATCTCTTCCAGGCAGCATGCTTATTGAAACCACCTTCAAAGARCAGAGAGCCTGTAGCTGAGGGCTGCAAAGATACAGAGTATCTTGCACAATTGGGTTTAGGGAATATGAAATTCATGAAGAATGAGGGTGAAATGTGCTTTTTATACACAGTGTACATCTGTGTCATCTTGTCACTTAGTGAGTTACAGCCTTTTTTCCCACTTATTCCATGAAACTCGTACTTCTCATCTTTTAACATTTCTAGTTTCGTTGGCTTGTCAACTCATTTTTCTCGGTCCACATATGTTAGTTAGCTTTATCTCTAGCTTTCTCATATCTCCTAATATTACATTTTCTTCTCATTCTTTTGCAGATTTTTCTTATATATTTGCAAAACAGACTTTGAAATATAAGCAGAATTTTATATCTTTCATTTTGCGTTCCTCTTTTGACTCTTCATTCCTTTTTCCTGTTTTTTGCTTTTCCTGCCGCCTATGCCTCTCTCTCTGTTTCAGTTGTACAGATCTGGCACTAAAACTAGGCACAAAGTACAGGAAGTTTTTACGGTGTTGACAGTGAACATCTGTGCTGCTGTTTCACAGGAATTTTTGTGGCTTTGGTCTCTTCTAACTTGCTGAGTGAGCAGCACAAGGAGACTCTCTTACAATAATGGCCAGGTTCCCTGGATTCTGAAAACTAGCATAACTTCTTATTTCATCCTTTTACATGATAACACAGTTCCCACCAGCCTTCCTCATATTTATGAGGAAGAAACTTCAAGAAGAACAAGAAACTTCACTGTCCTACATCACAGTTATTCCTAGCAAAAAGGGAGAATTAAATATTCAAGAGTCAAGGGCCATAAAGACAATCACACAAGAAGGAGCCTGTCTTATCTGGAAGGAAACATAACTGAGGTTTCAGATCATGGAAAGCATAAACATTATGTATGGAACTGCTGTGAAATATTATACAGCATCCAAAACTGTCATCCCTCTTTTTGTAAGTGTACCGAACGTGAGGTTGGGCAAGTGCTTCTATTTTTTCCGTCTGACAAAATGACTCTTGTTCTTGTTTGTAATGAGGGATAGAGCACCAATGAAACTAAAAACCTGATATTTAAGCTTTCTTTTAAACCATGGGCCAGCTAAATTTAGGTTCCCTCAGAAATCCCTGTGGAAGAGTCTAGAGACCCAGGCTTCTAAACAGTAGAGTGTTGTGTAAAAGTTGACTATTGCTAAGCACATCTCCTAGGAAAAATAGTTAGGATCAAGACTTGCTTTTCAGACTTCTTAAGGAGTAGGCAATATCTAGGCAGCAATCTGTCTGGACTGCATAACCTCCACGTAACAGTGGAGTTTAACAAGGGCTATGCACCTATCTCCCCAGAGATTGGACACTCCTGATCATTCATGGACACCTTGATTCAGGCACCCAGGAATCATCTGAGCAATTCCAGAACAGGTGTGACTGTACCTGGGTAGTGGGGCAGAGCTGAAATGTAGGCAAAGTTTAGAGCAGTTTTAGGTAATTATGCCCCAAAATTGATTTAAAGGGCTTTTATATCATGTAAAGCAGAAGTCTTTTTTCTTCTGTGTTCATCTCGGGTTTTTTCCATTTCAACTTTCTTTGATTGCTTGTTGTGTGAAACCACACATTTAGCTTAGTGTTCTTCTAATCACTTTATCAGTGTATCCATTTTTAGCTGACAAGATTTCTAGGTTTTTAAAAGATCAAAGGCATCTCTTTCCATCAATTAAGGAATCATTCCCAATGTGTGGCTTGAACAAAATACAGCTCCCGCAGACACTTCTTTTCAGCTCATATCATCGTGTGTTATGTATCATCATTCTTTTTAAAAAGTATCATCTTTCATAGATGTTGTCTTATTTCTTAGAAAACAAAATCCAAGCTTAACTGGCTGGGCTACCACATATTCCCATTCCACAGCTGAACTTTAACCAGAAATACTCTCTAGTGAGCACACACAGTTTCTTTAGGCTCACATACAGATACTTTTTCCTAAGCTTTTTGATTCCACACATTACTGCTACATTTGTTTTATCCCTCCAGAAAAACGTCTCTGTATAGTTCTCTCAGCTTTTTGTAGCCCTTTGAGACGAGATAAATGTGAAAAAGCACTGACCATCTACAGGGCTGATTGTTTCCTGTAAGAGATTATCCACTAAAAGCTCAGAAAGGAAGAATGAATAATTTCTTACTCTGCAGTAAGTGAAATTATATAAGAAGATGTTGCCATGATTTGCACTGTCAGCTCACTGATGTGGAGGCCTCTCCTACATCTCTTGTTAATGAAGAACTGTTTGTTGGGGCTGCTCCATCTCCGATTAGCCCCACATTAAAAGTTATTTGCTAGAGCCTCCAATGGAATACACCAGATGTTGGAGTCCATGAGTACATCAGGGAAGAATTAGAGGCTCACTTCATGGTAACTAGAGCAAAAAGTATTAAAAATAGGAGACAAAAGCAGCTGTCACACAGTAGAGACAGCAAGATGACAGATACAGACATTTCTTTATCCAGCCAAGAAAGGTGCAGCAAAGAATGCAAGAGTGGCTTGACCAGCCTTCTTACAAGCATTTGGGACGATCACAGTATCTAAAATAAACACAGGATTGAGCAGTGTAATGCTTAAATTTTGTCGTAGCAAACCTTAGTTTCTGTTTTGAATGCTGATAGAAAGAAAACTGAAGACTTTGAGAAATAGTGCTTACACTGACTTGTGCAGGCCTCAAGTTCTTAAAAAGCAAGGAAGTACTCTGTTCAAATATTGGAGAGAAGAAGATATGGCAGTTGGAAATCCTCTTGCAAGTTTATGCTAGTCACATAGTAAAGTCACAGCAAGTTTATGCTAGTCACAGCAAGCAAGAAGGTGAGAGGAGCAGTGGCAGATCCTAGCAGCAGAGGGCAGCCAGTAAGGAAGGCCATCTCCAGCTGGTGGGCTGAGGGCATAGGAAGTCAACTGATGAGTGCTCACAGATGAAGAGTGCCCAGAGTGAATGTTGCCTTGAGAAGGCTGTCAGAAATCCCATTAAAAAGTCATTAATATTTAGAGAGAAAAAAAGGATGTTATGCCTACACATATGGGACACAAGGATGCTTTGGGAGCGTACAGTGCCTGCTAGCTTCTATTTGGCTGAAAGATGCCAGGTCTTGTGTACCTACCTGAATGACAGATGCCCACAGTGTGATTCTTGTCGGTTAACTAGCCAATCTTTTCTACATAAGTAGCACTTAACTTTTCAGTCCTGCGGCATACCTGGCTTACTTTATGCTATAATATAAATCTTACTTCCACAGTAAACGTTCAGTGAATGTCAACACTGTCATTACAAYGGGACATAAAGACAAAGATATTCTTAGTCCCATCCATTTATTCTGTGATTTGTGATCCATCTCAACAGTACAGAAAGATGTTTAGCTATGCTTTCCCTCCGAATTGCGTGTCCCTTTGGGGTAATCTCATTCACATGCCAATTCCCTACTACATGCATCACTGTCCAACCTCACTTGCCGTGAGACTGAGTGTGATTGATCTGAACTCTGGGAATTCAGGTGGGATACTCAAGCATATTATCTGTATGCCAGCTGATGGTAAGATGAGCTGGCATGCTGGTTTATTGTAATTGGCAGAACTCAAGGAAGATTATATTGACATGTAGACATAATACTGATCAACACTCTTGTGTCTGCACAACAAAGAAATGCAAAATGAGATCCTCAGGGATACTGAATACATTTTGACAGTCAAAAAGCTTAATAAATCAAGAGTGAATTAACTGTAGGTGAATTCAGCATTTCTCTAAAAAGCAAAGTGTATTTTTAGAATTTGTTTGCAGAAAGATAAGRAGAAAGAATACAAAGAATACTGCTCTCAATCATGTAGTTAGCATAATTCTCTCAAAAATGTACTCAATTTGATACATTCAAAGCATCTTTGTAATTCTATGCCTAATAAAAAAAATGCATGTAGCCAGCTATGAAAAAGAACATTGAGTTAATAATCTTACTTAGAATGACTCARTATAAAATTTTACTAATACAATACTTAATTGACAGGCAGGCGCTGTATTCAAAYCACATTCAAACCTGCATTTTTTTGGAAGATCTATAAACTTTTCCAGGTCTACAAAATGAATTAGCTCTAACTTTAAGAAATTAAGAATTGAGAGTATCAGAAACAAATGTAAAACACACCAAATGGTAGCTCTTGTAAGTGAARCACATCATCCAGCAACAGGGATGGCAGAAGTAGCTGCTCTTCTGTTTCTCCCAGAAAGCAGGAATTCCAAGTRGGAATTGAAAGATATCACTTCTGAAGGTAAAAGGATATGAAAATTAGACCCACACCTAAGGAGCACCCAGCCTAGTGCCCTCACTCCAACCAGAATAAGTAGAGGATGCTTAGGAAAGGAGTGTAAATAATAGGACAAGCGTGAAATGATCCTTCACCAGATATAAAAWCATCCAAACCCCTTGCAATTAGCAGTTTACAGATTTTTCTGTGCTGGARTTTTCTTCCAGGCCATTTTACTTAATAGTAAGCATTATTTTTTAATCATTTATTTGAATCATCTTGTGCTTTTGACATCCCCGATATACTGTACAAAATGGATTCCAAGGTTAAAAGCGGCATTATCTGAAAAAAAAAAAAAACTTTTTGTTTACAACTACAATGTAATAATCTCAAGATTGCTTCYTTATTCTCTGTATCATTCCTTGTTTTATTGACCTGTGTTGTATCCACCCAGCAGGTATAACACCTTTTTCCCACTGAAGATTACCAGTCTATATCATCTCTCTTCATAAGGGAGCTGTTCTTTACCTGTGACCGACTTCCTCTGCCCTCTCCAAACCATTTTTTCAATCTGTCACATTCTTTTTGAGATGGAAGCACCAGAAGAAACTGCAGTTTTAAAGATATTAGTGCTTCTGAATGACATAATGATGGTTTCTCCTTTATTCTCTATTCTTTCCCCAATGGTTAATATTCTGTTTCCTTTTTTTAAACGGGGTTACTGTTTTCAGAGCACTAACCACAAGGCCTGTAAGATCTCTTTCTTCAGGGGCAACGGTTGATTTAGAATTATTGTGTATGTAATTTTCCACATATTCTRTACTTAACACACCACCATTGAATTTCACCTGATGTTTTAACACATAGTACTGTGCTATYTTTCTTACAGCTTTTAACATTACATTTAGATTTGACATTCCTGCATAGTGTTGTATTGGCTCTGAATATTATCACCTCARTCTTCAACCTCTTCTTCATACCACTTTCAAATATGCTGAACAAAATAACCAATATGGTAAGGTCTCTTGATTTTGAAACTGACCACTTATTTCAGACTTTTATTTCCTATATTTTAATCATTCATCCAGAAGATACTATTCTTTCTTATCGCACAGCAGAGCCTTTATTGAAGAACTGTGTTAAAAGCTTTCTGAAAATGCCAGTATGCCGACTAGATCCCATTTATCTACATCGTCATTGACAGCTTCAATGACCTGCAGTAGATTTGTGAGGAATGGTTTTCCTCTACAAAAGCTGCACTGACCCTTCCCCAGTATATCATAATTAGCCATACGCCAGCTAATCCTAACGCTTCTTATTGCTTCCATCAGACTGCAAGAATGAACATCAGACTCGCTTGGTTGGTTTCCAGGACCATCCTTAAAGACTGGTGTCACACTTGCCACATTCTATTCCTATTCTACTAAGCAATTTACTGACTTAAAACAGTAGATTACAATCTGTAGCTACTAGTTCAGCAGCTTTATATCCAAATTCCTGTATGGTCATGGATGAATACCATCTGCCTGTGGTGGGTTTTACTATTCATTTCCTCAATTTCTTCTAAAACCTTTTCCACTGACACTTCAGTTGGAGTCAGTTCCTCAGAYTGAGCCCTGTGGTGAGCAGACCTTTTGGAGGAATTTTGTTGCCGTCCTCTTTAGTGAACAGTGATGCAAAGAATTCAGCTGACTTTCTTCTGTGGTCTCCTCTGCCTTACATCCGTTTGAGATCATCAGTTCTCTGTCAGCTCACTGACAGTGTCATGCACTGGTATGATTAGCTCTTACATTTTTTAGCRTTTTTATCCTCAAAATCTCTTTGTGGTTTATTGAAATTCTTGTTCTCTTCCGTTTTCCTGCTTGGAAGCAATCTCCATGAACACTTATGCCTAGGCTTCTATGTAGGATCTCTAAATTCTGCTTATCAGCTCTTAGGTTTACTTCACTTTTGTTCAGTGGGGATTGGCTGAGACCATAGAAAAGACACCAGCAAATTTCTTCTTCCTTTTTAACACTCTTTACTGTATCCCATCCATGAATGTAGTGGTGACAGTGCATGCTATTAGCATTATGCTACACTGAGTCATCCTGGCTGTATTAAAAAAAAAAAAAAAAGTTATGATATATCAATTAACTCCAGTAAGACGACGATTTTTGCTTTTATCTTTGACATGTTTAATTCCCATGTATATGGATTATTTTGCAGCAGTGCTGCTGGAGGCATTGCCTCTTCCATGGTACTGTAAGTCCCGTTTGCAGTTCTGTTAGCTGCCCACCGTTGCCAGCTCCTTTTCTCTCTCATGCACTCCTCATTCTCCTCGGACATCATGCGCACTTTCCAGTTTCCAAGCTTGCTGTCTGTAATAGCACTTTTAATATTTCTCCCTCTCTCTGGAAAAAGCAGAGGAAAAAAAGTTAGACCACCTGCTGAGGAGTGGCCTGAGAGCCATTTCTGCTCTGTGGCAGCTCAGCTCAGTCCGGTTGCTGTGGTCCCTCTTTTCTCCGTCCTGTACCTTCAGCTTTTCAGGCAGCYGGCCAGAGCTTTCTGCAGGCCCGCGGAGGCAGGCATTTCAGGWGATAAGGAGCAGCAGCTGCTCGGTGGCTTTCCTGCTTAAGCAACTGGTTAGCCATAGAAAAAGAGTTTGTGACTGAAAACTTCTGTGGGTGGTTGCTTCGAAAGAGGCATGGAGCACACTACTGTAATTTCCCCCCAAAGAAATACTATGTCTCTTACAGAGAAAGCCATGCTCAGATACCTAAAATACACTTGAGGGAGCCCAGAACTAGAAACACTGCATGGCTTTGCTCAGGCTACACATTGCACCTGGGATTTTGATGCAGTATGAATTCTTGGCTATGAGGAGAGCATAGCAACTATGCAGCCAATGCATAACTCACTCTGGGCAATGATATTAGTGCTTGACAGTACTTGGAAAATTACCAAAATGGATGCTCTGGAGTTGCTATTTTGTTCGATTTCCAAGCTCAGTCTCTCAGCCTTTTGGACTCATTAACAATAATAACAACAACAAATAATATGCAAAAWGTGTTTCAGTTATAAAAATAGAATGCCCATATAAAAAGAAATTAAGTGTAATTAATTTCTTTCCTGAGGTTTAATTACAAAATGCATTAATAAAATGACAGATAGCAATGCCCTCTGCACAAATCATTTGAGGCTGCTTTTATCATTAGAGTTCCTCRTTTAACATAGAATGAAAACATGCATATGCAATTAATTTCATTTGGTGCAAAGTGGTACTGTGTACCTGTTTAGAGACCGTTCCTCGCACACTAACAGAGACGAGTGTACACAATGCTATCATCAATCATTTAAAAGTACATTTTTGACAAGGAAAAAACTCTTCRCTACGTTAAAGCTGTATATATTTCCTTCTGATTTTGTCTGCTTCTGAAATTCTGTTTGTATGTACCGATTRGCATTTTTAACAAGACAGATACTAATTACTACAAAATATGGGCAGAACAAAGAGTCTGCAGCAAAACTCACATGTGCTAGAGGCACTTTATTCTAATGATTCAGGGAAGCTTTACAATTTTCTTTCTAATTAACCTATCAATAGTCATGTCACTTAAACACTCCTTAGGAATATTATCTTCTCATTATTGCCAGAAAACATGCTGCCCAATTTTATAGCTCAGTTGTTCTTACGCATGGATGGAGAATCTGAATTAACTTGAACTGAAACAGACTTTTTTAAGAGACATTTCCCATACACCCAAACTACTTTCATAATTACATTTAAATCATTAATATTCAACTTTAAAAGCGTTAAGGGAAAAAGAAGCATTCAGTGTTTACTTTGCACTTGCACATTTTAAGTATATARCAGAGAAGCTTTCTCTTTATTGAATGCCATCGGGTCAGTAGGAGAAGTGGTGGATTTGGACAGGCATTTATCTCGAACGGCGCTGAAAACGTTGCCAGGGCCACGCTCCGTGGGAAGAAGGGAACACAACGCGAAATTAATGCGGGCAAAAGTTGCCGGCTGCGCAGGCTGCGTCCGTCCCGAATGGACGCGGCAGCCACGCGGGCTTCGCGGAGGGGCCGGCGGGGCGGCGGGGCAGCCAGCTGCAGGGCGCTGCCGCCGCGCGCTCCTGCCCCACCGCGGCCACGAGCCCCGCGGCGGGCTGCCCGCGGCGCAGCTCCGCGGAGGAAGGCTTGTTCTGCAAAGCTGGAGGCAGTCTGGGGCTGTGTCGGGCTRAAATACTGGCTTTCAAGGGTTTCGCTCTCAAGCCTATTCTGCGCTGCTCGTGGATTTAGAGGTTGGCAGTCGGGATGCGCTTGTCCTCGCAGGCTAGCGTGCAAAAATTGCGCCTGCGCGGCGAGGGAGCTGAAGGTGTAATTTTAGGGATGGCTAATTCTCCAGGCACTGGGAATTATTTTTTATGCCAATTTCTTGACCAAAGATGAAATCTACCATTATGAAGTGACAGAGAAACTGAATGCCATGGCAAATGATGTTGCTATATTAATGTACATCTTTTAAAATAGTCTGTTGTTTCATGCAAAAAGCTGTATGTCTTCAGGCAAGGCAGCTTGCTGAAATGCCTCTTAAAAATAATGGTCTGATACTCAAATGGGTCACTTTCCACGAAAGGAGCTAATGCCACAGGATCATACCCAGTAAAAGATTTAGATATCCAAAATGTGATGCTGCAACACCTGTTTGGCAGCTGATGCCTGTTAGATGCAGAAGGAAGATTAAATGTGTCAGAATGACATCCGAGCAGTATGCAAGGAAAACAAAAAAGGCAAYAAGAAAAGGTAACATAAACGCATTAAAATATGGAGAAAACAAAGTATAGGTCCGTCACTTTACTGAGGGTGCTGAGAAAGTTCAGAAAAAAAAATGTATACTTACTATATCAGTCCCACAAAAAGAAATGAGCATAGCTCAGAAAAAGGAGAAAACTACCTCAAAAAGATTTAGATTCAAGTCAGCTGGATCTGCTAATGTTCATGTATGCTCAGTGACCTAGTAAAAGTAATTTCTAGGTGACTAGTAATTATCTCCAAGAACTCATGGAGTACAAGAAAGTTAGTAGCAGACTACAGAAAAGTGAACATATCCCCTATTTTCAAAACAGAATAAAATAGACAAGTTCATTTAACTTTTATTCTCAGAAACGATGTGACTTGTTATCAAAGAAACCCCACCAACACAGAAGCCATGAAAAACATCTTCTCATATCAATCTAATTTTCCTTTTTTATTTCTATATTTGGTTTTTATTTCTTAGTAGAAATAAGGGAAGGAATAGTTATGAGGCACCTTATTTTTTTAACTTTCATAACTATCTTGTATGAAATTCGAGATAGGGAATTTAATGTGGTTACTGAAAATAATCACTCTCAAAGAAGGCTCTGAATGGTTTGCTGTTGAACTGGCATTACAAGTATGAAATTACAGATGTGGTTCTAAGAAGCCTGTGATGAAACCAGCTCAATTCGATAATTTCATTATTAATTGGAGACCTATTGATAAATAATAGAATAAAAATTGTTAACACCAAGGTGCTACTATTCACAGAATACTCAAAAGCACTTTGAGGAACTGACTTAGATTTCAAAATTAACTTTTCATATTGAAGCAATCACCATGGTAAAATCCACTGAAGTGCACTGTGCTAGGTTAAGGGCAGAGAAATCAGCTGTGCAATTTCATGTGGGGAATAATTATCTAGACACTAACATTGAGGGTAAGGAAAGAATGCAGAAGAGAAATACAGAGAAAAATTGATCTGTGAAACAAAACTAAAGGAATGAACTTTTGAACCTGAAAGAGAGCAACGTGGACACAAGATAACAGCAGTCTTGTTTAGAAAAATGGTTAGTAAATGCAATTATAGCAGTCAGTTTTTTTCCGTATGCACTTTGGGAAAGAAGAGTTCATCAGTGTCCAGTGACTGGACAAGAGGGAATGGGCACAAACTGAAATACAGGAAATTCCACTTAAACGTGAGAAGAAATGTGTTTACAGTGAGGGTGGTCRAACACTAGATCAGGTTGTCCGGAAAGGTTGGGGAGGTTCCATCCGTGGAGATGCTCAAAACCCGACTGGACACGGCCCCAAGCAACCGGCTCCAGGCAACCTGACTTGAGCGGGGAGTCGGACTAGAGGACCTCCGGAGGTCCCTGCCAACCTCAACCATTCTGTGATTCCAGCATGATCACAATTTGCAGCAGAAAAATACATAGTATGGCTATGAAATTAAACTAATCTGAGGAGGCTAAGGAATCCCTTTCAATGGATGTTAAACAAGTTTTTATTACAGATGGTCTGGATATAATTGCTCCTGTCACACTGCAAGGAATTGGGTTCTTTCAAGGCCTGTTTCTTCTGTTACCCTTACCTTGTCCTTACCTCTGGCCTCACCTGAGTGTATCTTCTGMACGTGGGCATATCCAGGCTCTTCTTAAACAACCACTGGAGTTAAAAAAGATGGAAATACTTCTAGAGCAAAACCCCAGTGAATGACCTACACTAGCAATGTGTGCAGGAGTGTGTATAAGGTCTGTCTTCCAAGTAAACATGAAGGAAGGTCAAGGGTCTCAAAAGAAAGCTGTGGTTTGTGACAGACCTATTGCTTTCTGAAATAGCTGAGCAGAGAGAGACAGAGAGACAGAGCGAGAGCGAGAGAGTGCTTTAAGCCTGGACCTAGGGAAAGTATATAGCATGATTTCATCCCATATTAAACATCAGAGAATCCACATGATGAGGGGAAGGGAAGGTTAGAAATGCTTAACTGCAGAAAAAGCAAGAATAGGAAGTCATACCTTGTTAGACACAAGGGAAAGCACTCCTTGGTCAAGGTTTCTCTTTTGTACGAATTCCCCAGATAAAAGAGTGCAAGGTCTAATTGATGTTTTTCTCAAAGTAAGAGTGCTTGTAACATTCATCTTCCACAYTGCTTTTCTTAATCTAATCAGAGCTGAGCCTGTGCTGCAAATGCAGTCTAATTCAGTTATACATCAGCCAGCCACAAGACACAAATGCATAGAAAACAGTCAACTCACTGCTCCTGCAACGTTTCTTTTAAAGCCAGTCTCAAACCTTGTAATGTAGACTTTTTGAGAATTTTTCAGAACTTCTCCCTCACTCACTCATATAACCAAGACATTTGGCTTTTGTAAGTTTTCCAAAGTTATTTATGCGTAAGATTTTATATTAAAAAAGGAAATACCAAATCAGCTACATGCTGCCTATAGAGAAAAAAAAAATAATCCACTGAAATACAGAAAAGGTTATTTTAATACAAGAAACTTCCTGCATAATGACCAAGAAGAACAGAAGAAAAGCAGACAGCAAGGGAAAAATGTGACATTAACTTAACCTTTTTACATATTAAACTGTATTAAAATCTCTTTCTATCTTTCTGCTCAGGAGTGCAGAGGATTTTATTTGCAGGATTGTGTGTGCTCTGARCAGCTTTCATCAGTACTCATTTTAAAGACTATTTATCAAGGAGTGTTAAAAACACCTCCTTCTTTTGATCTAATCTGGCACTTCTCTCAAAACATGCTAACAAGATCATTTTATGTACCTTCTATAAAACCTGGTACATCCAGGCAACAYGGCACAAAAAAGAGCTGTCTTTAAGGCTTTGGAATTTTTCAGTATACTTTCATATGTGTTTAGCCTGGCCTGGCAAATTACATTTCAACTCTTCTTCCAGGATTTAATTGCTTTATGACATTTAGAAGCGGTTTTACCCAGATAGGTTGAATTTGTTTTGTATTTTGTCTTAGCAGTAGTCTTGTGGGGAAGGTGCTGTAAATCCATCTTCTGTCTTTGTGCTGCAGAAGTGGTAGAGAGAGTTTCTGCTTTGGCCCTGGTGTTTGCAGGGACCCATTCTGCCAAYGTCTCCAAAGGCTCAGCCATCAGGATAACGCAAACAGCCCCATCCAGCCAARCCCAGGGAGATGTTTGCGTAACCAAAGAGCACCTGCACAGCCTGCCAGTGCAGCCTGTAGGTCATCATTAGAGTCTGAAAGTGCATATTGCACAGTACAGGACAGCTAAATGCATTTCTCTGAGCAGAGAAAAACCTCTCAGAAAGAAATTCGCATTGCAGAAGTACAGCTTTTCTCCTCAAAATAATCACTTTTTTTTTCCTCTACTGCTCAGTGTACAGCATTTATAAAGCTGGGCTGAGAGGTTTTATTCAGATCAATGGCTTTTTAGTTAAGTAAAGTCCTGGAATAGAATGCTTTTAGTATCCTGGGAGAGTACTGAAAATAGGCTGCAACTCCTATTGACAAGGTATGAATTCCTATTGAAAAAACACTGCTTATAATGCTTTTAGTAGCGTTCTTTCCATCTTTGAGCAAAAGTAGAAACTAGATGACTTCTTGACATCCCTTCTAGTTTTCTTTGATGCCATGAGTCTTGTTGACACTTCATACTATGCACATTTATTTAGTAAATACTATATTTCAGACTCAGAAAGGTAGGAAAGCYCTGAAGAAATGCACTTCTAGTTGACAGAAGTACAATAGTTACAAAGAAAACACAAAACGCAAAACATTTCAATGTCCAAGGCTAGCAAAGAGCTGGTTTTGTCAGGTCAGGCTTGCAAGATGAAAAGGAAGTGCCWGTCATCACAGTCTCTTTAAAAGCCTTTCTACGATGGATGCAGTAGTGCTATGTTAAGGTGTTGGCTAAGCACTGATCCTCCCATGGTGAGGTAGCCATAGATGCAGGCCAAGACTGGTGTGATCCTACTGAGCAGATGTGCTCCTCTGGCACGGACAAATGTACTCCCTGAGCCTGCCTCGRTGGGCTCCTCGTGCTTCCCTCGCAGTACTGCTCAGCAGGACCCCACTGGGCTCCTCAGGCTCTCCTCGCAGCCCCGTCACCAGGAAATCAGCCCTGGGTCTGGGCTCCCACTGGGGTTGTCCCCTGATGCACCTTCCTTAGAGGCTTTGCCAGTGCAGCTGCAAAACATTACCTCTGAAGGCTCTTGTATTGCTAGTTCAGTGCTCACCTGTCACTTCACTGTGTTGCTGATTTAACTGCTTTGCCAAACAAGTGGGTGGTAGCAATATTCCAGCATCAAACAAGCTGTACAGCTGTTGYTTCCTACATATTCTCTCTGCCGTGCTGGCCAGCTGCAGTGAAAAGTAATCACTCCCCTCTTCATTGAGAAGGTTACTAGCATCTACAGCCAGCTCTCTCACTAAGACGAAGGTAATAGATGAGCAGAACTGAACCATCAGTGTAGGAGACAAAACTGGGAGGAAAATAAGAATAGAAGGCAAGATACAGACATCAATGCCGCAATTTACAGCTGTAGAAATAGAGGTAGAAAAATAATAATGAATCTAACTTGGACTGGGGAGCCAGCTGGGAGATCAGTGGCAGCAATCTGTAATGAGAGGTCTGGAGAGGAGATCACTCCTCTAACTGGTTGCCTCAGCCTTGGGCTGTGCTTGCTTGGAGAAAGAAATATGTACGGATACATAGCTCAAAAGGTGCTCTCRCAGGAACTCTTAACAAATCTGCTTGATCTGTGCAATGACTGTCATAGCTACTAACATTTCCTTGTTTAATAGTTTTCTTCATAATAGCTCTTAATTTAGTATGACAYGATGCTACCAAGATTTAGATATTGAAATGATGGACCTGGGTAATAATACTATGAACCTCTCTTTTCCATATGAAAACAGCAAATCAAATGCAGCAACAGACTTTTCAGGCCTATGCAATACTGTAAGTTAAAGAGTAGCACAGATAATGTGTTTCCAGTGATTCCAACATATCAAGCAATTCAAAAGACATGAGACAAGTTACAAATGGATTACACTGATTTTAGCAGAAGATTAGCAGTATTTGATGTACCACACTCAGAATCCATTTTGGACGTTATTTAATCTGCCAGTAATATCCCTCAGACAGACAGGAACAAATTTACCTTGATGTGTCTGTCTGTCATTCAAGTCACCTGTGATCCATTGACTATGTCTCTTTCTGAAACAATCATTTTACTGCAATTTTATCTGACTCAATATTCTTCTTACCTGACAGGTAGGAGATCAAATAATTGAAATCAATGGAGAAAGCACAAGGGACATGACACATGCCAGAGCGATAGAGCTAATCAAGTCTGGTGGCAGGAGAGTGCGACTGTTGTTGAAACGTGGAACAGGCCAGGTCCCAGAATATGGTGGGTTTTCATCCTTATATTTTTCCATGTGCATGAACCTATATAAATTAATTATGTTGCTTTTGTGCTAAGTAGCAATTGTAGATTTATATGTTGTAATGTGCTGGGACACATTAAGTATGGACTTAAGTGCTTACCTGATTACAAGTGAACTTATTCACATGCTTAAGTGCTTTCTTGACTCAAGGCCATACATGTGCACATCACTGTCCTCTACTACCCTTCTGACTGAGGCAATGGCTTATAACACGGGCATTGGAGGAAGCACTTTGAACTCTATAGGGGCATCTCTGAGTGTGCTGGGAGTTGCTGATACATTCATAAACTGTGCTGATTTCCATTTATTGGTACTTCTCTGCACATTTTGAATCACAGTAGCTAATCTTGTTGCTATAAAATTCAGTGGCTCAGGACTAAACTCAGAGCATTAACATTAGAGCGTTTCTTTGGCATCTTTGCCATTACGTTATCTCAGACAATTTACACAGATGATAAAGCAGAAGCCAACTCTGAATAAAAAGGAGACCACTCATTCTAGTGAGAAAACATGATCCGCTCATCTTATGTTTTATTTCAAGAGGACTTCTGGGACTTCCAGCATCATTTCCCATGAGCATCAGAAATTGCAGTAGCATATGCAAACACAAAGTAATACTTAGTCTTAAATGTAAGTTCAGCTCTTTATTATCAACATAAATTCATTATCTTTGTTGTAGACAGTAAAGTCAGCACCACTGAAAGTCAGCATTTTTCCAGCTGTGGCTATATGTGATAACTACATCATTTTCTCCTCTAAACTACAACCAATTCTCTGGCTGAGGGAATGCTTGGGATAGTATGTTGGGTTGCTACGAACAGTCAGGCATTTCTGAATAAGGGCAGCAAGGATGGCTTATAGCATGCTCAGTCTTGGTGATTTCAGCTTCTAATGATAATGATAATTTGGTAATTAGACATTTTATAGCAATTTTAACCAACATATAATCCTTTCAAAGAGACCTCCAAGAGACATCCAGATTATCTTCAAAACTTTTGGAGAGAGAGATGCAGCATTTTTCAAGAAAGAATAAGACAAAGACTGATTTAGCAGTAGTAATCTTCCTCAAATAGCAGAACCACAGACAGGCAGTTCTCTAGTACCTCGGAAAACAGTTTAATCTAATGGGCTCATTGGAGACTGCTAAGTGCAGAGGATCAATTCCTGAATCGATCACAATTCTGAGTCATTCAGAATCTGACTTCCTTAAGGTCCGCATTCTGGATGGCACTTAAACCTAGGCTTGCTGGAGATTTCATAAGTAGRCTTCCTTAAAAAATTTTATTTATTCCAGGAGAATAAGAAAATGCAAATAGATATAATAAATGTCCAGTGTAAAAGATGTAAAAAATGTCCAGTGTAAAGAGCATGCATTGTTTTAGGAAAACAAATGTGCACAAACCTTCCCCAGAAGGTTCCCTTCTCCAGAAAACACCTAGGTAGGAAATATAGATGAACTGCTATAAAACCAAGCACAAACAGTTAGCAATAACAGAAAGAAACAAGACTATTTTACAGGACCGTTTAAAACAGTTCTTGGAAAGTTGGCTGGAATTGTTAGAGGAAAGACTATATACAAAAGCAGATTATTGCGATATGAAAGTTGCTATAAAGAAGTGCCATTTAGTCAGATCATTTTCCTAAACATATCCCCAACTTACAGGTCTGTAAAGGAGAACTAAATAACTGCTGGAAACCCATGTTTTCCTACAGAACAGTAGCTAAATAGCAGTAAAATAATTCAGGAATTACTTCATTAGGTACACACAATCTACAAAGAGCGTCACAGCAAAGGACAGCATTCAAATACCTGCTTTTCTTAATATAATTATTACACTATCAGACAAAAGAAGTTAATACTCTATCCAGTCTGTAAGCAGAATGGAAACAAAATAAAGATGCCTGTTGAAATTAGCTGGGTATTAAACTCCTCCCTAGGTAATTTCCCAAAGCAATGAGAAATATTCTAAGAACAAACAGAAGATGCACACAAAAAACAGAAATTAACAAATAGAAATAAGACTGAAGGGCGCTTTTCGAGAAGTCCACAATCTCGGAGATAAATCAGCACGTTGCAAAGAACCCTTGCCAGAATAGCAGTGGAAGAAGCCCCTGGAAAGAATGTCCTCTCCACGTAGTGTAAATGAATCCAGAGAAGATCGTGTCAGTAAGCTCAAGGATGGAGTAGTACTGGGGTCATCTGACAAACTAGTCAATATTTAATACTGCCTTCTTCATCCCACCAGAATTACATGATTGGGATGTAACCAGACTATTGAGAATTTCCTTTATTGGAAAAAAAATCATCCTGTTTTTTGATTTTAGCAAATACATGTCAGAAATATTTCTTGGTCTCATCACAGCATGTCCAGCCCTGTGGATCATCAGTGGCAGGAGACTTAGTTTTATACTGAAATAAAAGATGGGCAGGCTGAGTTGGTCTGTGGATTCCAGCAACAGTGTGGAGCAGGAGCCTGGGAAGAATAGAAAAACAGGAAAGGGTGTCAGGGCTCTTTCTCTGATATTCTCTCCCAGTCTTCAACAAGGGAAAGGTCAGGGACTTCTCAGGACAGCTGTATAACTCTGTGTTTAAAGACCTTTTGGACAGCAGTAGCATTCAGAGTCACAGCATTAAGGAAAATGAGGCTTAAACCAAGGGGCCAAACAAGGACTAGGTTACTGTGTTCTAGTCATCAACGTTTTGAATTTCCTTATGCAATGCAATCAATTTTATTTTAATTCCAGCCCTTAATTGCAGAGGCATTATTCTGTTAGTGCAAACCATGTCAGTATATCATTAAGTACAAGAGATATCAACATTCAAATGATTAAGTGATTGACACTAATAAAATCGTTTTTTAATTAATGAAATATCATCAATTATAAGAAAGAAAAGAATATGYATCAAAAAAAAAAGGAAGTACTCTGTGAGAAACTTAAAGCAGGCTCCTGAGAAGCTGTAAATCTACTGAACATGTGATGTCAGCTTGTGCCGAGTGCAAATCGGTCTCTGAGTACGTCTCAGCCAGTTCTGGCTGAGCTGAGCCACTATTTAAACCGAGGGGAAGGAAAAAAAAGGTGTGATGCAAATACATCATTTACCTCAACTCCAGCTGCTGCATTCACTTGAAAACAATTTCTACCACACTCCAGAGAGAAAAATCCCCGTGCAGGCAGAAAYCCCAAGGTAACGTGTGCTGCTCTATCAGAGTATCTGTGAAGGGGCGAGGACATGATTAGTGCTCGAAATCTGCAGCTGCTTTCACGGCAGGGTACATTGAAAGAAGCTTAGAAAGCAGATGTTTTATCACCCGGACTGAGCCCGCTGGCTGGGGATAGGGCCGCCGGAGGAGCTGCCCTTCCCCAGCTCGGCTGAGGCCCGGAGAGCATCAGCAGCGTGTTGGCCAGCAGGGCTCTCCAACGCGTCCTGTCCGCAGCGAGAGCCTTGTTTCACTGTGCAAGAAAGCTGGAAGTGCTGCCGCGGCTCCAGGTCCTCGGTGCCCGGGGGACTCCTGCCGGAGGGCCGAGAGCGCGCGCGCCTCGCGAGGTGCGAAAGCAGCAGCCACCGCTGCGGCACCGCGCGCGCCGCGGCCCTCCGTTCGGGGCAGTTCCGCTAAAATCGCAGACCAAGACTTTTCTTAAAACGGCTGCCCGATCCCGTATTTATACACGTGTCTAAGAGGCTGTTGACCCCAGCAGGAGCTGCTGGGCGCACARCGCTTCTCAAAATCGGCCTGCTTGCACGGTGGGAGCCTAATTATAGACTCGCGTATTTGTCRGGCCCTCGCCGTAGCTGTACAAACGCGTCTATATTGTGCAGCCAAGCTCTGGGATAAAGAGGCATCCCTACAGGCAGAATGCGTGAGAACTGTTCCCCAAATCTAAAAATAATAACGTGGAACGTTAAATAACGCTAACGAACCACAGTCACTCTATCCAGCACCAGGCTCTGCAAAAGGTGAGTTAATGCTAATGAGGGACCAGCCCCAGGAAGCTACAGTTTTCTCTGGGAACCAACATTTTTGAAAAATATCTATGTAGGAAAATCTCCAGGAAAACCTCTGATGTTTCATTCTTAGTCCCAGCAGTCCTGGCAGCTCATCTCTGCTGGCTTACTGCTGCTAGCATTTCCTGGCTGGAGCTTTCATTTACACAAAGCTACATTAAAATACAGAAGTATTTAGAAGTATCTGAAATTARTGAATTTTATAACCAAATAATTACAAATAGGGCAAAAAGGTACTTTCCACTAAATGGAGTAATTAGAAACACATCCCCAGCTATTTCATGTTAGAAAACAATAGAGCCCAATAATTGAATTACGTTGTTGGAGAAATAGAAACCCATCAGCTGCTCGTGTTGTTTACAGAGATAGCGGAGCAGACACTGAGTTTTAATAGTCTTACGTGTTTAATCCTGTACTTTTAGTTTATTTCCTTTTTCTTCAGTTTGCCAGCACTTCCCAGTAATTGCACCAAACGCACAGCTTTTTAAATGGTGATTCGCCCCCGCTGTTTGCTGTACAAAGCAGCTCTTGCTTACCCCAAGCCCTCTGCCGCGCGTACGGGCTGCGAGGCAAAGGCGCCTGGCTCTCCCAGCGCGTTTCCTGATCCCGCGCGCTGCTGCTCCCCTTCGGCCGCTCAAAGCCAGCCATCAGGAGAGAAAAAAACTGGGCGTGAAATATTCTGGGCCAAAACTCCCGCCGCAAGTCAAAACTCGCTTGTAAATTCTGGAGGCTCCAGGCAGTTCCCGCCACGGTTTCGGAGCCCCTTTCCATGGCCGGCTCCTGGATGTGGCCTCGCACGCGTCGCTCCACCGCGTGCACCGGCCCGTGGAGCCGCGAGGAGCGCAGCTAGCAGGGCCTGGGGAGCAAGGAGCTCGTGGCTCATGCTTAGCCGGCGCTTTCTGGATTTACCCCTCAGCTGGCTGAGTTTCTTGAGTTTGATTTACCCTGCCATTGAGTTTGTTGCAAGATGAGTCTTGGGGTAGCACAAGTAGCTTTGCGAATTTTTGGAATCGTGATTCCACGTGATGCTAAATTACGTACAAAATTCACCCCATGGGTTTGTCACAAGCAGGCGATTTTAAAGAATAGATGTTCAAGATACATTTTGGGGTATTTACTGAAGATTTCTGTATGTAAAATGCAATGTTTCAGTACATGCAAAGCCATTGCTGGTTAACATGGAGAAGGCCCAAGCTCCGCAGCAGTAGCAAGTTTCTGAAGGGCACTGAAGAAACCCTCAGTTCATGTTTCAGCACTACTGCAGGGACGAAAACCACAAATGTCAGAGTCGATACCAATACAGGGCTTTTGCGTACCAGTGAATCAGCACAATTCTGAAATTCATTCAMTCCTTTGATTTTTACTTGTTGTGACTCCCCCAGAGAGCACCTCAAGATGTACTCCACACCCACAGCTCAGGTGACTCTAYTTCTTGAATACATATGTACAGTAGTCCAGTCATTCACTAATTTTTGGACTTACAGCATGCTTATTTGTCTTGGCTTTACAGATATACTTCTTTCCTGTTGCATATAAGCTTTTTAYGCAGTTATTCTAAACTTACTAAGAATTCTCTGCTCTAACAGTAGTAAAATATCTTTATGTCACTGGTTCTGTTAATTCTAATGATTGGTCCTAGGCTGTTCCTCCCCTTCCTTTAGGAATGGTACCTTCCAGTCTCTCCATGTGCATGAAAAGTGACAAGCATGGGTCCCCATATTTCTACTTATTGGGCCACCCTAAAGACACGGTTTGTAAACTCTGCATGTATATTATCTTTCTCTAATATGCTTTTATTTCTCACAACTGTCAATAGACTCTTTTCCAGCTTTTTCTGACACACAAGCTGGCTTAGTGGTTTCTACATTGTTGCGCTCTTCTTTCGTAACCGATTATCTAAGATATCAAAACACCTGTGCGTTTTACAAATGTATTTTAATCTCCTAAGTAATTAGTTATTCCCATGTTCCACTGCTTCTAGTGCAAGAAAYACAGCTAGCTATAGGCCTGCTATATATTGGCTTTTTTCTCATGACAAAAATTAATGCTATGGATACAACTTTTCAGGCAGAAAACCTTAAATTTTGAGGAGCCAAAGCCATGATTTCCCCTTACCTATGGAACCTGTCTTGCAAACRTATTAGTGATGTGAAGGTAGAGGTTATATGTTGATCTCAAATCATATTTATATGCAGCTTCTTGAAGAAATTACTAATGTAATATTGAAGATTTTTTTGAAAAACACTGTAATGGAATACTCATTTTTTAAACCCAGGGGCTATGCAGAAGTTACACATAGCACTTTGCACTTGATTTCAAGCTGTTTCCTTCATAAATCAGATCTTACTGCAAAGCCTGTTCACATACATCAAACGTAATATAGAATCATGCCCCAGAAACGATACCTGTAAAGGAAAGAAAAACTTTTTTTTTCCAATTTTTTTTTGATTCCTGTTGTCAGAGAAAACTCAAATGTTTTGAGATGCATTCAGTCTCAGGGCTGTTGACTTTGCACAATGAAATATATTTGCTATCATTATAAGGAAGTGGCAGGCCAGTCTCACGCGCTGAAGTAGCCAGACTGGAAATAGAAAGGAAGTTGTCCAAAAGTATCCTCTCAACCTCTGTGCTTTGAGTTAGCTCCTCCACTATGTCCTACATAAAATTCCTGCCCCCAACACCCAGGCTTAAACTGTATTTCAGTAASTTATCCATTGTGTGCTTGCAAATTGGGGTGCTCTGCTTGCTTGCTTGCAAGTATTTCCAGCTACAGCTTGTTTCCAACTTGCGTGTACAAGTAAGAATTTTCTAGATGCAGACTTGCCTCTATATATTGCTCATACAAAACTAGGCTCATCTAGGGGCCACCTGACACCTGGCACCAGTGCAGTGCAGTGGCATGTGCTGCACCCTGGCCTCTTTCAACRCCGCAGAAGCTCTGAGCCCTCCTAGCGACAGAGAAGTTTCTGCGCAGTGTAGAAATCTGAACTGCCCCATTCCTTGAACTCCTTCTCACCACGCTTCTGCTTTGCTGTCCTTAGCACTTGAAGAAAAGTAATTCAGAGAGATGAGATGGTTAGAAGTGTGTGCTAGGTAGTGGCATTAGGGGCAGTTTGCGGGTCTCAGTTGTCGAGCACAGGAAGCTCAGAGACCTACAGTTCCACCATAAGTGCTATGCATTTATAACCATAACTTTGTATTTGTCATCTTCACTTTTCCTCTTATAGCACGACAGAGGAAATAAATCTTTCTTCCTGAAATAAATAGCCATTTCCATCCTATACAAATACAGCTTGAGTCAGTTGTGCACAGTCCCTCAGCAGTGAATGCTGCTCTGATTATTTACTTGGCAGGGAGTTTTGGAACAAAACTTTTTTCCCAGTAAAGCTATATCCAGAAAAATCAAAAGTAATTTAGTTCGGGTTAACACCAAAAATCAAAATATTTTAATTGACAAAAAAGTACTATCGGGCCAAATAAAAATATGTGTGTACCATTGCAAAATGTTTCATTATCAGATATTTTTACAAAATAATTTTCAAATAAYGGGAATATTCTGAAGAGCCAGTTTTGCAATAGGGGCTTTTTCCAACAAAAATGTCTGGGTTACCCACATAATCAAAAGACATAYCACCTAGGTTCTAACATACCTTAGGAGAGGCTCCTCACCATAACAATATAGGACAGTCTGTTGAGTCTGTATTTCTCTTGTAGGAATTATTCCATTTTGTATAAACAGTTATTCACTAAAAAAATGATCAATGGTCTTATCTGAAGTTAGATATAGCACAAGAGAGATGCAGGTTCTAGAATGTGATTTAGAAAGCACACCCACAGGAAGGGATATCTGGCTAAATTCTGTGCTACGTTCCTGTGCACCATGAGTTTGGTAGGCTTAATCAGTGACCATTTAAACTTTCAAAAATACCTGGAAAATGGGAGCTTATATTATGTTTTTGTTGTATGTATGCAGCTAAAGATTTCGAAACTCCAAACTGCAGTTTTCTAGTTCTTCAATTCTGTTAGTACCTCTAAAGTTCTCGTATTTGTATAACAATCACCTTCTGGGCATCTTGGCCTATATATTTAAGCCAGATACACCTATCTGTATGGAGTACCAATCAGATAATCTGATTCATCCTATTTTTAATGCTCATTTTTATAAATCTCTAGAGCTGAGTTTGACTGTTATTCAGAATTTGAACTATATCTGCTATATCATTCATCTGATGTGAGAGCAAAAATCAATAGTCATTTTGGAAAAGTGCCCTTTCCTTCTGTGACCACCTTGATGGAACTGAGAACATTCATTCATATTCATGCTGCATTTGCAATACCACCCTCTTATTTTTAGCAATATCAACTTAATTTCAGAAGCCTGTGGTGTGTAAAAAGTAATAAAAAAAATTAAAAAGGGAGTAACTAAATGAATCAAAATACTGGTTAATAAAATTAGTCTAAAACCATTTTGAACCAATTTGAATATGAGCTCCCAAAGGTTCTGGCTGTTTTATTGCTATGGGTAAAAACTATTCAAGGACAAAACTGAATATTAAAATTTGTTTTACAAACACATCCATAGCATTTAATAAATATGTAGCARCTGGCAGGAAAGTAGAACATGCTTCTGTTAAAACACAGGGTATGTAWGAGTATGGACATATGGGTGTGTATACATACTTCTGTCTGCAAATTTCTGTTTTAAAAGAGATAGTGACCTTTTGTATAGGTATCCCTTGATACTGAAATAGAAACACCATTTTGAAAAAGAGGCAGACAGACAAGAAGACTTTCTGAGTCTTTTTAAGCTTCTAGTGAAGAGATACCATAGCCTTACTTTTTGAATGTGGAAATACTGAGTCCATTCCATACTCCTAAATGCTGCTTTTGCAATAAACCCCCAGTGACCTTGGCCAGACCAGCTRAATTCTTAAACCCACTCTTCCACATCTGTATAATGGGGATAGTAATATTTACTTACTAACTCATGAGAGTGTTATGATGATAAATTATTTAATGCTTGAAAAGCACTTTGAAGATTAAAATTCCTAGTCGACTACTCAACATTATTATTAAAGCAGAACCTCACTAATCCACGTGCATTATAATCCATACCAAAATTGGCAGTGTGTCCCCAACTCTGAGCAAAGATTTAATAATAAGGCAGTTGAGCAAGTTCTCTTATTATGAAGGCTTAATTACTTTTACATAATATACCAGAGTAGTTTTACTAATATAGTGTAATGTGTAGATAATTACAGCTGAAATACAGTGTCTAAAATAGATGAACAAACATTATCCTTGGTTTTGTTCATGTAAACTGGCAAGCAGACTTAACAACCAAAGAAGGGAAAAATCCCACACCTGAATCTTTTTCTAACCTTTTCTTTGTGGCTTCCTATACTCGTATTCAGAAGTTAAGCACCCAAGATAAAGGGCCTGAAGGAACACAGCCATTGCTCCTGGTCTCCCCTGAATCCATTTCTTCCTTCTTGTAACCCAGAGAAATGAGAAAAAAACTGGCATCTGGTGACACTTGCTGTGTCTTTGCACATTGCCATGGGAACTCAAGCCAAAAGGGAGTTTTTCTGATAGTATCTAGTCTCCTGCTGCTGAAGCCTACCATGTCCTAAAAACCCTCTCCTRCCAGTCATTCTTCAGTCCCTCTCATCCATAACGTAACAACAGGTCCCCCAGTTGGCAGCCAGAAGGTGTGTTCCCAGTCCGCGTTGGCCTCCCTGCACTGGTGATGCTCCAGTGTGATGTTAGTCTTGCAATACAGATCTCCATAGTTAAGGGAACAGCGTTATTCCTGCTGCCTCGTCCATTGATTCTCATAGCAAAGGTTATTCAGTAGCTTCTTTAATTGACAGACTTTAGGGTATCTAAAATCTATTCCACATCTCTTCAGCTGGGTGCAAGATTCCTATAGCAGCATGCATTTCTCCACCAGAGRGCAGATCCTCTTGTCTACATTTCTAAGTGAATTGTGATTTGCAGGGGTTAAACATCATACTGTGCAGAAGGACCCCAAAATGTTGTGGGTCCATCTCTGGCTTGAAGTAAATAAGAACATTACACCGAGTACCTCCAGATAAAGACTCCTTCTCTAAAATTCTCCACTGAACTTCGATACAGGGGCTTTGCATTTATTTAAGTGATYCATGTCATGAGGATGTAAAAAGACTGGCTTTTTAGCTAGCTTAAAATAATCCAGAAACAATGCTCAGCTCTTTTAGGGACAAAAGTACAACTATTAAAGTATAAGAAGTTGTATAAAAGCACAGYTACAAGCAATGAAGCTGCACAGGAAAAGCCTTGTCAGAGGTATGGCGCTATGATACCTAAGACTAAATTAAACTACCAGAGCCTCTTATGACTCTAGTCCTTGGCACCTAAAATTTGATGTGTCTAAGTGGCCAAATGGAGTGTGGTTTAAAAAAATATTCCAACCRTTAGAGAGGAGAAGGCAAGCTTTTTTCACAGAGGCAGCTACAGGCAGCAATGCAGTGCCCAGCTGATGCTCTATGGCCCAACAGCAAGCAGGGGTTAGGCGAGCTCTTGGCCTCTGTCAGATTTCTTATAGCTTGGGAAAAAAACAGAAAATAAAATGCAATTTTAAACATTAACAGTATGACTTAACTGCCACTCTCCAACTGATGTTTAACAAACATGACCGTAGAGCATATTATRTATTTCTTTAGCTACAGCAAACCAGAATTTTAAACATCTGGGTTTTCTAATGAGTACACGCAAACTGCACAATATTAAGAGCTGAATATTGCAACATTAGATTCGTTTATTCATTCACTTCCATCTCATTGCACAGTTTTCAGAAAAAAATTATCTCAGCATCCAAAGGATATCAGAGATGACKACAGACACTGCAGTAAGCCTGGTGCCTGGGTCAGCTCCGCACCTTCAGTACTCAGTGCCTTAGAGCCTAAAAAGAGTTTAYAGAGACATCTAATTCTGCAGCCARCTCCTGTCCTAGACAGGATTGGACCATATTCATGAGTTTTGTAAATGGTGATGCATTTAAGCCAAGTTACATGTATCGCTTAAGATCATGCTGAGATCTTAAACAAGAACTGTCAGCATTCAGCACTTGTCAGAAAAAAACTTTTAGCAGTATTTAATGTACAGTCAAAATGCTCTGAATTCATTAGCTGTTAACTGCATCTTATATATTATCTATATAGCCTCAATAATAACATCTACTTACTGACTAGTCAGGATGTGGTGYCTATTGTCAGCACCCATTTTAGCTGTGATAATTAATAATTTTAATATTTAACTTTAATTAAGTGTATAATGTCTGATTCTTAAATTATTCAGTCTTTATAGCATGTTTTTCATTAATACCACACATTCTATTAACATATTTATGAACACCTTTTAAAAACTAATTAAAGAGTCATTATCTTTTTTAATTACGCAGCAACTTGCAATGTAGATTTCCCAGCTTCACCATGGCTCTGGAAGAATACTGCTGAGGTTTCTGTAGCTTGCCTGATCATATAGAAAAAAAAAAGAAGGCTTTCTTGATGAAGGGCTGAGTTCCTATTACCTGAGTAGCTCTGGTCTGATAGATATGCGAGATGCTCAGCATTTATAAAGGGGTACCGAACTGCACACAGTGAATGATAATTTGTTGTAAGAAAGAGTAACATCATTCAAGACCAGCACCCAGGATGTGCACAGACTTAATGCTGATGCAGTGATGAGGAGCTTGCAGTACAGGATAAAAGCACGGTACCAACTGCAATTTTGTATTCCAGCTATTCACAATATTAGTGAATAATCCTGTAACATTTACACAGACACATTAACCTAATGCAAGGAAAAGTCAAATTTACCCTGTCCACTTAGGTCAGTCATGATAATTGGCTTAAATATTTAACAGATAGGACTATTTACTAAATCCATATCTGTTGGGAACAAAGGCAAAATGGGTATTGCAATGAATGATAAACTTTGTACTCATAATCATCTGACCTTGATTAAGATTCACAGCCAGAAGACTATTAATAAATTAAGCAGTGTCTGAAGCAGAACCTATTTATACAGTGTGGCTTTTATTTATTTTTTCCCCCTCTCTCATTCTGCAGTAGGTTTAGGAAGTACTTTTCTGCATGGAAAAAAAATATCTTTTTTCACTCGTGCTATTGTCAGAGCAGTGTTAAAATTGTCTTAGTCCTGAGTAAAGAATTGTTGCAAGYTCTGTTTTATGTTGTTGGAGAGGATCAAATGATCCAGAACTTAGGCATACTTTTTTTTTTAATCTCACTGAGTTGTTTGTAGATTTTTATTTAAGACGTGAGCAATAGCAGCGCAATCCCACCAGGCTAAAGTTAGATGCAGCACCCCARATTCATCCAAGTCCCCAAGCCAATCTAGTCCACTCACTTTACCAGGACTCTCCTACCCAGAGTCTCTCTGAATTCATCAGTTAGCACCTTCATGAGGCTGAAAGTTTTCTGGCCACTTGTCTGCAGTCACCATGCTTGGGTGCACCCAAGAGCCCATCCAGGGGCAAGGGTGGTAAATCTGTGCAATCCACTCGGCTTTGGTCTGCGTCTCAGAAAAGCCTTTGCTRGAGCAGCTGCCCAGCGTTTCTGATCAGCTGAGTATACATCCAGGAGAAGAGCAGATATCTGACTCCAGAGGTCTTTCAGAGACASCCATCTCTCTGCCTGAATTTACAAAGCAATTAAATAATTATCTCAAGKGATTAGGGTGGTAAAATGCTTGTGCAGCCGTGCCGTAGTTAATGACCAACTCAAGGAAAAGGATTTGCTGAGGATGCAGTGGATATASAATAGGAGCAGAAACAGAGCATGGAGTAAGAGTAGGAATTCATCTTTTCMGGTCAGATTAATCACATCTGAATGGTTTTTAGTTAACCAGCTTTAAAAGCAAATATTGTACCTAAAAATTTGAAAACTGCTTTCATCTGTAGTGCTTTATACAGATTAATACAGACACACAAATCAATGTATACRATAAATTTCTTGTTCCAAGAAAACAAAAAAAACTTTTAGAAAAATGCTGAATGTTTTCCCTCACAACATGCAGTTTTGCTCTCTCTCAACAATATCTAAATTTTTCCTTTCTCTGTCACTGTTCTCTTAATTTCAAAAACAAGCAATACCATCTCCTGCATTTCTGCAGATTTGGTCTTCCAAGAGTAACTAATAATCTGCTCTTTCTGAAGTGTTGTTCAATAATCCTCAGATTAGCTTTCTGAACATGGAAGCACTTTTTTCTAMGAAAACTTCCATGCATAGTATAGAAATGGTAGATGGAAAGAAATTTTACCTAAGTCAGGATCATTCAAGATCTCACCACATGGCCCCATGCAAGAACTCCACAGACACCACCTCCATTGTAAAAAGATTGTGGGGCATCTTCCRCTTAATATCTAGGTAAAGGATAAAATTAAAGATGCCTATAATGAAGCCAATGGAAATAATTGTTTGGTTATAAGTAACAATAGGGAATCCAGAAAAAAATGAGGCAACAGAGTATAAAATACACTGGGGAGCGTATAAAGAAGGAAGTAGAGCTACGCTTCCCAGTGTTGGAATAGGTCAGAGTCAATGACTGAATTTTCTGCATGTAAAATTAACTATTTGAAGTTGATGGAGGGGATAAAAATCTCCTTCTCCCAGCCTACCTTTACAGTCACTGTTCTTGTGGACACCTGCAGAAGCTGTGCCACCAGGAGCTCAGTATAGCTCTTCCAGTATTAGACTTGTCATGAAAAGAAAAACCTATAATGACTTTGGTCACAGAGAGACTAGAGCAGTCCTTTTTTCACACTCCAAACATCAGTCTTTCCTAACAAATCACTACAAAAACCCTCAACACAAAATTCAGAAGCAAAAGACTCAGGGAYTGAGATGCATGTTCTTTATTTTTCTTGTCTTTGTATAACTCACCCTGTTTACACTGCCCAGCCATCCTTCACCTGTGCAAAAAAATATGTGCAACCTCRAAATGACAAAATACTAAAAGGGCATAAAAATTTCACTCTTAAACAAAATTACACTTACAAGCTACTATAAATATTCAGAGTCACTATGACATTACTGAGCACATACGCGCTGATAGTGTAATGAATGTGGTTACGTCAAGTTAGTATGAAATTAGATAGGTTTTCATTGCAACAGAAAAAAGACGCCACAGTACCAAACAGATCACTTAGCTGCATTTGTAGGGGAAAAAAATAGCTCCTATGCCAGAGTAACTGATTATAAACTAGATCTATTTTTGTAAAAGTATATGGCACGTATGTCACTTTTGTACCTAAAATCAACATTTTGCAGCCATCGCACACTGCCACCATAGCAAAGGCAGCACAGGAGCAATACTAGGGATGAAATGGCCATGTAGCTCCATGGGGAGTGAACAAGTGAAAGATTGTATCACTGCAGAAGCTGCCTAAATCATTTTGAAGTTTATTAGTACTGAGGGTTCTGACTGTGGATAAGAGCAGTGGAAAGCAAGTGGACTTCTGTCTTTTAAGCCAAGCAAAGAATAATTTGTGAGAAAACATTTGCATAGCAATATTGAATAATTAACAAGAAGTGAAAGTTTGTAGGCAAAATTATGGGCAGCATATAAGACAGATAAAGTTCCCATCGCTGCTAACTTTCTTGGAGAGGCTGGCAGGGAGGGTGAAAGGARAGGACGATGTGTCATAGCACACCTGCATGAGGCCGACAGCTGAACAGAAGGTACCAAGAGCTTTTCCAACTATCACAACCTCACAAAATCATTTCCTTCAGGAGACAAAGAGCACTGAATATCTGGGCTGTGGAAGCTCCAGGATGAAAGATTAAAATACTTTAAATGTCTGAAATATCCCTCCTTAGAGAACATTAAAGACAAGCTACAGGAGACCAGTGCAATCAGGAACATCACAGGCAGGCCAAGCTGTAATGAGAAAGAACCGAGTGCATTGCTGGTGTAACACCACTAGAAATAGTGGATGCTCACCAGGGGACAATTTGTCTCATTTTCTTTATTAGCAGCATCTGTAAGAGCTGTTTGCCACCTTCTGGCAGTGCATAATTTCAAACAAAAAGCAAGAAAAAAAATATTGCACCATATTCTTTATTTAGTTAAAAAACTCTTTGATCCCCTAGGAAAGTAATCCTGGGAAAATACAAAACAGCTGCTGAGACATTTCAGGGAATATTTAATTCATACTACTGAAAGTGTTCAGGCATAAAAATATTGTACATTATTCACATACTTTGGAAATTAAAAAGGTATTGAGATTTTATTTTACTTAAGTAATAAAAAGTGATAGTCGTTTTTATTAATGATACTATTAGCTATTAAAGAAATTAGTACTTTATGGGTAATTTTCTCTGATGAAAAATCCCAATTCTTGATGCACTAGTAAGTAACTATTTAAAATATTTCACTACAAAAGGAGAACCTAGTAGCAAATCTGAAGCTTGGCAGAGCCATAAGCAGAGCAGGACTACACTTGACAGAACCTTACATGTGCAAGCTCCAAAGAAAACTTAAGTATTGCAGCAAATTTTAAGAAATTCTCAGTATGTTGAGCTCTTACCTCTGATCTAGTACCTAGGCAATGCTGGGAATAGACAGGCAAACCTCTCTTTTTGGTTGACAATGAAGCTGAAGTCTCTTTGACTAGTGGTTTGAGTGCGAGCCGTGAGTAAGCACTGGATTCAGGTAGAGGAGTAGGTTTTGAGAGAGGAGCAAGTAGATCTATGAGATTAACAACCTCATTTCTAGTCCACTGAATGTGTACAAGCCAAGAGAGCAAAGCAAACAATTCATATATATGGCACTTCTATCTTAAACAAAAAATCCTTAGACAGAAAACTTCTATTCYTGATGTTTTCCCCTTGTCACTATTCCCCCCTCCAAACAGCTATGTTCATCTCTTACTTGTCCTCCTACACCCTGAAGATCTTATATATGTGGTGTCTCTTACTCAGTTAGCAATTTACTCCTTGCCTGGGAGTTGTGTGAAACAGCTTGTAGGTGACTCATTCTTGCACATTATATAGGGAAGTACCGCCAACTTGTGTGCCAGTAGATTATGGAAACTAAAAGGCACCCAGAAAACACCTACTAAATTACACCAAGTCAAATACCATCATAATGACAGATTATACTGCAGCTTCCAGCTCGTTTATCTTGTGTAAATTAATAGGTCAAGGGAGATTTTCTCCTTTCAGAAAAGGCACGAAGGCATCTATTAGCCTTCAGTGAGGTGTACGCCTTTGAAGAAGCATTTCTCCTCTTGCAGGGATGATATCCATAGTGACAAAGTCAAATACAAATTTAAAACRGCATCATACCTAAATCTGTCGTGTAGCTTCAACTGAATTTGGTGTCTTTCCCTTCTGCGTGTATGTTGTTGCGCAGTAGTAGTTCATGCTCTGTTGAACAATTACTGTCTTCAAATCCTTCCAGAGGGGAAGAGGGTGAAAAAAGTGACAATATTGCTCAGTCTCTGTTTCAGAATGTTTGCAAACTGTTTTGAGCTACTTTAGGATAACAGACACTAAAAGTAGGTTGTGTTCACAATTGCTACCATAGTAGTATGTAACCTTTGTATTGTACAAATCCTAAAAACTGAGGCAAAAAATCAGTGATTCTGAAGTATTAAGTGTCTCCAAAATGCAGCTATAACCTCAGAATAAACCGAGAGAGAAATCATTAGGTTAGTTGCTCTGAAGAATAAAATTATGGATTTTTCTYATATTTATATTTGCTATGGAAAAGCAAACATCTTAGCAATGGTTGAACAAGCCCAAATGAACCCTTATGGTTTGAACACAGCTCTTGAAAAGGCTTTTCTTTTGAGCAACAGATTACTTGCATTGCTGCACTTTGCTCTACCCTGGCAATTTTGATACTTCCTCATAATGTTCAAGCATTAGGGGAAGTAGGTTTCAGTACCCTCACATCTATATTCCCTTCACTAGCAAGTTACATTACAATGATGCTTTGTTGATATTRGCATTTACCAAGGTTAAAGGATGACTTTCTACATAATTTCCTCTCGTTTAATAGAAGCAGTAGGTTGGGCTGGGCTCATTTCCGTCTCCACTGACGGTGCTTAGAGCTCACAGACACTTACTGTTCTCAAGTTCTTATACACAAGTACTGTATTACCACAAAATCGAAGAATGTGGGTTATTTTTTYTTCCTTGACAGCTTTGTCCCTCAGCCCCAGGGGACGCAGGTTATATAGAGGCTGTCCCAACAAGAACGTTAGGCACAGTAGTTCAAACAAGCTGCAGCCAGTGGCTCACACAGCCAAACTCCCCTTGAAGTCTTGTTTAGTTAGTGGAATTTTCTTTTTGGTAAGCTTTTTTTGTGGGGGAGTGGGGAAAATCAGATAATGTCTATAATATTGTATGTTCTAGCTTATATACATATATATGTGCGCACACACACACACACACACACACACACACACACACGGATACACTCACATATTATTACATGTACCTATTCAGATATGTTCCCATTTAGTAATTTCTAGTGATGTTCCAACCAGCTATAAATGCTCACTGAAACACTTGGTGATTCTTTCCTCACCTCCAAAAATAAAAGTAAAAAGATTTGAAAATTGTCTTGAGGGGCAATTCATCAATGAATCAATGCAGGAATCCCTATAATTCTYTTATCTCCAGGGAATTAATAACGCAGCAGGCCCATTCACCCCAGGTCTCCTTTACCCTAAGTGTCCCATAAAAGGCTGGTAGGATATGGTCCTTCGTGCYCTGGAGGAGCAGCGAGCAGCATTTGCCACCCTGTTTTTCAATGGGAGCCACCTGGCTGGCCCTCCTCCCTCCTGGACGAGGGAGAGTTGATTTCAGCAGGGTGGCATATTTTGTACATCGGCAATCTCACTACCTGATAGTATCTTCCTGCTCCTGGCCGTTTGAGGTTTTTACTGGCGTGTCACTAATGCTTCCCAAAGTAACGAGCTATTTTCATAACTTCAGGTGCTCCCAGGGCCTTGAATGAGATCTGATAATGGCCCACTGCTCCTCACTGCCGCTCAGTGAAAAACATCATCTCATGGGCAACTGRGAAAGAAAGACTGTAGTTAAGTCAAATGCATTGGTCAAGCCAAGCCCTCAACACCCCTTCTACSCTAGGGAGCTGCTGATGCCATAAACAGCTCACGCTGAGACTGTTTCTGTTTCCTTCATTCATTCCTACATTCATTCACATATTAATACTAYAGTGGGGAAGAAAAATCACTGCAGGCATTTTTGCAGTACGGCACGGRTGTGGGGCTCCTCTCTGACCCCCAAGAGTCTGTGCTGCTGTGGAGGCACGGAGCAGGGAGCAGCTCAGGGACCRGGAACCATCTCCCGACGGTCGCAGGGCAGTCGATGCAGGCTAACTTACACTGCAGGGAGGCAGCATAAATTAGCTTGTACTGAACTCCCTGCCACTGCAAATGGATCRATTTTCCCGTCCCCAGGCTAGCTTGTTCAGAGCTAGCTCAGGTACCTCACTGATGCACAAAAGRCATATTCACACTGCACTGCGTATTTCCCCTAAAAAAAATCAGGCAAAAGTGGCTTGGACCCAGAGAATGATCACTGGTTTGGGTGCTAACTAACACAGAGTCTCATGGATTTCAGCTCTAAAAGGAGTGGGCTCCCAGCCAGGTGGGGGCTGCTCCTCCTCTGCTACCCAAACTTGCGTTACTGCACCAGGGGCTTGCAACACTCTAGAGCAAAATTAAAGAACAAGCCTATAGAAACAAATGCTTTCTTATAGGTGAGCTCATCAGAGCTGATAACTCTACATGCCTGAGCCCTCCTTTCATTTTTTCTTGCTCAAGTGCCAAACAGGGAGCAGATGGTACATTACTCAGCCTTAACTGGAGGGTAAGAAAGTGTGATTTAAAAAAAAAAAAATCAGTTGAKACCCTCAGCCCATTTAGATTCTGAGCTCAAAGTTTATTTGCCTTACACAGAACTTGTACTTTCTCCCCTCTCAAATGCTAATCCTTTCCTCACATATGCTCATTATGCAGAAGCATATGACAAACACCATCTGGGAAAATAAATAGCTCTTCAGCTCCCCGTGCTGCTCTCCCCGTTACGTCACCCACCTCACTATTGTCTCTCCTATTTTTAGGTGCAAAACAGCAATCACTCCATCAAGCTATTTACTTAAATGTGCCGTCTCAGTCAAACAAGCTGCCACTCCCAGACTAGGGAGTAAAACCCATTTTATTTTTCAAGATAATGTGCATCTTCATGATAATTTGAAAGCAGTCATTTCACTCAGAAAAATAAATGTAGCTGCTAGAGGACAGTTCACCTCACTGAGGGATACTCGCACTGACCCGCAGATGCCCACACTTGCTTTTCAGCTAGAAGGTTGTGTTTTCTTCCCCATGAAATATGCGGCTCTTGCCACTGGTTCCTCCTCGTTTCCATGGATCCCTGTGACAGTCCTTCATCTCTGACAGATTATTGTTCATGCCGGTCAGAGCCACGCAGTGGTGCTAAATAAGGAATGACATTAGCCAAGTTCAGTGATTTCTCTAACCTCAAAGCAGAGCGGGTAAGAATAGGAGCCGTGCTGTCATTAGTCATGATGAATTCATTGCCTGCCTGAACATTGATCAAAAGAAATGGGTATCACATATGCGAGAGAAATAGGTGGGAGACCACCACAGAACAGTCTCTTTTGTACCAGCAGAGCAGGAAAATCATTACAACTCAGCAAAGGAGATGTCTATTTAGCCAAATTAAACAGAATCAGGACAATCCAACYATATTCGGTTGCAACTAAGGAGCTAGGAGAAATTCAACGTGCATAGCCAGGACATTCAGGGGCTGCGTTGTGTTATATAGAGGCAGGGCTCTGTAAGTACCCTGGAAGAATTGTGGGGCCATAAACACTGCAATATTACATCTGTTTAGAAAAAAATATGGGCCAGAATTCAATGATGACCTTATCTGAGCTACAAATTCTTGTCAATTACTATATGCTTGTAGGGACATATTTAATAGATGGCAGAAAGGCCTTCTCATTTGTCCTCAGAGACAGCGCTGATATTGCCCAGCTAGGAAATCCATTATACAGCTACAAAAGAGGCAATCTGATTTCAAGAGCATATGTCTTTATTATTTTAACAAGGATTTAACATAAGCAGAGAAAAGCAGAATCTGTTTGAAAAAAAAAAGATTGAGGTTTCAACCATTTGTAGTTACTAGTTCTGCAGCTCCTACTTCTCCTGAAGTCCTTTTTCTGGGGGGTGGGGGTGTTTTCCTACCCTTGACTCCACTGGGATTTTCACCCCACTTAAGACTGCAGCATTTAAGTCTTGTTTGTTTTGGGTATTGCTGTCACTTGAGATATAGATACATGTGAAATACATATTGCACGTTGCTGAATACCCCTGTAACTCCTTTCTCTTCGTTGTTACGACAGACGAACCAAACTCCTGGAGTGCTCCCTCTGCCACCTCCCCAGGTCTGCCGGAAGTAGCTCTTTCCCTCGATGACATAATCTCACCATTATCTTCATCACATATAGCCCCACCCTCTGACCCTTCTCACCAGATAAGCCCAGAGCCAACATGGGATATCAAGAGGGAACACGATGTAAGAAAACCAAAGGAGCTGTCGGTGAACGGTCACAAAAAGAAAAGGTTAGGCGAGCAGAGAGAAAGGTCAGCAAGTCCTAAAAAGGTAGACAGGTCAAAGCACGAAGAGGCTTCTTGGAAAGGATATTCAGAAGGCAAAAATAAGACCACTGATGGTGGCAGGCCCACCTCAGAAAGTAAAGTGGTGGGACATAGCGTTATGATCGAGGCGGGCGCGAGAGAGCACATGTGTGCTGGAAGCAGTGATGAACAGTTTGGGAGGCTGAGGAAGCCGGAAAGCAAGAGAGGAGGATCTCTTAGCAAAAAAGAAGATCACAGATCCGGAGATACCAGTGAGAAGAAGTCAGCTGCAGCGTCTGACCATGTCAAGCTTGACACAGGTGCTACGAAGACATACAGTAGCAATCGCTGCAGCTCACCGGGAAGTGATATGGACCAGAGCCAGAGGGACCCTGACGGGAAACCCAGCGAGTTCCCCAGGAAGGGACATCTCCACTCCATCAACGCGCGCAGCACCAACACCACAGTTCGAAAGGCAACTGTTTCCCCAGGACCATGGAAAATCCCTGGCTCTGACAAGCTACCTAGCGTTCTGAAGTCTGGTACTTCTGCCATGAGCAGATAAACAAGGGACTGTTGCCCTCTAACTGTCTCAGATTGACGCAGAACATTCTTCTTAGTTTTTGTCTCACATTGATTTATTTTAATTTATTTTAACTATCACACATATACACAAAGCATTGAGGAATGAAAACATTAGTGTGTAATTCCATGACAATGTGCACAGTATCTAATACGTTCAAAAGCATATAGTCAACACGGAGATTTAAAATCGACCCTGAAGTCCCAGTTCCATTTTAGGGACTTTGGCAGCTATGGAAGAAACCAAAACAATWTGAAGGACAGTACATCAGAGAAGGATAGTGCAGTGTAGCTTTAGCATTTTTTTTCCACTGCATGAAGGACTTGGATTTCATTCAAACTTTCTATCAAGAAACTGGAACAAGTTAGAGCAATCACAAACTGGAACATCGCCTTAAATAAAACTGCACGGAGCAAGCTGAAATCGAGAAAGGATCTTTTCATGGAGCTAAAATGTTGTAAATAAATTGTTCTCAACATATCTAGACAGGGGTTAAAGGGTTTCTTTGAAGCATTTGGAACTGTACACCCATGACACGTCTCCACTGTTAACACTTTGAGATAGTCCACGTGATACCCTGTAGCATAGGTCACTGGGAGCTACGGGAGGCGTTGGGAATCTAGTGGATTAGTTTCTGTGATACCATTTCTACTGCCATTTTTGTGAACAAACCATATTTCTGTACATTGGAAAGGAGTTAGGGTGGAGTTGTATTTGCAAATTATTCTCAAAAGCAATTTACTACAGGTTCCCCGAATACCGCAAGGTAGCACACAAACCCAGTGGGCAGGCTCAAGACGCCGACACGTGCAAGGCCCTTACAGCGAAAGGAAGATTGCTGAAGAGAAAAAGCTGCAGTTTCCTTAAGGAAAGGCCTTTCCCTCCTGCAGAAAGTGATAGTGTCACTTATCAACAGTGCTATGTTTCACTCGTATTTGCATTTAGTTCAGGTACTTTTACATTCCCTTCCCTCGGTCTGGCAGAGCAGGCGCCTCTACGGCACACGTTAACACTAATTAGGCTGGTTTCTGAAATACAGCATTTGGTGTCCTCATTCAGTAAATTTGATATATTTCCATTTTCAAAATGGTTCCCATTTTATCATTTCTTCCTTACTTCCATCTTTTTTTTTTTCGGGGGGGGGGTTGTCTTTTTATTTTCATCTTTCGTGCTTGTCTGTTTTGAATTTCAAGCCTTAAGTGCCAGGTAAACATTCCAGTCTGCCTTCACAGGAAATAATTCCCAGTTTGGTCAGTCAGTCATCTGGTTTCAAAAAGATGCCGTGTGTATGTGTAAGTGTGCATATGCTTCTTTGTCCGTCAGTATTAAAACAAAATCCTGGGCAATAATACATTGATAATCTAAAAAAATAAAAAATAAAGCTAAGTACTGTCAAAAATTCATATTTAAAAATATTGTTCTCTAGCAATCTTAGTTCTTCATATGCTCTGCTCAAAACTTAGATTGAGATTGGCTTCGTTCCAAGAAATTAGCACATTACTGTATGTCTCAAACATTGCACTGGACTGAGAAATTTATAGGCATGTTTTCTTCCTGTCCAATTATTTGAAAAGCCTCAAGTAAAGGATTTTGCAGCTTTCAAACATTTTTCTAAATAAAAAGCTCCATTTATAATTTCTAAAAAAGCACAAGTCCATGTAGCTGTTTACAAAGCTCTTATTTAATGAAAAAAAATCTTTATCCCCTGAACTAGAATCCAATATACTTGCCATTAATTTATTGAATCTGATTTTGGACAATGCTTCTGTAGTGTAGATGCACGTCCCAGTATCTTATTTTTATGTATAAAGAAAGCAAACAAGGAAATCTGAAAAACAGTTGAGATTATGCTTGCATAAACTCTAATTTGCACAGTTCACAGCTACTTCTTGTGCAGTAATTGCTTTATGCGGCTGTAATCGATAACCTGTGAAGACAGCACATCATCTAAACCCCATTCCAAATAATATTTCTGTGTAGTGTTAGCTGTGAATTTACCCTGTACAGCTCTATCTCTATAAATATAATTCCATGTATTAATAGTCACAGAAAGGCTGTAAGTGAGCAACTATTTTTATGAAACGCACCACTATGGATAAATTAACTTTTACAGAAATCTTGTTTACTGTATGATATTCTAAACCACTGTCAAATAAAATATATATCCAAAAAACTTTTTTTTTCAATTGTATATAGGCTGTGTTAATTTTGAGTGACAGACTTTGGTGTCGCACTGAGAAATAAATATTTACATGCATATGAGTAGAATTAACTGCTCCATTAGAGAAAGCTCCATTTTGATTTCTTACTCCAAAGAAGGTTAGTTTTTGTGCATTAGCATATAGGTAGCCATAGGAATTCTGTATAGGCAAGTTGAGGTGTATGAGGCTACAAAGGTGCAGAGAAATCACTCTTGTGGTTGAGAAGACTGGRCGTTTTTTTTCCTTCCAGCGTGATGAACTACAAGAAAGGCCAGCAGTCAGAGACACGGAACCGAAGGACTAATTCTGTGTATATACAATAGGTACAAAAGCGAGTTTGCAGCTCAAGCCATAGAAAGGCTTGTTTACAAGCTGAGTGAAGGGGGAATAATTTGATTTCCAGTTTACCTCACAGAAACAATGCCTCCAAAAGCATCATAAGGATGTCAGAGTAATTGCAACCCGACAGCCTGCTCTGGGGTCTAATTCATCTCGCATTGAACGCAACGGCAGAGCCCTCCTTACCTTCAGTTAGGCAAAGCAACCACTTTGCAGACTGTAGACAGAGTTAGTTGTGCTGGCTGGAAAACTACTGATATTTTTCACACAGATGTGATGTTTAAAAAAAATAAATATATCTTTTTTCGTTTAAAAAAAAGTTTTCTCTAAAAAAAAATGTAATTTGCCTTCATACAAACAGTGTCGATTTCCGTGAAACCTCATTTCGCAGCAGACCGACRTTCCCTGGGAACAATTTCAGCCAGCTGAACTAGTAACATTGGTTTTCATTGCAATAAAGGTATAACAAATCTGAAATGTCTCTAATACTCCAGAAATAGTTGCTGCTCTTCAAATTGCTACTATTTTCATGGCCAGAAATCTGCAGACAGGTCTGATACCAGCTCAGTGCACAGGCTGCTGAAGCAGTACGGCCTCACCACTACACCACTCTGCCCAGTCTAGCTTTTTCTATTAATAAACAACATTGTCACAGTAATATAGCGTTTGTTTTGTACTGCCACTCTTAYGACCCCTGTTATCTATTGTTTCATACCTGCCCAATAACACGCAAAATAGGACGTGTATTTTGATACGGATGGGCCCAAACTGTAAGTATACTCACCTGCATGTGATCAGCAATACACGCCTGGCCAGGGGTTTTGGTAAAACCACACAGGGGGATGTTGGTGCAGCCTCAAGGATTCAGGAACTCTGCAGTTTTCCTTGGCCCTTTTCTTGCATCCTTCTCAGGCCAAGAAAGGTCTTTCCCAGGACAAATTTCCTCCTTCCTCCACTAATCCAAGCTCATAGTTATGCCTCTCCTTTCCTACACTGCTGGTCTAAGGATGAAAGTTCAAATTTCACTAAAGCAGGATCTGGCTTCCCATTGTTCAACACTGAACTTTTTCATCTGCTTAAGCTGGCGGTGTTTAGTTCCTTCTTTATTATAGCAACATAGCACAGAAGAGTCCTAACCATGTCTCAGGCCCACACTTTCTGAACAGTGTGGCACATGGAAAAGCCCCTGCTCTGGAGATCTTCACTGGATCCTACAAGAAACCAAACAGAAGGCATGGAGGAGCACAGTGGGACAAAAGTGGTCAGCACAGTAGACTGTGGCCCKCCAGGAGCCAGTTCCCATTACTACTGCTCCCCAGGCATGACATGCCCTCTACCCTTCATGACAACACGAGTCCAACAAGAAGAACAGGTTTGGGAGCTCACCTCTCCATGGGTATTTCTCTGCTCAGGAGCTTTACAAGGTCTTCTGTAGAAAACCAGGAGGCCATGGGCTCTCACCTCCTGCCCAGGCACAACTGTCCCAGCAGTGGGCTGGGATGGCTCAGGAGCTTTACAAGGTCCACACAAACAGCAGAGCCCAGAAGAGCAAGCATTCAAACAAGTTGCATGCAAAAGCCAGAAAATTTAACAGCACACACAAAGCTTTGCCAAAGATGCCATCTTTTCTTCTGGAAAGCTGCTGGCCTGACAACATGCCTCATTTAGGTGCAACAGCACACAGGCTATGCTAGTTGCTGTACAGTAGCCCCCTTAAACAGGAGGGATACTGGCAGCTCTATRTATCTACTTATCCCTGACCTCTGTGACCAGACTGCCATGGTTTCCGTGGCCATCTGCCTGCTAGGAACTAATGCAGAAGTTCAAGCATGGCCCCCTTTCTTACATGACATTTTTCACCTTCCAGCTGAAGGGGCAGCCTGTCCTCTTTGCCAAGTCTCTCATCTGCATCACACATCAGCACCAGCCTGATTTGCACCATCTGTGTTGAACATTAATGGAACGTGCTTAGACTCCTYGACACCCCAGATGCCCTCAGCACCATCAGATCTACCCTAAATTTTGTTTCTTCCCTCACAGCTCTTCACTCTTTTGTTCTTAATCCTTTCTCTTAGATACATTTTTCAGACTGCCTTTCAATGGATCAATTCTTTCATCCTCTTGCTTTCCCTCAGAACTTTTTCTTTCTCTTTTTCTTCTTTTCATCTGGCCATCTCTCACCAGCTGACATCATTTACAACTAGCACAACCTCTGTCTTACATATCTCAGCAGTTCCCTGTTAAACACCTCTAAGCAGTTGCTCACACTGGCCAATAAATTAGTATACTCCTGGATGTCATGTAAGCATATAGACATACCACAGAGCTTATTTTGAAGTCCAGTCCAAATCATTTGCTTTTGGCCKTCTGTTGTACAGAAACCAGCAGCAGTTACTGATTAAACAAACTGACTCTACACGCAGCCAGTAACTCTCTTTTGCAAGTATGGATAATGCTGTCATCTTCGATGCTATTATAGCTGAATGTCCACACAGATAACGAGCCAAGATTCAGGCTGGCTTTTGTGGCTGCAGTGTACAACAACCTCGACTGGAAGTTTCCAAACTCATTATACAAAGACAAGGACAGGCAGAGCCACAGGCACATTAGTGTCTTAGCCACGGTGCTCTTTTTGTATGCCACCGTTGCAGCAGAAACCCAAGGCCAGAGCTGCAGAGGTGTAGGYAAAAGGCAAGCACCTCAGCTAAGGAGAGCTTTGCCTCCGTGCTTCTCCGTGCTCTGGGGGAAGCTTTGGGGTGAAGGGGAAGAGTTTCTCAGTACATTGCTGTGGAGCACAGAATTAGAGAGGGCTTTGGACTTTCCCAGGGATGACTGACCTCATTAGGGATTTACTTTACAGTTCACTTTTATAGGTCTCCAAAATAGTCCTTTCTTTTATCCCTTTGACTCCTAGGACATTTTCCATAATTGTTGCTAAAAATGCCACAGGCWACACAGGCTGCCTGCTTTCATAGTCGATACAGGGCTGGGAGGGAATTGCCGTAGCTCCGTCCCACAGGGCTCCTGCCCAAGTCTGCTAGACTCAACGCTCCCCAAGGCTGGGCAGTCGCGTCAGAGCCAAGCAACACCTTTATCTTCATGGCTGYCACAAAAAGCCAGCGCGCCGTCTGGACAGCGACAGCTGTCCATCAGAGGGGCAGGACTCAAACGTCTTCAATGCCCAGAGCCCCTCGCTGACGAGCCTGAAGGCCCTGCTCAGCGCGCAGGGCTGAGCTGTCCTCTGCAGGCTCTTCCCACTGCCGAAATAGGGACCCACAGACCCTGTGTAGATCATCCTGGAGCCAGGCACGTACGCYTAGTGCCCAGCACAAACACTCTGGATCTGGCCTTCAGGGTCTCAGAATATTTAYCGTGGTCTTCCTAAGAGCAGTGACGTGATCTCACATTTATCTCCAGGGCTGTTACCTAAACTTAGAGCAATTTTTAAAAATATATCTTCAAAACATAGCAACATAGGCAATATATCTGAATTATAGGCAACGTAAAAATGATGTTCTGTCCTTTCCTGTCTTTAGCGCCTCCTCAGCAGTAAGTCACTCTGCCATTGCCATTAATCGATATGGAAAGTGTCGTTTACAAGGTACAAATATATCTCTTTTAAACAGCTGAGGGGGGCACTGGCACTCAAACACGTACTCGCACTGCCAGACGCAGCCCCACCTCTCCCTCCCGCGCAGGAACGTCCCACAGGTCCGCGTCTGAGACRGGGCGGAGGAAACCCTCGTGTCTCCGGCGGCTGCGGCTGTGTCCACCTGCCTCCGCCGCGGCACAGCCAGCCGCGGCACATCCGCCCGGGCAAGCACACCAGCCGGAGCCGCCTCCCCCTCCGGGCCTCAGGATCGCTGCGCCCTCTCCGGAGGCGGCCCTCTCGCCCGTCCGAAGATGCTGCACGTGCGGAAGAAGCAGAGGAAAAATCCAGACGGCGGGAGGCAAGGCCAGAAGTCCTGTCCCCAGAGCAGGGAGCCGCGTGTTGGGAAAGGAGGAGCCGCCGCAGCAGGCACAGGTCGCGGGCGCTGGCGCATGCTCCCCCAACGCTCCTGGTGGGTTTGGGCCATCACTGTCAGAGAGGCCGGCTGCATTTTTACACTGCCTTTCTAACACTGCACTGAAATTTTAGTTTTTACCAGTGTTTCAGCTTTCTGAATTGCTTTTTGCTCAAAAATTGCAAAAAACAGCATGCAGCCAAACCAACCCAAAACACRCTTCCCTGGCAGCAGCAGGCAGCAGATCTGCTCCCTGCTTTGAAGTTTCTGTTCGCATATCTGTACGAAATTAATTAATTTTGGTGTTTATACTTTCCCAAAGTGATTAAACAACTATGGCAAGAGCTTTAACTAAAATGTTAAAAAAAATGTAGTCTATAAGCCAGAAAATTGTTCATCTGTCTCTAAACTAGCAAGCACAAAGAAAGAGCTACATTTAGGTAGCTATTTAATTCAGCAGGAAAATCAAACCTTTCCCTGCATAGTCCACAGAGCTCAGCATGTACTAAATACTGACCCCAATTAGCAGTTCGCTCACACCAAAACTTTTTAAAACATAAGCCCAGCAGGCAGTATGGAGCTCCCCAATGCACTAGTACCGCGTGTTCCCATGGACCTCCCGAGCCTGGAAGCGTCACGGATGGTAGCAGCTGAGTAGTCACGTAAACCCCCACACGTAGCACGAATATGAGCACGTTTCGTTTCCTGAATGAGCCTTGCCTCCRTATCCCGGCGCAATACTGCTTTTCGGGGGGCTTTGCAGCGAAGACCTGCCTCGAGCGCCGTCGTGTCGGGTGCAGCAGGACACACAGCTCTTTTCAGGCAGCTCCACAGATCCCCAGGTCCTGCTTTGGGGGACGCTGCTTATGCATTTGCCATATTGATTTATACAGAGGTGCTATTCCCGAGCGAGCACAGCTTGGGCAGCATTGCTGCCCTGACTTCACATTCCAAAATATGAGATGATCCGCACGTTTAACACAACCAGAAGAGCCCCACCATAGGCTTTGCATATGAAGCCACTCTGGAGCATCAGCAATCTCGTTCCCTGTGGGCCAACTCCCCAGCAGCCTCTGTGCAATTTCTCTCTCTCTCTTCTCTCCTACTTTTTTCTTTATATTGAACTTTTTTTTATGCTGGCATTCAAATGCAAATGTAGCCTGAATTGATCCCCTCCACACCCTTGGTCCCCTGAGGTTAGCAAGTAGGTCTCTACGATTTTATAGGTGCATTGCATTCTCTCACTAACAGCTCCCTCCCAATCTAAATGCCTTTAAAATAAATTCAGAAGAATTGGTTGTTATAGTGCTTTTTAAGACTGATTGTTAGAGTGCCTTACAAATTAGGTAACAATTATTCATACTTTCAGCCCCACTTGTAAGCACTTAGTATTTCACAGCCACTGTTCAGCGCATCCCTAGGTACTTCTTAGCCAGAAGTGGAGGCCCCAACTCAAGGCACTTGTCCCTTTGTCTCTACGAGATACGGACAGCAGCACTGCAGTCCCAAGTGGGGCTTCATAAGTTACAGCAAAATGCCAGCAAGGACCTCAGTAACRGGCCTGGAGGCACCAAGTGGGGCAGCACAGGTCTGAGCAAGCCMTCAGAGCACTTGCTGGTTGCTCTTAGCCAGTGCTTCCCACCTCGGTGATCAAGCTCTGCARGACCACCTCCTTGTTTTATAGATGYTGAGGTCCAAGGGGAATAAATGATGGACCARCAAAACTGGGAATCCCCCTAGTCTCCTCATTTATTTCTGGCATTTGCCTGACACCAGCAGGTCCAACAATAATATGCATGGCAGCATGATAAAGCTCTGCCACTGTCAGCCCAAAATCAGACTTTCTAGGGACAAACTGCTTAACCAAGCACCCAAAATAAATGTGCCACTTTTTGGGTGAATCACCATTATCAGTAATAACCCACCTGTGTACCTGAGGCAACCCTGCAGCCCCTGTGGTGTCCCAGAGCAAGAGYGAGCCCCTTGCCAGCAATGAGATGTGACCTGGTCCTGATCCAGATCCAGGACACACAGACCATCTCCTCCTTTTCACAGCSCTGGAGAACCTGACACTGAGTTTCACCATCCAAGTCTGCCTTGCCTCCCAGTCACGAGGCTCACAGAGAAAAGTACTTCAGGCACCCAGATCCAGGACTGGTCATGTTGGCATTGTAGGCTTGGTTGGAAAAGGTAGGCATCAAAATTGGGCAATATGAGCCGTACAACAGCTACACAACAGGAGCGATTACACTCACACTCACACTCAGCCACCACAGCCTGAGGGACAGGAAGGTGCCATTAAATCTTTCTTTTTTTTTTTAAGCGTGTATTAAGATCACAGTTAAAGAAGCAAAAAGACACTTAATGCTTTATCTTTCACTTGCTGTAACTGACCCCTTCATTTTAAAGGAATTGCTCATTCCCTTTCCTCGTAGCTGGAAAGAGCCACTGTGCGTCAAAGAGCCCATCCATGGCCAGTGTTTATACGATACAAAAACAGCAGAGCTGTTTTATGGGGAAGGGAGAAAAAGTTAGCTGAAGTGGWCTGCTGCTCATGTTCTTGGAGTCCGGGTCTGCGCCTTGGAAACACCCCACATGCACACGTGCACACACATATCTGAGGGAGGGAGAAGAAAATCGCTGTTTCTGGTGCGGACTCTTATTTTCATTCCCACTGCTGCAAAAAGACAAATCTGATGTGTGATCTTAGCAGCAAGTCCAGCCTGTGACCGACTTGCTGCTGGGCCATTTAAGCCTGTGGTGTTGCCCACTTCCCCTAACTGTAGCCTCCCAGCAGTGCAGAAAAAAAAAGATGCAGCTTTGAACAGCTAAAATAGGTCTTTTCTAGATCAGAATGCAGAAAGAGAAAGGAATAAAATGGTGGAAAAGAAACGGAGACAGGCAAGAGGAAGGTGATAGCAGAAACACAAGTCTCAAAGCACGGGGGATTCACGGTCTCACAGGCAGGGTTGCTATTTTACTTTGAGCAGCTAAAAAGTCTTAAACCCTGAAAGTATTTGCCTGTGTAGAGCCAGCTGGTGCACAGAAGCCATCAGGTTTTGCAATGTGGCGGCACAGCTCAGTATAACCAGCTGGGTGTCCCATGGCATGCTGAGCTCGGTGGCCAGGCAGGAGGACAGAACCATCCAGCACTGAGAGCCTCCGAACACCCCAAACGGGCTGCCGTGGGGAGGAGCTGCAGGAAGCCCGGCATTACCGATGGGAGGCCACCTACAGCCATCTGCCATGGGGCCACAGCCTCCCACGTGGGTGGCACAGCCACGTCTCTCACCTTCCTGGGCTCCTCATACCACCTTCTCATGGTCGCCCTGCTCTGGAACCCACCTCCATGGGGCTGGGTGCAGAGCCCCTCTCCTCATGGCCCTGGCTCCAGGGGCCAGGATAGGAGTTTTCCTGCAGCCCCGTGATGCGGGCCACAACAGGCCCCCAAGATGACTCAACATTCACAACCTGATCTCAGTCAAGAAGAACCTCAAAGCCCAGAGGAAGACGAAGGTGCGGTTAATACAAGGCAGTGGCTATTTAGCGACGGCAGACATCCCTGCAGCCAGGAACCAAGGCCTGAGTTTCTTATCCATGCTAAGTATTAAGACTGAATCCTTTTGGCTGCCCAGTAATCTGAAGCCCTTACCCAAGACATATGAAATCATGAGAGGGATCTGAATTCAAATCATCCCTGAGAGAAAGATTAAATTTGAACTCTCTTTTTCCACTGTGGTCCCAGCTACTGGATATTTTGGCATCTCTACTGAAGCTCTTCTATTCCATATAAATAAGCAAGTATTTACAGGCAAGAGAAAACTGACTGTATAACTCATTCTTGATCTTCTGAGCTTTATTAGTAAGCGTAAGCAGAAAACACAGTCGCATTTTCTACTAAGGTCTTTCAGAAGAGAAGTGATTCACCAGTATAATAAAGATGATAATACATTAAAAGGAAGCAATTTTGTCCTGTAAGGCATAAATAATATGTATATAGTCATAACATTCTTATAATTAGCTAATATCACACCATTTTAAAAAATTATTGTAAATTACTTTTATGTATGTAACCTTAGGTAACCACCAGACATTTTATGTCATCTAATGGAATCAAGGCATGAAAATACAGCAAAAAGCTGATGAAAAGGGGGAAAAAATGCCTGTGAAGTCTTAAGAACTCCAGTCATAGAAGCGCACTTGCACAGACTGACCTACAGCCTGAGTAACCCAATGAATATAATCCATAAAGAGTAAAGAAAATTATGACTACATAAATTCATAAAAATAGTATGAAAAAATCAAGGTATAAAAAAACACTCAAACTCTGAGTCTCCAGCAGAGAAGAAATATCCTTGCTCAGACTGGTATCTGGTCTGCCTCACACTGAGGTCAACTTCAAAAGAATAAATCCTTTCCAACCAATAAGGTTTACAACCTCAACTTTTCGTGTTCATTATGCAATGCCTTTTTTAATGAGTTGTTCCAGTTTGCAACAGACCGTTTTGAGTTTTCCTATTTCTACAGCATTACATTTATCTATTTCCTAGGGGAATCACTGTCAGGAAATCAAAGCAACATGGCCTTAATCAATACAGGAATCAGTAATTGATGAATGAGTCTATTCTGGATGGCCAGGATCCCTGAGAGCACAAACATAGGATAATAGCAGTGGTCTTGTGATTACAGTCACAAGATGACTCCCAGGTGCCCCAAAGTTACAAACACCATGTGTAAGTAATCGATGGTCCCAAAAGGAATGCAATCACCAAACTGGGGAGATCCAGCTTTAGGGCACCGTGAAAAATATACTCAATGGGTGAAACTTCCTGTACAGGGTGAGAGCTCAAAGGTAACAAGAGGATAAAAAAGACAGTCATGGTCCCTACAAGAACAGGCTGAAAAGAAGAACAGAGATAAAGTATTGCTCCAGCACTATCATCCCTTGTTTGAGGCTCTGCTCATGATATACATCAGTGCGCATCTGCTGTAGGTCTTCTGTCTCCTCTAGCAGAGGAAGAGCACCACCCTCTGATTTGTCACTTGCCACGTTCTGCCACTGCAACACAGCAGTCATCTTGTACTATGTCCCTGGGTTAAGGAAATCAGGATTTTTATAACAGATTTTGTGTGTGTGTGTGTGTGTGTGTGTGTGTGTGTGTGTCTGTGTGTCTGTCTGTCTGTGCACATGTGCATGCAGGTGCTTTCTCCTCCAAGTTTCCTCCATGACACAGTGATACTGCAGCACTGAAAGTAAACTCAGATTCAGTAGGTTGAAGGTAAGTCCTTGCTCCCTGGAAACGTTTACACAATGTGGTACAAGTGACACTGAGAACAGCAGTGGCAGAATACTAGCCCAGTGAATATTAGTGTCCCAATTCCAATCTTTGCTGCAGAGTTCAGTAGAAGACAAACACAGAGCAGGATTCATCTCATCCTAGTTTAGAGATCTATGTTAATGCCAGTCATTCCAGGCTTTTTACAGTCAGTACAGTAGACAGATAGGTTTACAAAGAGACTCAATTGATGTGAGGGAAACTGAGGCACCTATTACTTAAGTACCATATCATCTGTGCACAACATCTGCCCTGCAGGACCTCATGATGCAGCCAAGCGGGATGAGGCAACCTAAAGGATCACCACCAGCACTAAAGCCTCGGGAAGGGGACCAGGATCTTTTGGGAATCAGGACCTAACTATCCAGCAAGTCCCCCTSTAATCAAAACTCTGGTATTTTTTAACCAACCTTCCTGTGCTGCCTGCACAGCCTTGCTTCCGTTGCCCGAATCCTTTGCAGCTCAACATGTGTGCAATGCTCAGAAAGGAAAAGTAAATAAATGTGGATGTCACAGGTTTAGGAGAATAAATATTTCACAGTGCATCTAACTAGCAGGTAATTATTAATGTGCTTGCAGTGGTGYCACACTGATAGCTCAAAGTCTCTTTCAGAAGTTTGTATTTGCAAGGCAGATCTTGCATCTTTTCCCAACAAGGTGACTCGCTGACTGATTCCTGACAGACCTCAATCACAGTTCCCTCAGATTCCAGCACAGACTGTCACAGATCCTGTCTTTCAGGTACCGGTGCCTGGAGCCCACAAATGCATCTGTCCTAGATACATGGTGCAAGATCCAGCTCTAACCACCTCAAACTTAATTTCTTTGCTTCTTGCATAGCTACTGAATAATTCTATTTTGTCTGCTTTTTTCCTTTAAGTTTTCTTTATGATAATCTTTGTTGTTGTTTTAAAAAAAAATCTGTATTCTTTAAAAATGTAAACCCAAGTCTCTCATGGAAAAGGGAGCATCTCCTTAAAGAATACGGAGGAAATAAGTAGCTGGGTGCTCCCTTCTTCTTCTGGGGATGCAGATGGAAGCATGGAACTGGAAGAGTTTCTCTAACTCTTTACACATGTGACCTGACTGATGAGGAAGGAAAAATGAACCAGAACTTCCCTGCCAGGGTTGGACAGGGCAAAGAAGATCTGTGCACACACGCACGTACGCACACACACGAACTGTCGTGCAAACAGCCCTGACCAGTCGGAGTTCTGCCAATGAAGTCCACACCGGTCTGCTCAGCCCTGAAGCTCTCTCATAATGGGATCACGCTGGCTTTGTATCACGAAAGCTGTTATTGTACACAACATCCTTTTTCTTAGGAAGTTCTTTTTTTCTTAATCCTTTTTATCAAGCACAGAATTTCTGTTTCCTTCATGGAAGACCAGACCCTCTGAATTGAACAAATGTTTAGTTGTCCTTTGCTGCATAGTAAGAAGAAGGAGAAATTAAGGATGAACATTCTGAAACTACCATGACCTTAAATTACAGAAGGTTAATAAATCACTTCAAATGTGAATCTCCGCCTGCTCTCACCTTGAGTCTGAATACCTTTAATCATGTAGCATAATGGAAATTTTGATGATCAAAGACTATAACTGCTGGTGAGGTGAAACTGCAAGCTGGGTAGACAGCTGGGACCTAAAGTTTGGATTGTTCAACATGAATTGCTTTGGAAATTCAGTCTCTTGGAAAACTGTAAAATGTAACAAAGCGATGGAAAAAATTTCAATGTTTAACATTGAACAACAGCTTGTAAAGCCCAGCCCAGGCAAGCTGGATTGAAGCTCAGAAGATTGCRTGCAGCCCCAGGAGAGCATAGGACTGCACAGCCACAGCCCCGGAGCTATCCCAAAATGTTGACCTACCTCAAGAAGAGCTGCTGCTGCCAACACAGGTCACAAGCCTTGGTCCTGCTGCACAGTCACACACAGCATAAAGCAAAGCCAAGACTCATAAAACTCAAAGATCCAGTGAAAAATGTGTGTTTTTTTAAAAGTTTAGCTAAGGAACTTGAAGATCATTGCAGCACCAGCATCCTAACAGTGTCGTCCCACACCAGTCAGCTGTGAAAGTTGTACTGGGCTGCTACATCTGAGGTGTTCGTGTTTTTCTGAGTGTTCCTCTTCCTATTTGCTTCTGCAATTCCTCTCTAGACTTCTTCTACTGGCAACATATCATTGTCATGGTTTGCTCCCTGTTTATCAATATTATTGCAGACAAGTCATTAAAACACCCTCATTTTAGGGTCTGAACCTTTCATTCATAGGTTTGCCTGGCCCTCCATGCACAGAAAGCCTCTAAAGAGGCAAACAGACATTTTTTATTTATTTATCCTTACAAGAACAATARGTTTTATAAAATTCTTAGTCATATAAACCAGAGCAAATTCCCTATGAAATATAAATGAAATCTAGGCTCTGCTGAAATCARAAATAAGCCTCTAGTTTCAAGGTGGATGGAATTTCACTTGGCAACTGGAAGGAAAATCRACAGTTATGCCCAGTTTATTACAGCCTACGAGGAAGCACCACCAGTCGAGTTCTGGGTGCTTGAGTATGTGAAGCCTCCTGCTAGCAAGCTGAAATTCCAAAACCTGAACCTCAACCTGCTTTTGCTCCCTCTCTGAAATGACGAATAATTCTTGCACATCATGGATGATTTCCCCGGGTTGTGCAATGCAAGTATACATAATACGTATTTGCTCCACGTGAAGGAAAAGAGTTGCTAGAGAGACACTCAGTGGTGCAGCGCAGCTGTGGCCTGCAGAGCCCAAGCCTCGTGCCAGACAGCGTAATTTCATTACGGCTGAAAGGAAAAGGCAAACCACCTGCTTGGAGAAGCGACGTACTAACCTACCACATGGGCGAAGATGGCCCAGTCCGCAGACCTCGGTGCGGGAGAAGGGCTGTACACGGAGCGGACCTGGGCAGGGGGAGCCTTCTGCTCCGYGGCAGCTCGCTCTTCCCTCCACCAGCAAGCTCCTGCCTGCCCCAGAAGTCGTGTCTGCTTGATAAACCGGTGCGCAAACCCTAAGGCAGCATAACTGTAAAGGCAAATTTTCCTTGCTCCCTACTTTTGTAAGAACTCACTGAGAGCAACTTTTTCAGCTTCAGCCCCAGGCAGTAGGAGAGCACAGCTCGATGGGTGCTTTCAGGTAGGAGACCGTTCCCTACGGCRGAGCGAGCGCAGGGAATGTGGAGATTTCGATCAAAGTTCACCTTCAGTCCTTCCTCGTGTTAGGAGGCTTCGGCGCTACGTAGGCATTCGCCTCAGCCTGCTGACAGGCACTCGCTAATAGATGCAATATTATTCAAACACGTCAAAAGTCATTTAAAATCCCATCAACATCAGCGAACTAAAAAGGAGCATATTAACCCCAAATTCCTGCTAGTCCAGAAATGTAGTTTCACTAGTTTCTAATGAAAATTACTTGTAATAAGTTTGTCTTCATTTTTTGTTGTGACACAGTCCTTTAATTAATACTTTTTTACAGCCAAAGTAATGAATTTTCTCTATCATAGCTTCCTGATAATGTATATTCTATGGAAAATGAGATTGATCATTATTTTAAAATATTGGCTTCATGATTTTTTTTTCATTTCATTTACGCTATCTCCATAGATAAATCAAAAAAGCATTTTCCATCACCCTGCCAGAATGAGATTAATTTACTATAACAAAAATGGATGGCAGCCTCTGAAGTACTTGCTCAAAATATGCTCGTGGTGACTAATATCATGAATATGAAAAGCTATCTGAGCTGATTCTAAGTTGCAGATGGATCTTGGCAGAAAGGAAGTTAAAGGAAATGAATGTAATAGCTGCAAAATATGTAAAAACAACACTGAGCTGGAAAGTCTAGACAATGCGAGCTGATTGCCATGTTTTCTGTGTTTTTTTTTTTCAAATGCTAAACTCAGCTTTTGCTTGTCTTGTGTGCTTAATCTGCCCGACATGCATCACTCTTCAAACCCATATGGGCAAGTAATTTGCCATATGTTTCAATATATTGCATGAGTACAGTGAGAAGTGCTACGGGTAAAGCTGAAAATGGAGAAAAGGAGACAAAACCCGCTGCCTGTGTCTCTCTGATACATTAACARGAGGGTGGAGCTTTTCTGTGGAGCCTGGACCACGGGATCGAGGAGCGTTTCCAGCATCCCGGTCCGGATTCGGGCTCTGGCCACATCGCGACCCGGCGTGGAGAGAAGCCCCTGGACAGAGCATCGCCCCGTGGCAGACACGGGAGGAAAACTGTGCCACCAGCCTTGCGCACACGCAGCCTCGAGCCCGCGGGGCGCTTCCTTCCGTCTCGAGGGGAAACACACTCGCCCTCAGGGCTTAGCTAGTAACTCTTGGTCTAAGTTTTTCTCCTCCTCGCGGCAYGCAGGTCACCCGCCGCTCTGCTTCCCAACAGCTCCTGCCTCAGCGACCGCTCTGCAGGCTTCTCCCAACCGTTTTGCAGTTTCTTCTCTCTCCAGTTTATTCCCGCATGAACTAATACTACTCTGCCACAAAACCAACATCTATTGCAAATCTTGAAAGAAAYTGCCAAATGATAATTGCTAGTTAGAAGGAGGACTAGAACTCATAAAATTTCTAAATATATTTTAAACATCCTCTTATCGTTAAACAGAGTATCTAAATAGCCTAGACAACCTCATACACCTACCAATATTCTTTTTGACCAATACACCATTCTCCCAGTACAGCCCCGTAACAGCACAGGTTTCCTTTCTCCCCTTTGCATTCAAGAGCGTCCCACCTGGTGGTCCCTGAGTCATAGTTCTGCCTGCAGGAACTTTAAAACATTTTTAATGCAAAATGTCACACCTTCCCACTGCTTCTTTCATCCAGCCCCTTCTCCCTGAAGTAGGATGCACGAGGGTCTGCGGCATTCCCATCCCGTGAACGCTCCTGTGCTGAAAGCTCCAGTGCTCAGAGGAACGGTGCGTAGCAGTAGCCCTCGCCCAGACGTGCCCGTGCAGACCGTCATGCCAATCCTGCTTCACGACACTCCTGCCAGCACGCGTGAACATCTTCTGGACAAACCCCTGGAAGTCCCCAGGGTACTCCTTTCCTCACTAAGGTCAACAGACTTGTAAAAATGTTCTTAGTAATACCAAAATCACCATCCTGGCTGTCTTATTGACATCATTTTCGTGTATCTCATCGCAATGAGAGCTATTAGTTTTGTAGTGCTGTGTTTAGCATCTTGATGAGTAAAACTCACAGCTGTTGTTGGAAGGAGTTAGTTGAAGATATCGGGTCTGGAGGAAAGAGGATTGAAAAATCTCAATATATTCCCCATCTGTGTGCCCTAAGTATTAGAAGTACATTACCAGTACTAACTGCAACGAGGCATCAGCCTTATCTTTAGTGAAAGTAAGTATTTTTCTGTCCTTTTTTTTAATCACATCCTTTTTTAATATTATTTTCAAGCATTAATAATCTATTCTGCCTTTTATTTCAAGAAAGGTTACTGCTCCAGTTTAGAGAATTTGAGAGAAACTAAACATAAAAGTGGTGGGAAATTGTTGGACTAGTCCCCGCYGCATGTCCTTTGGCTTTCCATTTGCAGGCAGACACAAAGAACATTTTGAGGAGTACCATTAAGCTGCTCCATAAAGAAAACTGTTTCTGATTAGCATATAGTGGGTATGCTTGGAAAAATCAATACTCCTTCAGAGAGTTATGGCAACAAGTGAAACATCTGTTGCTTCCTCCAAATTATAATAATTATTTCACATTTTTTTTTGCATACTTTGAATTTCTAATTTTTTTTTTTTTTCTAGAAAGCCAGGATTTGTGGTGTAATTGAAATGTGTGATGTGCATGTGAGCTTGGGAGACAAGGCTAGGAAATAACGTTGGTCTCTACACTGCTGCGTTAGGTAACCTCAAGGCTGAAATTGTTGGCCACCTACGTTGTTTGCCCTCACGATATTAATTCCTCTCTATACACAAYGGGAATTAATCCCACTTCAGTAGCTTGGCTCGCATTTGTTCCCGGGTTGATGGCAGTGACTGCTGCTGTGCAGAGCTGCGCAGCACGTTTTCTGCAGCCAGGAATCCAGCTTTACGTTCCCATCGCTCCGCCGCAGCGTCTCGCTTGCTCCGCTGCGCCAGTACGAACGTTTGTAGTGTAAAGATCACTGAAAATAAATTGCCCTAAAAGAAAACCACAACTGCAGTGGAGCAGCAAACCGAGCGTGGCAGCGAAAGCAAGCAGCTGCGCTCCGGGCCGGGAGAAATCGCTCCATSCCCGGGGAAAACAAGCCGCAGCACGGGCTCGCGAGGGCTGCGAATAGCCGGCCGCGCCGCAGCGACGGCTCACGAGCAGCTCGGCTGGCGCCGGGGCGCTGCAGGAGCGCGCGCGGGGCCCCCGCGCTTGGCGCCGCTTTCGGGCGAGCCCCTCTCGAGCCGCGCTGCGCCTCCCGGGCTTCCCGGCGGATTCGCGCCGCCTTTTTCCCTCCCAGCTCCGAGGTCCGCGCGCGGAAGGAGGAGTCGCGCTGATGCCAGGCCCCCCAGGGCTGCTCCCCGAGGGCTGCCCGTGCCTCGCCTTTTCCTCTCCGCCAGGCACCGTGTCCCGCGCTCCCAGTCCCATGAATGTACGACCAGGGACAGCTTTGCCCCTTTGTGTTTATTACTTTAAAAGGCAAACAAAGAAGAGGCGAGAAACGCAGGTTCAGCACCATACTTTGCTCTTCTTGCTGGGTTTGCCTGAACAGTTACAACGCAAGTCCCGGGGTCCACCGCCTGTTACAGGAACCAGGCTCACAGTTATTTCCCACTTCGTACAAGCTAGATGAACAACTGTCCTACTAAAAGCACTTAGGAGGACTGTGGGTTCATAGCGGGGGWTCCCAAAAGGCTGAAACCAGAATGCCTCCCTGGGCGAGAGAGGTGAAACGTCAACGGTTSCTCGTCTGCAAGCAGGCTTCCAAGTGACGTACACTAGGGTCCCTTCACACTCAAGAGAGAAGCACCCCAAGAGGTTCACTATTCTGAGCCTAAAATTAGCATCAAAGATCAATCGGATGAATCTCACTCTGAAGGTGAATATTTTCTACTAGCTGTAAAAGGAGCCTTGGGTCAATTCAACACGTAACTTCGGGGCAGCTGAAGTTCAGGCAACTCAGTCCTGTGCCAAATAGTCACTGCTCCTGGCGGCAGCTGTAGGCACGCTCAGAGGGACACACGGAGCTCCRGGACAGAGACCTGGCATCCGGGCCAAGGCTCTTCTCCCCTCGATCCCCGTTAGGACTGTTACAGAGATCGTTTAATAAAAGATTCGAGCGCTCCTTGACGTGGCAAAGGGCAACGAGGGTTTCACCAGGCACTCGCAGCCTCGCTGCTCTAATGCTGAGTGACCATTTAGGTTTTGTCTGCTAAACTGCATTTTTTCAATTAGCAAAGAGATTCAATTCCCATCCATTTACATGTATGAAATAAAGGAAAAGCAAAAGATTTCATTTAATTTACAACCATATATCTACAGACTTGGGATTGGATTGTGATTCTGGTAGGAGGCAGCTACCTAATTCCTGCCTAATTTCATTACTATAACATTATGCTCAGCACACAGGGAGCTGTTTGGAAATAACTGCCAGGRAAAAGAGCAAAAAGAGAGGTGTATGTGCGTGCATTGCARGAGGGGGTGCACAGAAATAAAGTATTGTCATTTCTAGCCTGAAATAACAGATAAAATAAGAGGTAGCATTTTGGAAGTTTGCCTCTAAACTGGATGTGCCTTCTTTTCCTTAAATCTGTTAAAACTAACATAGGAAAAATGAAGAAAAACAGGTAAGTTCTCTYTGTAGTACAATCTTATTTCTTATTCCGGGTAGTATACCGATTTGTTCTAGAAAAAGTGAATGTGACCAGAATTCAGTCCTGTCTCTCTTATCATAGGTGCTTTTGTCCATACTGAAAGTTGTGCTGCACTAGCTTCATCACTTAAGAGCTGGAAAGGAAAAGCAAATCTCTCTTGGTTTCTCTCTCCATAGMTCTTCAGTTATTGATAGTGGGAGATATGGCATTGCTTGAGGCCCAGACAATGGGCTTTTTTATTATGAAACCCAATCTGCAGCAATTTCTAATTTCTGAAACTTRATTTAAACCAGGTCAATTGTCAGCTCAAGCATAAAACTGTTTTARAGAGAGGAGAATCATAGGGAAGGAAAAGGTAAAAATAGAAATTTTAAAAATTCATTTTATACTATTCCATAATAGCATTCTACAACTGCTATTTTTTTATGTATTGAGGCTACATATTGACTGTCCAACATTTAATCTAAAAAAAGTCTGTATGGATGTTTTACACTTGTATAATTAAGATACTAAACAAGGAAGGGTACTAAAGGTGTAACTGCTGCATTCTTAGATGCCTACTTGTTCCTGCTGGCAATCTGATTCAATGCAAAGTAATTTTCATAATCCAAACATCTTATTTTGCCCTCTTCTATTTATTTCTAATGCCACACTGCAAATTCTCTSTGACACAACCAAGATCAGACTCAGATTCTGGCCTGGGTTTTTACTTCAATGTAAAAGACGATCACAGTCCTGACCACCCTTGTGTTGTTACGTGTCTGCTTAGCTGAAACTCTGTTGTGTCTCTGGCACAACAGTGTTACAGAAATACCTTCTGATGCCTCATTGCCAGAAATCACTATCATCTCCCGTGAACCCGGTATAACATCAGTTCAAGCGCYGAACTGCTGACAAAGTGCCCAGGCTGCTGCAGTGTGGGTAAGCGACTGCCACAGGCCCCAGGCAGTGATCCCCGCAAGGGACGGGCCTGCTGCTGGAGAAGCAGATTCCAGGTATGAAATTACAGAGGCAGCCAGGARATAGTTGACCAATTTTCCTCCATGTAGAATTTAAACTGTATGAAATATGAAATATTAAGCAATAATTTTCAATGTCCTTAAGGATACTCTAGTTACCCTTCCAATCAAATCTAGAGGATACAGCATTCATGAGGGTCAAAATGACCAAAGACAATAAGYGCCTGGTAACTGGAGTCAGCCAGCTCTGAGACTGGCAGCATGACACAGATATCTTCTACAAGTAGAACCAATCTCTATATTATCTAGCCTTCCCAGGATAACTTGGGTAATTCATAGTATCTAGGGCCATGATTTAGTCTGTCCAGCATGACTTAGGTAGCCCAGAGTACCTAGGGCTATAAGTTGAGAAGAAGTCTTGAACGTGCCAGAGACTTCAAAACTGGACTAATTATGCAGGCCYGGACTAAACCACAGGATTTTCCCTAATACAGCCACCAGCTAGAGTCAGTGACCAGATTTGTATCAAAGTCATATAGAAATGCCAGAGAGCAGAAGTGTATCTGACTCACCTATCAACCTTGCACTCAGTTTTAGCAGCATTTGAAGGAGGAACCTTCATGGACAGGCTCAGCAGTGTCCTCCACACCTGTGCTGTCACAAAGTATCATAAACTTCTCCCCAGGATCAAAAGGGATATCAAAGCTGTAGRCCTATCACCACATACAAGAGTTCCAAATTTTCRCCCTTCCCCRTCTGCTGTCAAATATGTTTGTGTCYAAAGGATAATATYGTAACTTCGCATTTGCCAAGAGCCAGTCACCACCTTCCCTTAAAGAAGAGAAGCCCACAACTTAAACCTAGACACAGTGGAGTTAAAGTAATGCATTCACCTTAGCCTGTGTTCATCTTCTAGTGCAGCAATGGCTATGCTTTGGCTGATTGGGCTTACCACCCTACCACGTCAGGCACAGCAACCAAGAAGTACAGATGAAGTCAGTAGACTGCGAAACATGCAAGAAAGTGAGCAGGAGATAGACGGGGCATTCTTAGAGATCGTACTGCTCCCGGAGTCCCAATGCCCTGCAGCAGGGGAGTTGCTGGAGGACTCTGTGAAGAGTGAAATAGTACAGCACAGCACTGTCGAAGAAGGCTGGGAGCTCGTTGCTTCTTAAACAGAAAGACGAAAGGCCCCTAATCCTCCTGTAGACCTGGAGTTACAGTTGAAGAACAGGTTTAGTGCACTCCAGGATGAAGAGAACYCAGACCTGGCCTCAAGGGAAGCAACCGGGCTTCCCTGTGCCTTGCATGACCACTCAGAAGAGGCAACGAGTGGTTGTAGTGGGTGATTCCATGCAGAGGGGGGACAGAGGTGCCTATCTGTCRACCTGACCCCTCCTCTAGAGAGGTYTGCTGCCTGCTGGGRTTGAGGATTCGAGATRTGTCTGAAGGGCTACCAAGGCTTGTCCGCTCATCAGACTACTACCCTCTGCTGCTCTTTCACATGGGTGCTAACGATATTGAGCGGTTGGTCTGCAAATAATCGGAAAGCCATAATCAAAGCATGTAGCTCTAYTATTTGTGGAGACCCTTGTATTTGTTCTATCTGGCACTGCCACTGGCCCCCAGCTTGCCATGTAAGCGCTGCCTTGCCTGTTTTTCCCGACCCATTGGTAAAAACAGTGATGCCATCCGCCGGCTGGCGGCAGCATAACGGCGCTTCCTCTATCTTAACATTGGAATAGAACGAGAACATTTTCTGTGCTGGTAAATGGACGCCTAGTTGTCCTTCAAATCCTGCCAGAGCTACCTGCAATTCTAGGCTATTTCGTAAAGACCAGTCTAAGTAATCTTTAGTCATAGGTATAACAATCTTGACTGGCTCCTGGCCAGTTAAGGCTACTACTCGGTCTCGGCCCTTCTGAATCAGGGCCGCGAACATCTCAACTCGGGTGACAATGGTTTTCTGGAATTGATGCAGAAGGAAAACCCACTCCAGTAAAATCAGGGGGTTGGGGCGCTGTACGTCCCATTGACTAATAATTGCCTTCGGCTGTTGCTCTTGATTGCACAAAAATAGCTGTACTGGGCAATTCTCACTTCTCCTATAGCATTGCTGCATTGCGATTCGCTCATTAACACGTTGTAGTGCTGCTCGAGCCTCTGGCRTCCATCGCCTAGGGGCTTTGATATCTGAGTCACCCTTTAATAAGGCAAATAGAGGAGCTAAGGTGGYGTTATCAATGCCACATTGAGTCCGAATCCARTTGATGTTTCCTAAGAGTTTTTGAACATCATTCAGAGTGCATATGTCCGCAGTTATTGATATTAGTTGCGGCCRAATTRTTTGTTGTAGGATCTTCCAGCCAAGATATTTCCAAGGTGGCTCCGTTTGTATCTTCTCGGRTGCTATTTGAAGAYCTGCAGTTTGTAAGTTGGCGGTCAGTACTTCCAACGCTTTTATGATGTTTGCTTTAGATGCTCCGGCTATTAAAAGATCATCCATATAATGATACAGGTAAAGCCACRGRAACTGCTGTCGTACTGGTTGAATAGCGYGGGCCACATAAGACTGACACATGGTTGGGGAGTTCTTCATCCCTTGAGGCAGCACTGCCCAGTGGTATCTATCCATAGGCTCCTGCCTGTTGACCTTTGGCACCGAAAAGGCAAAGCGAGGGGCGTCGTCAGGGTGTAGTGGTATATTAAAAAAACAGTCTTTTAGGTCGATAATTACTATGTCCCAATTTGCTGGAATCATTGTGGGTGAGGGCAGACCAGGCTGCAATGGTCCCATGTCTTCGATTACTGCATTTATCTGTCGTAAATCATGCAATAAATGCCATTTTCTACTTTTCTTTTTAATAACGAATACAGGGGAATTCCAAGGACTGTTTGTAGGGACAATATGTCCCTGCTGTAGCTGTTCCTGAACCAGGACTTGCAGAGCGGCGACCTTCTCTCCCGTGAGCARCCATTGATCGACCCAAACTGGGTCATCGGTTTTCCAGGTTAATTGAAGCGTTGGTCGCCCTTCAATGGCCACTAGTGAAAATTTTCTGGGGAGGAAATAGTAAATCGACACTGCCCTAGCACATCACGTCGCAGGAGGCTAGTAGGGATATTAGTGATGTAGGGGCGCACGGTGCATAATGTACCCTCTTTTGTCCAAATGGTAAGAATTGAGGCACTTTGCAAGGTGTTAGACAATCCGCCAACACCTACCAGGCCCCCGGACGGTGTAACTGTGGGCCAAGTAGCTGGCCAATCCGATGAGGAAATGGCGGTCACATCTGCTCCTGTATCTATAAGCATGGTACATTTGATGTGTAACGGGTGATGCTGTGTATTATGCACCGTGATAGAAAGCGTTGGGCGCTGCTGTGTGATATCAGTGGCCCAAAAAACGGCTGGGGCTCCTGTTTGGGAGCCAAACCCAGCAGATCCTCTTTTCTTGTTAGTTGTTCTGGGTACTATAGCTTTAAACAATATTAATTGGGCAATCTGAGTGTCCTTGGGCACAAACAGTGGAGGCGACGGAGTCCATGCCATTGCGTGAATCTGCCCTTCATAATCAGGATCAATTACACCAGGTAGTATAAACAGCCCTGCCAGGGTCGTACTCGAGCGTCCTAGTAGGAGTGCGCTGCATCCACTGCCGMGAGGCCCCTTCACATTAACGGGAAGTTTGTGCACGTGAGTCCCCCATAAAGTTGTCTCCTTTACTGTGGAAACATCCACTCCGGCACTTCCTCTTGTTTCGGCGGAGAGGGAGTCCACRACGACGCAGCCGTCGTCGGCGTCGTAGTTGGTGCCGTTGTCTGTATTAACATCGCTCGAGGGGCGAGTGTCTGCGTCMCCGGCGTGGATGGTGGTATTTGTGTCATCGCGCGCCATCCCGCGCTGCTTCCCYCGTTTCCCGAAYGAGGGGGCAAGGGCACACCCTCTTTGCTATACTTTGATCGGCACTGGTTAGCAAAGTGCCGTCCTTTCTTGCACCTTGGGCAGATCCTCGGCGTGGTGGGATGTGGCGCACTGGTCCCTGCTCTCTGCGGGCAGCTGGACACAAAGTGACCACTGCCACCACACTGGAAACACTTCCTTTGGCCTTTTGGCTTCACAGTCAATGCGGCAGCAAACGCCGTGGCTAACGACTCCGTCTGATGATTAATGGAGCCGACTCTGTTACAGGCCTCTATCATTTCGACTAGGGAGGCTTTTGGAGACATAGCTTGCAGGACTTTTTTGCAATCCATGTTAGCGTTTTCTACTGCTAGCTTTAATAGCAGTGCCTCTTTTGCTTCTCGGTTATCAACTTGTTTATCTAATGCATCCTGGAGACGGTCAATAAAGAGCRTATAYRGCTCCGCAACTCCTTGGAGTGTTTTCGTAAAAGAATGAGCTGGCTTCCCGGTCTCTGGGATTTTTAACATAGCTTGTAAGGCTAGAGACGCAGACTGCCTTAAAATCTGCRGATCTAAACGGGCTTGAAGCYRCGRGTCCTCTAGAGGCACTTGTCCCAAGAGCTGCGGCAACCCTGCAGTTTTACATGGATCGCTGACAGGTCTATCTAAGTTTTCTAGAGAAGCAGTATAACATAAATCTCANCAGTGGAGGCGACGGAGTCCATGCCATTGCGTGAATCTGCCCTTCATAATCAGCATCAATTACACCAGGTAGTATAAACAGCCCTGCCAGGGTCGTACTCGAGCGTCCTAGTAGGAGTGCGCTGCATCCACTGCCGCGAGGCCCCTTCACATTAACGGGAAGTTTGTGCACGTGAGTCCCCCATAAAGTTGTCTCCTTTACTGTGGAAACATCCACTCCGGCACTTCCTCTTGTTTCGGCGGAGAGGGAGTCCACRACGACGCAGCCGTCGTCGGCGTCGTAGTTGGTGCCGTTGTCTGTATTAACATCGCTCGAGGGGCGAGTGTCTGCGTCMCCGGCGTGGATGGTGGTATTTGTGTCATCGCGCGCCATCCCGCGCTGCTTCCCYCGTTTCCCGAAYGAGGGGGCAAGGGCACACCCTCTTTGCTATACTTTGATCGGCACTGGTTAGCAAAGTGCCGTCCTTTCTTGCACCTTGGGCAGATCCTCGGCGTGGTGGGATGTGGCGCACTGGTCCCTGCTCTCTGCGGGCAGCTGGACACAAAGTGACCACTGCCACCACACTGGAAACACTTCCTTTGGCCTTTTGGCTTCACAGTCAATGCGGCAGCAAACGCCGTGGCTAACGACTCCGTCTGATGATTAATGGAGCCGACTCTGTTACAGGCCTCTATCATTTCGACTAGGGAGGCTTTTGGAGACATAGCTTGCAGGACTTTTTTGCAATCCATGTTAGCGTTTTCTACTGCTAGCTTTAATAGCAGTGCCTCTTTTGCTTCTCGGTTATCAACTTGTTTATCTAATGCATCCTGGAGACGGTCAATAAAGAGCRTATAYRGCTCCGCAACTCCTTGGAGTGTTTTCGTAAAAGAATGAGCTGGCTTCCCGGTCTCTGGGATTTTTAACATAGCTTGTAAGGCTAGAGACGCAGACTGCCTTAAAATCTGCRGATCTAAACGGGCTTGAAGCYRCGRGTCCTCTAGAGGCACTTGTCCCAAGAGCTGCGGCAACCCTGCAGTTTTACATGGATCGCTGACAGGTCTATCTAAGTTTTCTAGAGAAGCAGTATAACATAAATCTCATCACTTTTGTTCCCATAAAAGCTTCTGTGTCGGGGTTAGAATCATTGCTGCCAGCTGACGGAGATCATACGGTGTCAAGAGCTGTCCCGTCAGAACATTTTCTAGCAGTGATTGAGAAAAAGGGGCGGATAAGCCCCACGTGGTCACTGTTTTCCGTAACTCTTTAATCAAATCCCATTGAAAAGGAACCCACTCATTAGGACCCTGTCRCTGGACCTGGACTGGGAGTGCCAGGCACAGGTCATCCCCGGCAACCACTGCATCACGGCGCAATTGTGCCCAACGGGTCCGGGGGTCAAACCCCCCTAAATCCGTCCTTGTTGGCTCCGCAGTGGTCTCTGATTGACAAGGTGCCTCAGTCCCCCCTTTCTCCTGCATGAAAGACGGCAGCGGAGGGGAGGGACCACAACGCACCCGCAGTAGCGATTCCATATCTAAATCTATGAGGTTAGCATTTAACAGCGGGGCTGGATGGTCTCCYGAKAGTTTAAGAGCTTTCGCAGTTTCATCTGTCTTTTCACTTTTTTCAGCTTGCCACGTTCGCAAAGTTTCTATTATCAAACGCCAAGTCGTCATTATGTCCTGGGCGGTCAAATCCCCCCGAGACGCGGCTTCCCAAATCATCTGACCTGCATTTTCCCATGTTTCAAGATCAAACACCGCCGATATCGTGGACGGGGCCCCTTTTGCTTTTAACCATTTAAGTAAAAGTTTCACTACTTTCTCATCATAACTAACACCTTTCTTAGCTAATATCTGCAGTAACAACTTAWYGATAGCYTCCTCTTCTGTCGACAGATTAGAYCCCATAGTTATGCTCCAGCTGCTCACCTGTAAACGGTGATTGCCCGGGCTTCTTGCTGCAGTCCTGCTGYGAGCGATTCGTTCAGCTGGAGTCCCTTCCGGACGCTCCTGTCAGCGCTTGTTCGACCCTATCATGTCGGGGTCACCATTTGAAGGGATTGATTGCACGGACTCCTGATAGGTTCTGATCAGAAGACGTTTATCCATATCAGAAGGCAAAATATATATATATCGATACAGCAAGCACGAGTTGTGCACGAGACATACACAGCGCAGTGATTGGGTATACAGCGACAAGCACGCGCTCCAGCTACTAAAGCRATTGGTTATATCCCTTGATACAATTTTCTCACAAGTAGACACCACGGTTATCTGCTTGGCTCATATTCTGCATTCTTGTTCTGTTTTTCTCACAGCACACCTGCTTCTAGTCTCAGTTGAAGGACGGGTCGCCTAGTTCAGTGTCTAACAAACCCCACAAGCCTCACCTCCGTCCCTGCAAAGGTGACAGAACAGCTCATTCTGGATGTCATCTCCAGGCATATGGAGGAAAAGAAGGTGATCAGGAGTAGCCAGCATGGATTCACCAAGGGGAAATCCTGCTTAACCAGTCTGATAGCCTTCTATGATGGAATGACTGGCTGGGTAGATGAAGGGAGAGCAGTGGACATTGTGTTCCTTGACTTCAGCAAGGCTTTTGACACTGTCTCCCATAACATCCTCCTAGAGAAGCTCAGGAAGTGTGGGTTAGATGAGTGGACAGTGAGRTGGATTGAGAAGTGGCTGAAAGGCAGAGCTCAGAGGGTTGATCATCAGTGGCGTGGGGTCTAGTTGTAGGCCTGTGGCTAGTGGCGTCCCCCAGGGCTCAGGACTGGGTCCCATCCTGTTCAACTTCTTCATCAATGACCTGGATGAGGGGACAGAGTGCCTCCTCAGCAAGTTTGCCAATGCTACCAAGCTGGAAGGAGTGGCTGACACACCAGAGGGCTGTGCTGCCATTCAGAGGGACCTGGGCAGGCTGGAGAGCTGGGTGGAGAGGAACCTCCTGAGGTTCAATAAGGACAAGTGCAGAGCCCTGCATCTAGGGAGAAATAACCCTAGGCACCAGTACAAGCTGGGGGCTGACCTKCTGGAGAGCAGCTCTGCAGAGAARGACCTGGGAGTGCTGGTGGGTGACAAGTTGACCATGAGCCAGCAATGTGCCCTTGTGTCCGAGAAGGCCAGTGGTCTCCTGGGGTGCATTAGGAAGAGTGTTGCCAGCAGGTSGAGGGAGGTGATCCTGTCCCTCTACTCAGCCCTGGRGAGGCCTCATCTCAAGTACTGTGTCCAGTTCTGGGCTCCCCAGTACAAGAGAGACCTGGAGCTACTGGAGAGAGTCCAGTGTAGGGCTACAAAGATGATCCGAGGGCTGGAGCATCTGCCCTATGAGGAACGGCTGCGAGAGCTGGGCCTCTCCAGCCTGGGGAAGAGAAGACTGAGGGGGGATCTGATCAATGTGTACAAGTACCTGAAGGGAGGGTGTCAAGGGGACGAGGCCAAACTCTTTTCAGTTGTCCCACATGACAGGACAAGAGGCAATGGGCAGAAATTGAAGCACAGGAAGTTCTGCCTGGACGTGAGGGGGAATTTCTTCCCTGTGAGAGTGATGGAGCCCTGGCACAGGTTGCCCAGAGAGGTGGTGGAGGCTCCTTCTCTGGAGATATTCAAGGCCCGCCTGGATACAACCCTGTCTATCATGCTCTAGGTGACCCTGCTGAGCAGGGAGGTTGGACTAGATGATCTCCAGAGGTCCCTTCCAACCTTACTGATTCTACGATAAGGTCACAAGCAGCCTTAACATTTCCATTTTATATAACCCAGAGGTTGTCCCCTGCTCCCGGAGCAAACGTGTGCAGCTGAGCAGAGATGACTATCTTGAAACTACAGCAAGATCAGCTGACAAGRGATCAGACACACAGCTTGAGCCTGCTTAGAGGTGATCTCTGTATTTTTCCACTATTATCACAAAACAACTTTCCATCACCATCCACTGAGGGAAGTTCCCTCTTGATCCTTACTATGGAGGACAGCAGCAAGCTATGGGAAAAATCTTGGAGTCTCTAGTGGGGGAAGCACCACAAGAAGGCCCTTCTCATGGTTGCCACTATGTCTCAACAACCTGTTCCAGGTGCCAGACTCAAAAGGAGCAGTGACTGACCCAGCTGTAAGCTTCTCGAGGAGATGTGGAGGAAATCACTCTCTGCCAATCCCAATAATGGCAGACTCACTATGTATGTTTAATACTACTCTCACAGTAGGAGGGACAACAGGAAGAAGTCAGGGAACAGGAGGTCCAGGTATCAGCCAGATTGTGCTCCCTTCCTTCCCTGAATTATCCTTATACTACACTGCCCATGGCAACTGCTGCCATTACCCCCTTTCCAAGAGAATCCTGTTTGGTTGCTGTCACCAGTGGGGTCTATCTGCTCAGTCAAGCAAGATAAGCAGAGTTGATAGGTACCACCACAAACAACTCCATCAGTCAAGTCATGAATGTTGGTGGTACAGAGATCTTCCAGATGCTCTGCAGTACTCTGTGCCTTTGCATCCTGGGCCAGACACACCAAGCAAAATTGCCAAAATCATCCCCTGTACCAGCATACCTGGCAAACGGACTCCGCAGGGGAACTCCAAAGGACATCTCCAGGCTCCACACATCAAAGATGACAGAGATGGTAATTTTCAGGAACAAGAAAGTCTGCTTGGGCAATTGGGGTCCTAACAGCCCCGCAAGGACTGATCAGTTTTCCTGACAAGATAAGGTGGGAATGTTTGAGAGGAAGGTCAGGTTACAAGGAAAGACTGCACTTCATAAATAAACAATAAATAAAAATTTAGAACAGGATATATCAATATCCTCTCCTCCACCACCTCACAACTAATGACCTATGAAAAAAGAAAGAAAATTGCTTTTCCCCCTAGTCCTTATGACCTAAAGGTTTGCTTCCCTCTCTCCTACACCAGTACAGACATATTTCAATACAGGGTGTAACAAGGACCAAGGAGCAGTAGTGAAGGCATCTACACAAGTATAAATGGGATGCGAAGCATTGTGAGAAACTGGGTATTAATAGGAAGAGCAGCTGGAAACAAAAATGAAGCAGTTCCAACAAGTATGGCAAATAAAAGCATGCCCTGAAAACAGATGAAATCCAGCTTTCTCCAATCTGGTGAACAGMGAATAGAACAAATAGAAGCAAATGAACCAGGAGAAAAGAGCGCGCCACAGTTATTGACATATCCCCTCATACTGCTGCTACCACCAAAAGTGCATAAACAAGACACAATCTTGCCCTTTCTTGCCCCCTTCTTAGAATTTTTGCTATGAGGAAACTGATGCAAGCTGTAGGAGATCTAAAACCAAAAGAGCAGCCTATATTACCTTGTCTGACAATACTGTTAATTTTTGCTATCACAGCAGCCTTAGCGGTTGTGTCACTTGTAGGAAATGGGTAAAGACAACAGAGGGAAAGCTACAGGGAAAGCTGGCTACTGGGTGTGGAACAGAATATCGTTATTCGGGAAAAGAAAACGAGGAGGAGGTCTGCATAGAAAACCGAAAGGGCTGGGGAACAGAAGAGAAGGGCATATGACAACAGCAGCGGGTCGGCGCTCCATAGAACGTGCTAGGAGAAAGGGGTAGGAAAGCCTACAGGAGCTGGACAGTGGAAGAATATTATATATTACAGTGCAGGAAAAAAAAATAGATTGCTCTATGGACTAAAAGTAAAAGAAAGGAAAAGAGAACAATATTCATGAATTCCCTCTCCTCTAAAGCTCTCCGTTATGCTGCAGTAAATTCACTACCAAGAAATTGTTAACAGGAGTCTAACCAAGCAGACTGCAATGGGTATAACCAGCACTAATGACAGCCTTTTTCTGCCTTTTCCCTCTAACAGCTAAGCTGGATCCCTTTGGGTTTGAAGTCTCCAGTAAAGGCAGTGGTGGCAGCAGAAGCCCACTATCGCCATCTGTAGAGAACAGGGAAATAGGTAAGTCTCTCTACTGTATATGGTTCAATGCTAAAGATGAATCTTTAGAATTTGAACCAGTAATATTCTTCAACATTACTGCAAGTGAAACATGCTCACAATMTACAGAGGTTTTTGGAAACTATTAAATTTGCTGTCTGCCAAAGGATGTGGTCTCCTCCACAGAAAACAACAGGAAGGATTAACTGAACTGTTAAAGCACCTTTCTGTTTTTTTTTTTTTTTTTTTAAGCTTCACGTTGTTCTGTTCTGGCATACACCAGGCAGAGGTAATATAGCTTAGAAAGAAAAGGTTGTAAAAACCTAAAAAAGGTTGCAATACATGTTATCTCCACGCTCTTTGGCCCACTAAAGCCTAACAGGGACAGAAATAGGTTTCCAATCATATATTAAACAATGAAGCACACATTGAAACCTTTTAAAATTCACTTCGGTGTTTTCCTGAAAGGTCACATACCCCTTCAGATTCCAAACTTAGCAAACAGGAGAGAGATGCATGTAACATCATCTTCATGCCATGAATTATAGAAATATTAATTCTTTTCCTAGAGAGGTACCGAGATTTCCCATTGTAGTAACTGGTGTGAGATGGATGCAACATATGCAGGACATTCAGCAATGCTAAATTCACATCTGAACATCAATAGATACTTAAAATCCACGTAGGATTTGTTATTGAAGGGGACAGTTTTAAGGTCAGCATTGATAAAAATGGGACACGCTTTGTACCAAACCAGTAAGGAACAATGTATCRGTCTGAACCTATCGTCTTTAGCTACAGAGCTATTTTGGAAAATATTTAGACATAGATGGGATCTGGATTAAGGAGATTTGTCTAACATTTACTTAGCACACCTTAGCACTTTGGTTATAATTCTAGCATACCAAAAATGTAATTTAGAGATGAATGTAAGAAAGAATAGCCCTTGGAAGATGCTAATTTTTCAATGTATACAGAGTGCCCTTTGTGAACATCAAGAGAAATTTTAAACTGTGAATTACCTACTTTCACAGTAAATTTAGAAAGTGAGCAGCAATGAATGCCAAAGAATGAGTGGTCAGAGATACCTACCACTAGCAGAACAAGTTTAAAGATTAAGGTTCTAAAAAGCCAAAGTAAGGCTCTTAAAAACAGGCTTTTGAAATCTGGTCAAAAATTTTAATATTAGAAAATATTGATATCACTAAAAAATAAATCAATAAATAAAATAATAAGCTACCCTGTATTCTGTCCAAATATTCTATCAGGTCTTATTGTAACAGTTCATCTTAATTTTATAAAATACTTCAGTTTGCTTGAATTTTGATTTTCACATTGAAGTATACCTTGTTATAATGAAACTGTCAAAAGAGCTATTGAAATTGATCCCTTAGATCTGAAAAATTAATTCTGTTTCAAAACTTTTCAAAAAAAAGTTTATTTGGAAACTGCATTTCCAGTTTGATTAATAAAATTAAACTACTTAAAGCAGGGGAAAGTTTGTGGTCCTGCAATAACGTGCAACTTTGCCAATGAYCATTTGCATTCCACATCCAGGATTTCTCTTCGGAATATGCTTTAATTTAAATGAAATATATATTCACAGACAAAACAGGCACTCAGAAATATGCTCCATAATACTGAAAGATATAGCTCACTGCACATTTTTACCTTCAGCCATAGAAAGCTTTATTCCAAGCCTGATCACACTTTCAGTTACAAAATATGTGGCAAAAATAACAGTTAACACACATGATCTGCCATATTTCTACTTGCCTCTATTTTCATACTGGATTTTCCATACTGAGGGATGGAGAACAAACGTTTCCCATTTTTAGGATGATGAATATACCTACTGGTAGCAGTTAAAAGTTTTACTTTTCTTCCCCCCTTATTTCACAGATTTGTTTTCTTCTCCCCATGCCGCCATGGTTAGTGCAACAATCCAGCACAGTGCTAGTTGCTGAGGTATATGTGGTTAAATTTCACCTTCTACTGAAACATCTTCCTCTCTCCCTTTTTTTTTAATGTTGCTGAGAACCATATACTCAACATTTACAATTTTAAAAAATATTTCAATTCTACAGTAAAGAGTGGTTTTGCAATAGTGACAGGCTGTAAAAAGCAATAGCGTTATCTTTTATCCCCCATAAAATTCCTGCTGTATTTTTTTTTTCAAAATATATTTTGTGCAAAATTAAGTTCTGTGTAGGTCTGTACCATATTTTGGAAAAAACTGTGTATAAAACATACTTAATTGCTAAAAACAATCCCAACATCAGACAACATAGAGAAAGAAGAAAGATCAGATGCAGCTGAGGTCTTCACATGAGCAACTAAATACAGTATGTTCTTAAAGCTCCAGGAATACATTCTTTCAAAAACTAGAATGCACTTTGGTCATTATTAAACATTAGTACAGAGGCAAATAAAATACAAAATGCTTGTTTCTGTTACTTTATATATAAAAATATTTTTATACCACCTAAGTTTAAGATACATTACACTGTTTGTTAATCTTCAGAATTTTTTAAAAAGGTCTGAAGTAACATCCAGACTTGTGTAACCTAACAACATTTCTTGCATTTTTCAGTATGATGCCACTGATTTTTGGAGTTCATGAATGTATTATTTTAGAAACACAAAATGTAAGAATACTTGAGCCTGGTGATATTAATCCTCCTCATACAACCTAAAAACTAACTTAACTCCAAGGGGATGAACATCCACTTCTGTCACACAGGAAAAGCAGGAGTCGGTATATGACCGGTCCATGTGGGACACGGAGAGATGGGAAACCCAAGGCTGGAGCTCACAGAGTGCACTAGGAGATGACCCCTATGGGAGAGGGTTGGTTGGGGGAGGAAGAGATAATTTGAGGAAACAAATCTGCAGAATACCAGGCTTCATTAGTGCTGCTGCCCACTCAAAGAACTTGTTTTTTGTGTTTAACTGTTCTTAAACTTAAATGTGGTACAAATGGCATATACTATAGTGTACTACAGGAGAGCATCCATCCATCTTATGCTCAGTCATTCATAGCATTCTCCTCTCCAGTAAGTTTTCACTTGTTTAAATATTCAACTTCAAGATATAGAAAATACTGCTCCATAGTTCACCATAATATATTCCATTTAATATACATTATATATGTATATATATATATATATATAAAGTTTCTCATTAAAAGTAACAATAAAAAGTGCACATATTGAGCATGCACAGTCAGAGCTGTGCAGAACAGCCCAGTATTTCAAATAAATACAATATTTAATTTTATCAAAATATCATACAGCATGATAACCATTTACAATTATTGCTCTAATAAAAGTGTTATCAAAGAGCACTTGTTGATCTGTTATATAATACCTTAATAATATCCCAGGATATTTAAACTGCAGCCTACACCAGTTTAGATCCTGGAATTACTCAAAATATTAAAAATTCCCCACTTAGTTCTAATATCAATATAAAATATTTCTGCTACCTGTCATACTGTATTATCAGTATTTTATTTTTGTATGTGTCTCACTTTCTATTGCAACCAAACATCAACTGATGCTATGTAGTCCTCAAATGATTGGTGCAAATGAAATGTTCTAGGCAAGTTTACTATACTTAATCAAAATAAAATGATTTCCATATAGCATTACTGTAACTAAAATTTTAAGATATTAATGTTCAGCATTGGCTTCAGTTTTAACAGATGTTTACACAGTTTAGTGTAATCAATTACGGGGATCTCAAATTCTCAGATACCAGGGTTTTGACCCTTTCCAAATCTGATCCTTTTCCAAAACTAAACAAGTATGTTTGAAAATAAAATATAAATGTCAACAAAAAGAAAAATAAAACAGCAGAAAGATGAAATAAATACAAAGATTGCACAAGTCAGATGTAAACACTTCAATTTTCCACACAATATCCTTGAAGAGGTTGTAGCTTCTGAAAATACATATTCAGTGGCTGCTTTGAGGCAGTTTTGTCAGTCAATGAGYTTTTCTATAACACTGTATTATCTCGTCTTCCTTATATATTGTCATGATTTGATCTTCCAGAGCTGAAAAAGTTAAAGCATTAAATCAACATTATTTTGCATCTCAGCTTTCCATTTACCACAACTGCAATACCACTTTTTTTTTCTCATTGCATCAGCTGCATGTTCAATGATCTATAAAATAACTTTTACATTCCTTTATTTGTAACAGGAAAAGAAACCGGGTAGATGTAGGGAAACACAATGGCCAATGTAATGGGCTAAAGGCTTTATGGTATACACTTGTGGAAGCTAAGGTCCCTCATGACTCGAATCTTGAAACAGTTTCCAGAGTTCACAGAGTTCAGATGGGTCTAGAATGTAGACGTAGTAAGACAGTCCTTAAATGCTAACAGACTGACACTGGCTAAGGTTGGTCACAGTAATAAGGTTAAATAAAGTCTTTGTATTTATGGACAAAAGTTGACAAATACATCACTGTTCTGATACAGTTCAAATTTCAAAATCAGACAATAAGTCTTCCAGTTAATACTGGAATAAAAGATTCATTAGGTTACAAAATACAATTCAACTAATGTAACATCCTGGACGTCATGGTTAAAGACAGCATACTTAGCAAGAAGTTACCTTTAGATTAAATCCAAGCAAGTCACTGATGACACCAGAAACAGCAGACAGGATGACAACTTGGGTGATATTATAAAGCAGTGGGTTCATTGTAAGCCCATATAACCTAAAGGGACTGTCCAGTTCCTAGTAATGGGAAGCATCAACAGACACCATTAGAAAGCAAAAACTACACAAAGGGTTTTTGTTTTTTCATTCTTTTAACGTCTCAGAATGAGCATTTCTCCAATAATCACTAGTTATTTTCTTACTGTAAAAGTAGTACAGAATCAATAAGTTGCCTTAAAATTTCAAAATAACTTAAGCACTGAGCAAAMAGTCACAGTGCTTCAGTGTACAGAACTGATTACATGCAATGCAGCTTTATATAACATTTTTCTTAGCTTAAATTTATCCACATATTTTAAAAAGTATCATGTCATCTCCGATTTGATCGACTCATGGCTTTTGTAACACACTGTCATTTGCATTTTTTCTTAWTATTAGATAATAATGAGGTACAACAGTTTACCAGCAACATTCATATTAACTAACTAAGCATGGTAACAGTAATTTCTTATTTGTGTTACAGAAAGCAGTAAGTTGCCTTAACCCACATTGGAGTTCACTGTGCTGCATTTGCTATGCGTAAGAGAACTCTATCCTATGAGTTCACACTCTAAATAAGACAAATTGCCATAAAACAGACACAGTGGTGAGCTCCACTGCAGAACAGCCAATACCATCAGCTCTCATTAAATGTGGGTGCAGAAAGTTCCTAAAATAACAGTCTATCTTTCATACTTGCTCATATTTTAAACAATATTTTTGTTCACGATGTACTGAACTATAGCATATAGTTTAAGAAGTCTTCAAGTCACAGTAGACTAAAACATTCTCCTATAAAACCAATGTGAGAGAAAACAGCCATCATGTTCACTGACTGTTGATTCATGTTCTCTAAGTAACCCTTCACAAATTTGGAGGCTACCTGTCCAGACCATCTACTGTTTTATTTATGTAGCCAGGAAAGTGGAAAGCCAGTTCTCCTGGCCCCAAGGTACCATCTTTCTAGAATTCCTCATAATTTTCCAGAAATCTCCTTTAGTGTCAAAAGAATTAACAGAACCCACCAACAAAATATTCTGCAGTAACAGAAAGCTACCTCATTATCATGAAAAGTTAACAAAAATGACTTCTCTAATGCAATTCTCTTCCTTTTGCAGTTACTTCTGGTGAAAATAGGTAGAAAAGAAAGATTAAAAAAAACACTAAGGATCATGTAACTGCCAAGATTTTACATTTTGCTAAYGGGAAGTATCAAAATATTATCCAAAATTAACCTGCAAAGTTGAACAAATGGCATTGCACCATTTTTGCAATTCTTAGTAAGTGAATGAAGTCACTCAAACTTTTCTGGCCTAGAAATATGCCAATTGAAGGAACAATAAAGGAGTTTCTAAATATAAYAACGGACAATATAATGTATAACAATTATCACTGCTTTGGTCACCTATGCTTTGTAGCTTTATATACATCGTTGTCCTTCTGCACTAAATCCTGAGTCTTGAGCAAGGTTACGTAAGAACCTGAGCGCTCTGACTCTTCTTTCAGAAAAGGTGAAATAAGAATGAACCACCTATTCAGATGTAATGTGATATAAAATTCTGCTACAAATACAAAAGATAAAAGGCATGATTCTGAGAACAGCAGAGAATTTCTTTAAAGCAAAAGCTTTCTGCTTATGGACTCATCTAACCAACTTTGGGAGTAAGAACTCAGTATATTTAATAGGAAATATAATCTTCAATAAATGTTTGAAGGATCAAAAAGTTCCAAAACSAAAACATCAACTTCATTTATCTGCTGGGCATGAGATAAGTGAGTGCCTCAAGCAACTGCCAAGAATTCATTTAAGCTTATAATAAGAGGCTTGTAAACCCCATCCCACTTTTTGGCACACTCTCACAGTAAGTAAGGGATGGCCTAAGTCTGGGATTTGTGCCTGCCTTAAAACTGAGGGCTCACATTGGAAGGGCCATGCCAGTTGATACATTTCTGGAAGGAGAGAATTAAAAAATAAATAAATTAAATAAATTAAAAAAAAAACAGTGAAGAACACGATAGCAAATCAGACGACAAGTCCTATCTTCAACAGCAGCTACTTCTCCCTGACCTGCAATTTTCCCAGCACACATTTCATATCATGACACATCTTGAATCTGCTGTAGTTTGTCTAGTTAGTAACTTCTATTGAGGTCTAACTACTTGTCTAGTCTCTCCTTTAATTCAAATAGGCTTCTGGCATCCATCATAACCTTTGACAAATACTTTCAACAACTTGCTACCTGTTACACAAAGAATCGCTTTCTTTTGCTTGCTTTGATACGGGGTCCTAAAGGCTTTGTGTCTTCTCATAGTTACATCAAAAAATACAGTGAATAACCAAGTTGCCCAGGCTCTTCATACCATTATAAGTCAAATCTAAAATAAAAGTTTTTCCACCCAGTAACCCTGAAGCAAATTTGGAGATTAGGGAAATTTTCTGGTCTGAAGGAAAAGGAAACAGTTCTGTAACAAGAATTAGACTCCCAGGTAAGTGGCGGATCTGAACAGCATTCTTTCTACATTACAAAAAATCTCTGCGTTTGAAGAACAGAAACACTCAGCAAAGGCAATTTTGGATCAGATGTGTCTTCCTGAGAACTGCAACCACTGCGTTGTTCAAATAATATTATTAAGGCCCTAACCCTGTCAGTGCTCTAACCCAGATAAGTGAAAGATGATTCTTCACTAACATTCTAGAAATGAGAAGGAATAAAGTAGTATGTTCTCTCAACACAAAAAAAATTTCTATCCACCAAATGCAGTTAGTTGGCAATCAGGAAAATATTACATATACAGAAAACTTTCCTACTGATCACTGAAAATTCATGCAAAAATGCAAAAATATTTGCCTACTAGTTAGAAGACACAGTTTGACTTAAAGATTTTTAATTACATCAAATGAAACACAAATACCTTTCATTCACACATAAATGGACCTATGTAACAATATCTTCCAAGAGGATTCTTCTATGACATTAAGTAAAGAACATATTAAGGATAATCTAATTTAATATGAAACATTAACCACTAACAGTTTTTAAAAGGAGTTATTCTTCTGGAAAAAAAAAATCAAATCCTACAGCTTATTACTAAAAACAGACAGTGTCTGAAAACAGACAACAAAATTGCATGATTTATTTCCTGAGCGTTCATCRCCTTGTCTATCTTAAATGATTTCCTCTCACTCTACTCATGCACTCTTAAAGAATAAAACTTACTGTATTTAATAATTATTTGCAATCCATAATGATAGCAACATAACAGAAAAGCACGTGAACAAGCGTGTCACTGTGACAAGTAGAGCAGTCCTAAACCAAAGCATATTGTACTGCCTGTAGAAATAAGACAAGTGACTCATTAAGCAACCTGATTGACTTCTTGGTTATGTACAATACTGTAATACTATGTTAAATCTTACCTTTAATAATTTAGTAGCAAGTTTTAAAACATTGTTCACTAGTGTCAGTTCCTCCTTCTTATTAGGCTTTTTCTCCATTTTCAAGTACAAGTTAATCTGATTTAAATAAAGTATGAGTATCATCACTTAGAATTAACAGGAATTCATTTAAAAACATTTAATAACATCAAGTGACTACTCAACAGCCATATGATAGAATAATAATGACATTTCTGCAAATGAGCAAATTTTTTGTTTCCTTTTTAATGTTAAAGAACAAATACTAGCTCAATACTCTAGAAAATACAATGTTCTATAACATAACAAAAATATATTGACATTATTACAGCAACAAYTTTAAATTTTAATGTCATTTATCCACAAATCATGCAAGAAAAACACAAGTAGGTGTTTAGGGTCTGTATAATTTCTTTTTCTTTCTTTGCTAAGCATCTGAGGYTTGTTGATTCATTTCCAGAGGCTATTAAACTAAGATGCAGACCTTACAGGCTTAACATTCCAACAAGTTATTGAATAGACTGAAATGATAAAACAATTTTGCTAAAGTATACATATATTTTTAAATGATTTAATTGAGTACTTTATGGAAATCTTAAGCACAGAAAAATCAGCCTTTCCAGAATCTCGAAAAATATAAAAAAATTTAAACTTTTCATTCCTGTAGGAGAACAGAATGTTGATCATTTCAATACCTGTGCAATCCAGACTTTAAGCYACTGTCATAATAGAAGTAAATCAAGTGGAAAAATAGCTCAACTTGATAAGCTATGAACTTTTTAAGATGATAATCTTCAACAAAATAAAAAATGAGCAATTTAGCAATACTTTGAATTAGTCCTTCAGACAAACACTCTTACCAAGCTACAGCAGGAAAGTTACAGAAATAAAACAATGCTATAAGGGTCTTGTTGTAAGTTGATTATTGAAATTAGAACAATGGACATCTAAACAAAGTAACTTAATATTAAAAATTCTCCCTGAGAACGTCACTGTAATTTATACAATGAGATTAAAATCAAAAAGTATGTCTAAAACATTCCAAGATGTGTCAGGCTCCTGATTCTACTTTCAGAGGCAAAGGGGTAACAAACCTTAAATATAAAACTACTGACTTCGGCAACACAAATGTCTAAAAACARGAATAAATTAAGACTCTGGAAACTCCTACTAACTTTGAAAAACTGATAGTTAACAAATTCTAGGAAGGTTCACATATCTTTTGACAGTTATACAATTTCATTCTTAGTTTATGAAAAAAATGACAGTCTTCAACATTCAACAGCATACCTTAAAACATGAGGGGAGACTGAATGTTGATATGCACAGCCATCTACTCTACCTATTTTAAGGCTGAACTTGGCAAGAGGACAACTTTGATCAAAATATTCTTTGTATTTTACACAAGATAAAAAAAATTCAGAAGGACTTGAAAAATTAGACAGATAGCATGCAGACAAAAAATGCCTTAACCCAAAAATGATAGCCGCCTTTTTAAGTTTCCCAGTATAACTCCTAATCATTAAATTCACAATTGAACCTAGAGCAGGAAGTAGCTACTGGAATTTTGTTGATGGAAAGTAGAAATTGCAATTTTATCTCATCTATGAGGCCTTTTCAGGTGTTTTATATATATATACACACACACACACACACACACACATACATGCACACACACACACACTTTTTTTTAAAAAAAAAGTTGCATCAATTTTCAGTAAGCCTAATTCCACTAATGTCCAATTTTGGAGCACAACAGTTCAGATGTGTCTCAGCCTCTGCAAATATGATAGATGGTTACAATGCTTATTCCATTATAATCAACTGAATTTAAGTGAGTGTCAGTCTATTGTCATGAAAGTCAAAATATCAGAATTTTACAGGTCTTTCTTAAGCAAAAGGTAAAGATAACATTGTCTCCAATTAGTGTGAATAACTCCTCCAAAATGACTCGAGAGTTCTAACTACAACGTTTTTATTTTCAAAGAAACAACTGTGAAGCAAATTATATATTCTAGTTTTCATTTCATAAAGCTCTAGGATCTTTTGCAGGGGAAAACACATTATAATAGGATAAATGGGGTTCAATACAAAACTAAGTGTCTGATGATTCAAAAATTTCCAAAATAAATGCTCAAGTCCTGGGGATAAAACAAGACTACTACTTCCAATGGCACACTGGCTTAAAATATTCAGTCCTCAGCCTTAGAAATTTTGGGTGAACTCAGTTTTACATATATGGTAGAATCTTACGGTTTAGTTACTTTGAACAAGCTCAAATGTCTCATCCATTTTTCTATTTAAGAGTTGACACTCGTGAACAGCTCAGTATAGAAACCTATGAAAGCAAAACAGACTAGAAATTCTATTTTTTTTCCAATCGGTTTCCCAAAATTCCCCTCTACTTTTTCTCCAGAAACACAGGACACAAACTTCACTGAAACKTTAGATTATTTATGCTACGAAGATCCAAAGAATAATGCAGAGCTCTCCAATCTCAGGAACGTGCAGATATGGAACTGGAGGGTCACTCTAAACTGCACAGTCAAACCCAAGAGGTAGGATGCACAACAACGATTAAAGTAATAGCTGCACTCCACAAACTAAAATCCTACATCTGGTTGCCCCAGCTACATGTACAGACATTGCAAAGTCAGACTATCTGTGGTTACAAACAAGTAATCGAAGATTGTATCTTCAGTGACAGCCCTGCCCCAATCTTTCAACTTGGTGGTGGTGGCCAGGTAAGCTAGAGGCATGTGCCTTGCTACACAGCCTGAAAGGGGAACAGATAGATGCAGTCTTTTTCCAAGTCTCTTTTGCCTGTCTTAAAAAAAAAAANNNGGAACAAGTCTGGACTGCCTATGATGCCTAGGGTGACAACAGTCACCATGTCTACTGGAAAGCAAGCAAGTTTCCCTCTGTGAAACTCTCTTCAGATTTTCACACTCCATATTACCCTTAAGCAGCAAGTAACCCTGAGGAAGAGAAATCAAGAACATTCAGTTAAAGAAACAGACAGAAAAACACGTAACAGCCTGCTTCAGTTTTGAGAATTAATGCTGGGCAAGAGAATATCGAATCCGTACAGACACCAAGTTTCAGATCAGTTTYTCTCTGCACATCTTAAGTGTTTGTACATTTACTCCTAGGTTAAATATCTATTCTGTTTGAGTAGAACTGAGCTACTTCTAAACTAAGATCTTAAAACGAGAGCCAAAAAGTACTAAATAGCAGTAACATAGCATATTACTTTCACCAACAGGTGGATTAGCCATCCGCTTGGAGTTCTTTTAGTAATAAAAATTATTTTTTGCTACTGAGTGCAAAGAACCCCCAAAGACAAAGGAATAGTTTGTATTTATTAAAGGTTATGATTAAAATAATAATAATGAGACTCTGCAACTTTAAGTAAATGTCTTAATTTAGATTTTATCTTACAAGTTAGTAACTAAACTGCACACATTTCACAAAGTTTATGCTAAGCGCTGCTCAGGAACGCAAAAACAAAAGAAAAAACAATTTCCCATGATTTTCCATATGAACAAGAACATTTCTTATTGTTACCCTACTTTGAGTGTTTTGAACATTTAAGGTCTTCCTCTAAGATCTCACTCCATCCCACCATCCCCCCAAACTCAATAGATTAAGAGATCAGAAAAATCCTGCAGCACAAAAAGTTGTCAGATGTGCACTGAGAAGCTTCATATAAATGAAAAGTGTACTGCTTAAAGATTGTTTAAGTCATAATTTATTTTGTTAACTTTCATCATAATTGAACTAACCAGCAAAAACTTAAACTACAAGAAATCTTCACAGATTTCCTACAGGAAATGTGTTCAAGTCAGAGAGCAAAATCTTCCACACTGAGACTCTGAAGCCTTTGACAGATGGTGTAGATGACTGCTCAGACATTTTGCTCAACTGTAATTCTTCTACTTGTATTAAAAGATACGTATGGGCAGTGAGGTCTGCCTGTTTAACGTATCCTGAATGCTGTGTTTCATACCACCGTGAATCCTCTCAAAGCAGAAAGATTACTTCTTACCTGCTTAACCGAACATGTTTAGCTTGGAAAWCCATCACCAGTACCAGGCAGAACAGAAAGGGAGTTTGTAGCATAAATGCACACTAGAAGAAAAGTAGCTTCGAAGCCAAGYTTGATAAGATGACTGAAGGGAGACAGATTTCTAAGGAATCTAGGAGACTATACGGAAGCTATGTAACCTAGCAGTCAAAATTGCTAGTCTGGAAAAAAGTGTAAGGGTAAGTTTGTTTTCAGATATTTTACCATCCCATCCAACAATTTGAGTTTAGGTTTTTTTTCATTTTTATTTAAAAGCTATCTTCTATGTTTGTGTTCTCTTAGAGCTTTGATTATACCATTTGACGTACACTGGCATCCCTAAGCACTCACACTTACAAATAAAACAGAATATGGCCATCTCAAGGTTCAATGTCACAAACGCTTTTTTACAGAATCTGAGCTGTAGAATCTTGATTAACTTCTTTCACTACACCATACTTAACTCCCTAATCCAGACTACATTAACGTATCTAAAATGCATGATTAAGATATACTGGATGAAATATATTGTTTAGATAGAAACACAAAAGTCTATATAGACTCACCTGCTCAGTAAGTAATATTGAGGTATTGCTGTATTTTTTACTGGTTTCAGATCCAAGAGTAACAAATCTTAAGAGAAAAAGAGTAAGTGAAATGCACCAAATCACTAGCTCCCAATTGTAGTGACAATCAAGGAAGATCTCATGCATGTGAAGTAGCTGAAAGTAAAAGAAAAATCAGAGAATTCAGAGTAAYATTTACATTACAACATGAACAGTTATGCACGCAACTCTAAGAAAAAATTCACCAGTAGTAAGTATTGTGGTTATTTTTAGGTATAAAAGATYTTTGAGGTAAAATTAAAAATCAACATTCTGTTAAAGATAGGCTTTTCCTAGAAAGGTTATCAGGTTTGAGAAAGGTATATTCTGAAGGGCACATGTCTTTTTTTCATATCTCTAAAGCAATAAGAAGAAAATACATAAAGACAATTTTAAACTCAAGTTCAAAGAGGTGAATACACTGCATAGAACGAAAAACAAAATACATCATCTTCAACTGTACTGATTTATATGGAAAACCGAATCCAAGTAGAATCATACAATAAATTTTTATTAAAATATAGTTAGCTACCAGGAAAACAAATTAGTGTTAACTAGAGAAGAGGGGRAAAAAAAATACAAAAGTCATTCAGAAGCTTCCCTGTACACTGAAACAGAGAAGCTCAAGTAAAACAGTCTTCCTAAGTACTGAAATTCTATGCAAGCAAAGGTTTCCTTACTACATGATATTCCACTGGAGGGCAGGCTAACACAGCCAACCACCTTGCTTCCTCCTTTTCACCATGAAATCATCCACCAAAGTCAATCTCAAATTATATTTTTGTGAGGGGTAGCAAAAGCAGATTTTGATGCAAAACATCACAGAAATCACTATTATCCATAATTCAAGATGTACATTGAAATAAAATACAAATTAGAAAAATAATTATATCAAGCTAATATTTATGCTGTCACTAAGTTTCTTTAGGTAAAACAATATAAATGGAACTTAATCTTCTGGAAAGCTTTAACAGTTGCTACTCATTTTCACTGTGGCCTTTTAAGCTAATAGGAATGATCATGCAAAAGGTAGTCCACTACTTCAAAGSGCACCTAAGTCATGGCTATTTCTATGCAACTAAGATTTCCTTACCTGTGCACAACAGATAAATACAACAGAGATGGTCAGCAGGAAGGCAGACGAAACTATTACATCTACTGAGCGTTGAGGACCTCGACGCTGAAATAAAGGAGATGCCCATACGTGAGTGAGTGAAAAATTACCTAGTCAGTGCTGATCTTTGGTAGATCCACCTGGATTCCCACTTTGAACAAAGTTTCATCATGGCTTGTAGTTTTGTAATCTAAGTTGCAAACTTCATATTAGAACCAAATAATGTAACTACATTTGAATACTCTCACAAAGGAATACAAGATTAATTCAAGTATATGCAATCTCAAGAAAACTACAAGAAAAGAAAACATTCATCGCTTTTTCAGTCAGTTCCTTTGCCTTTCGAAGTAGTTYACATTTAGGCAATATTCTCTGACATAAATTCGATATGGCATTGGACCTTACCAAGCATCAAACCAGTGCTGACTRAAGATTTCGGACACAAAATTGCAATGGGATAGCAACATATGATTTTACATGGCARTTATTTTTTATTGCTTGCATCTTTATGATGCAAAAAAACCCCTAAGTTGTAAAGCACAACTGCATTATGGTAGGTGTAATCAGAATTTAATTCTCTCATACGTGAGAATTTTCACAGCACAAGATGGAAACAGTAGAACAAGCTGACTCTCTTGAAAACAAGCTCACTGTTTTCAATCATCTTCTTCTCAATTACTGGCACAATGAAATGTTTCTAAATACATTTTTTTCCTGAAGTGTTTTTCTTAAAAGAATTAAACATCCTCTTCTGGATCAAAACAGGTGTAAGCTACAATATGTATTTCTTTTCCCAAATTTGTTCTCTGGACATGTTACTGTCTAACTGCATGAATGTGAGAACAGGAGGGGTGTGTGTGTGTGTGTGTGTGTATTTACATATATGTATATGTATATGTACGTGTGTGTGTGTGTGTGTATGCAAGGTAAGCAAAATATGCTTAAAGCAAGAGATAGTTAAGCTTAGTTGCCAAAAAAATTTAAGTGTAAATTTGTACTATGGTAGGCATGCACTGCTTACACTGAGCTAGTATTCTGCCTGTGTGAGGCAAAATACTTGTGTATATACATATAGAGACACAAACACACATATACATATATGCACACATGTGCACATCTATCTATGACGGTAATACAGGACTGATTGTTCTCAGCTACCAAAACCTGAAGAACACCAGGCCTATGAATAAAAGTAAAATTTGAATACTCATGTACACAACCCATCCTAAAAAACACCAATTACTGAATTTGTTGTTGTCTTTGAAAGGTAATCTTTCAGATTGAGGTGAAAATTACAATTCTCAACAGGCTATTTTTCAGTTTGATCAGTTCCCTAAACACCTGCTTCTGACTACTGTTTGACAGAGTCTGATACAGCTGGTTTTTCGTTCACCACAATTACACAAACATTTGTGGTGGCATAAGAAGAGATGAAATTCATGTGTGCAGTTGTGGGGAAAGAGGCAARACATTCAGCAGCAATGCTATTATATGTAGTTTTAAGCATCAGAACTACATTCTCATGCAGTTTTTGCCTAAGTGATGTTACCATTCTGTCCTCCCACCCAACTTGTTACAAATTAAACAGAAAAAGATGCAAGCCTCAAGTGTGATGGTTAAAGGACACCCCTTTTTACAACCTCCTCAACAGAAACTTCCATAATATGAGGGGTGCGGTACCCTCAAAGCTTGTAAATGCATTGCCTAAATTCCCCTGAAAATAATGTAGTCTTTCAAATTTAATTTCAAATTTTTATTAAAAACTTCATCTGCTTGTGGTTGCCTTCCACACTTCCCAGTCTCCACACCGTAACTCCTTTATTTTTTTAATCATCCTTTATCTAATTTTAAAATTATTGGCACAGATTTCATCTAATCTGTCTCAGCTGCTGTTGGAAAGAGGCACAGACGTAAATAAGAGGATGGCCACCACTAACAGCAAGTGATTGTCAACTGCTGTTCACAAAAAACTTAGAGCTTTAGAAAGCAAATAGGGAAAAACCTAGTTTCATCCAAGTTTAAAGAAACTCATTTTACTCCTTCAGGATTAACATCTTTAAAAAAATACCTAGAGAGAACATGCAGTTATTACCCTAACTTGGAAATTAAGTCTGTCAGTAATGGTAGAAATCAAAGCAGGGATGCTAGAAAGTAGAGAAGCCTAAACAGCGAGAAATGATGAAATTCATGTTGGTATGTCAATCTCAGAATTTCATGCTTAACTTGTGTGATAACCTATTGTATTGTACCTCTGTAGTCTGCAAAAACATACCACCTTTATCATACTGTATATTTATAAAAGAGGTACCTGCCCTATGATCCCAAATAACTATTTCTTCTTAAAATATTCACTGATGGCATAGCACTTGATAAAGAACAGAACTACAGGGGACCACTCCACAAACAACTGAAATGGAGATATTTTTAGTGTACCAATGCAAATCAAGTTCTATAAAGTGAGTCATTTTCCTGGTTTTGTCATAGCTCTCAACAGGACTGGTTACCCAGTTAGAACCTCTGTATGAAGATGGTTATGCCTCTGTGCCTTTATTTAGTGAAGCTGTTTCAAAGACTGCTTGAATAACTTGATCAATGCGGGTAGGTAATAAAAGCTCATTTAAAATCTAATAGGAAGAAATGGCCCATGCACTGGGATGAAAGGCTTGGGGRAAAAACAGGAGTATTATTCAATTGAGGTGAAAGATGAGATGGCTGCAGAGTTTCAGTCAGTTATCCGGTTAACTCCATGAGCAGTAGGTTCAGATCCCATTGAAAGGCAGGATCCTGCAGTAGAATAGTTTCATCAAAACATCTAAAATTGCGGAGAATGTACAATTTCCCCATGGCAGAAAAGGCAGCATCACCAAATGTTTTTGTGATACACCATTATAAGAAGAGCACAGCTTAAAAACCAACTGGTACAGAAAAATCACTTGCTTTCTTCCAGGTAAAAAGTGGGGGGGGGGGCAAGTTGTTCTCTTTTAAGGTTACAGTGAAGAATAAGTCAAAGTCTTAATGATAAATACCACGATGCAGGCACTAAGTTGAATCATCTAATGCAACAGAGAGAAAAAAGGGGAAAAACCTTGCAAACAACAACAAAACAGAGATAATACGAGCTTTTCACAAAAGATTGTCAGAATGCTCTGGCTTGAAGAATATTTAAGAGATGCGCTAATCTATTCACTCATAGGATATGAGCTGAGCATACAGTGAAGGGGTTGCAGTAGTGCATTAACATATAAGAATGTCTTATGGATCCTAATTGGGCATAACTTGTAGCTTCCTGTGGCTTCTGTGCATGCACAGCACAAATACTCATTCAAACTATTTTACTTCATTAACTCCTTTGTAAAGGATACTAACTAGTCRAGCTCTTAAGATACCATGTTTTATATTATAAGTGGGCATTTACCCAACATATTCACCTGACAGACTTCTCTGGTAGCATTAATATCAGACTAATGCACTCTGAACACACTCATCCCTTATCCCAAGGGAAAAACTAGACGTTTGCTTTCTCACAATCTAGYGGCCTGCAGATGCTGTTGGCCAGGAGTCACCAAAATCAAGTGTATAAGGTACATGTGCACCAATGATGAGTGTATATGGAGAAAAATTAAGAATAGAATACAAACTTTTTAACAACAGAATATGGGATATTTTATATGACAGGGTAGGAAAAAGTATATACCTTTAAATAGGACCTAAGAGAAAGCCACATTTTTATATTTTGTACTTTCTTCAAACGGAAGTGAGGAACCTCTGACTTTCTTGCCCTTCTAGCAGATGTCAGATGACCAAAAAGTTTGGCAAAAAGAAGTCTCTGCAAAGAAAAAAATGGAAGTGACTAYAACTGTTATTTGATTTCTAGGACTACTAAAAAGAATGTGGAGAAAAAGCTTCCTTTAATACACCAAAGTAATGTACAGTGTATTAATGTAAACTAAAATATGTTAACACAGTACAGAAATAGAAGTAGTATGTTACTAGAAAAAGGAGATGTACTAAAAAGYTTTTTAAAGCTCTATTCTATTGAAGAGTAAAAATGTAGCCAAAGTTCCTTTCCTCAAATTTCAGACTTTGCAGATCTGCTGAGCTCTTACAACTCAGGAGCAAACCAAACCTACCAATCATTCGCATGAGTGCCTTTACCACAGAAGTTCCTTCCAGAGACTATTCTTAGAAGCAAACTAACTCTATTCTACTGTCTTAAGTCACCTATTTTGGCCATAATTTGAGAAAAGAAAGCAATTTCTCCTTTGAACACCAGTAAATATCTATACTTTGCAGCTATTCAGGGAAATTGATATGCTTCTGAAAGTTTAATTGCAAATAATAAGCAATAAATTAACATGTATATTACTTCAGTTCGCAGTTCTCTCAGGCTCCATTCCTTGCTAGCAAGGCAGAAAAGGCTTTTGACTAAGGTCTAGACTGAACTATTCTGAAATAAAACTGAAGTGTTTTGAATGAAACACATTGGCTTAACAAACTGGGAATTTATAGAGCTCTTTTACTGAAACTTTCTCCCTCCAGAGAACTGAGACAACCTTGGACATGACTAGGAGCTGGTCAACAAGCTGAGCCAGAAATCTGAAATAACACATACACGTGCTCTCTAGAAAAAAAAGTTTAGCTACTAAGACTGTAGAAAACTTCAGTCTGTTGCAACTGAATAATCCCCTTAACTTTGAGCCCACTAAAGTATTTGTCATAATTGATCTATAAACCTTAATACAATAAAAAAAATTTAAAATATTGACAAATCAGCAAAACTCAAACAAAATAATTTGTTCTACTCTGACTGAGATCTCTTGACTTGTCATACATACCTGTTTGTATGTTCTCTCTGCCACACACAGTAGGAAAAAGAAAATCCACACTAGAGACACACGGACTACAAAACTTATAACCACCATTGAGAGAACCAGTACGTCTCCATTTGATCCAAACGCAATAATGCCAAGTTCAGTGGCAGAATGTGCAGCTAGTTGTTCCAAATCTTTAGCTTGGGAAAGTCTAAAGATAAATGGCATTAAACCCAAGATTAAAGATACGACATTTCCAAAGATCTGGTAACCAATTCCTGGTATGTAGTTGTTCACCTAGAAACAAAGAAGTTGTATTTTTCATTTTGCAATAAATCTGGTCTTTACTCATGTTACTGCTTTACTTCACTTTATAATCTTAYACCTTATATGAAATTTTCAACCAATCATGTTCACAATTTGCTTGTAAGCAAAAGGAAGTCCTCACATAAGGATTAAACTAAAGATAGTAACACAGAACAAAGTAGGAGTACTTAATGCACAGCAAACAAATATCATAAATCATAAAAAAAATCCAATAACACTACAGTAATAATATTCCAGTGTAGACTCTTGTATTAAAAATGCATCCAACACTGAATTAAAAAAGAGCACCAGTCATTCTGACTGTGATGATTATACCCTAAATCTTACTCCTATTTGTGTTTTGCTTTGAGGTTGTACGTTTTTTAAAGGAATCATGTCTGCTAAAGCATTTATAGAACAGGCAAGACTGGAGGTCCATTGTGCTGGCTGTGTCTTTATTAGAGTTTACTTCTATCGCCATGGTATCCAGAAGACCACACCATCCTCGAGTCAGATAGAGAGATCTGAACTAAGTTTGTGAACATGACACTGCTTTCTAACAGGCTGCAGAAAGGAAGCATCAATTTGTAAGAAATACTGATAGTTCTCTTAAGCTATGCTATGCTAGGTCTGCTCTGTCCACATTGAAATATAATATAAATTAAATGCTTTTCTATCCCCTTCCTCAAGGGGAGTAATTGGAAAAATTACTAGCAYAGGGAGGAAGGGAGTCAGATATCTCACTGTTTCTCTTAGATGTTTGTTTCCTAGAGTGAAGATACTTCTTACCCAAGGTTAACTTTAGCATCTAAATACTTACATCTGTATGTCTGATATATTTCTAACCCAATATGCTAGTTGTTCATAGGAGTTTAGAGCACAAATAAAATTAAAGGAATACACTACTTTGTTCTTTTATTTAAAGGTCAACTATGTTGGTAAGTACCTCACAAGACGAACATATCTTATTGTCCTTCTACTGCAAATCTGGTAGCTCTTGTAACTTATTACGAATAACAAATCAGAGTGATACAAGTTGTGGAACAATAATGCTAACACTTAAAAAAAAAAGTTATTTTTGGCAGTGTTTAGACACCTAAATATAATATTTGCATAGTGAAAAAAATACTCACTCTATTCATTATCATGCCACTGATTTCAAGCACAGACATATCTGCTTTCTTGCAGTCATTACCCTCCCATACAATTGCGCTTATTTTTTCTAGTCCTGGATTCAGACTATGGATCCAAGGCAAGTGACTCTAGAGAAGACAAGAAATACACATTTTTGCAATACAACATTCCTCAAAAATCAACCATTCTTTTCAAAGAAACTACTGTACAGAAACAGAATACAGAGATTTCTCTTTTCTCATTATTCTTCATTACTTTCTCCAGTTATTGTGGTTGAGGTTAATTGCCTACTTTTTTGCTCAAATATATCAAAGAAGAGGAAGGTATGAAAACAAAGACCTACTTACAAGCTATCTTTAATTTTACCACATACTTAATAGAATACTTTATGTTCTGATTAATTTTTTTCAAAAAAAAAATACTCCTTTTAGGTTGAGCCTACAGTCAACATTTTTTTTTTTTAATAAATTCCCTTTATTCTGGATAAAGGTGTCCTACGCTAACCCTACCTGGCAAAACTCAAGCAGAGTGGTGTTAGGAGTCTGATCAGTGTATGTRTTAGTTACAGAAAGGTCATCTTAATCACAGATTTCCAGAATCTCCCTCTAGAGGGAGTAGCAACACCAGGAGCTGAAACTCAAATGCACAATCTAGAACAAAACAAAAAAATGCAACTGCAAACAAACAAACTCAACTCCCTATTCTAAGAACTCCCATTTGAATTTATATAAAGAATGTAAGCAAAAAGAACTAGGAATAAACCAAAAAAGCAAAGAGCGCATGAAATCCAAATTGCTATCTGTTTTTAATCAACAAATACATCATTTTAAGCTCAGACTGTGAGCAAAAAATGTCTTCTGAGAATTTTTCTTAGCTAGCATTAGCACTATCTCTTGCAATATATTCCTTAATACTGATATACGTACTACCAACATTTATTACATGTTTGGCCAGAAGAATGCTTAATATTCTCCTGATCTCTTTATTTAAACTGTCCAAATAAATAAGCAGCACACAGGAGGAAAAAAAATAGAATATCTGCAATACAGAACATGTAAATCAATCAGTATCTGTCCGGAATTTGATTTTGAATTAGTTTCTTAGTTTGAATTAGAAGTTTTGTTTAGAATTAAGATTCAAATACTCAAATACTTCATAGACTATTTAAGTATGTTGTCTACGCTCTTCATTTGACAGATTAAAGACTGAGTAGCAGAAATCAAGTTTTCCTTGTTTTAATTTTATCAAATCACTTTGGCTTTATTACTTTCATTTAATACAGAGTTCTTTTTCAGAGGCCTCCTAAATATATGATAAAGCTGATGAGACTAAAGATATGTGTATTGTAAAAATCAAAATTAGTGGATATCAACCTGATGAAATGGGTCATCTCTATATTCTTTCTTCACACATGGATTCACTTGAGGGCTTTCTACATCCGTCTCACTGGTACAGGAAGAGTGGCACTCAGCACAGTGTAAGAGGTCCTCCCACAGCACATCTTCAGTTTCCGACTCCGGCCTTGCACTTTCAGAATCTTGTCTGGAACTTGAACACCGAGAACTGCAACTAGTACCTGATTTAGGTGTATCCTGAAATTAAAATATGCATTGGCATTAATACAGCTTTTGTATTCTACATTCTTTAAGAGGTCATTCTACATATAGTGAATTCATGTTTGCTTATTTTTTCTGTTCCAATTCATTATCTTTCTGATCAGAAAGTATTACGTGCTTATTAAAGCAGTGCCTAAGAACAAGGGACCATGTTGACAGACACCATACAAGCATGTGATAGACTGTGGTCCCTGATCTGTTGAGGAGGGGTCATRCAATGAAGAATCAAATGACGTAACTATTAAAAGGAAATAAGTATTTTTCAGATTTCTAAAACTCATTAGTCCAGAATTCAACAGAATTAATCTAGCCACAGAATCCAATTATGTCTCAAATGTCTGATTTTATAAGGTATAAACTGAAATTATTTTTAAAATACATTGCAGCTTCATTATCCCATTGAAAATATGGAAGACATAAATGAGGCTTAAAGTCAAATAYACCAGATCAATGCTTTTCTCATTCTCAGTCACATTTCTCTATTACAATTTTAATCATACAGTATTTTAATTTAATTTTGTATTCTGATTTTCTGTCTTTAGTGGTTTCAGCTGAACTACTTAGGTACTAATCAAAATGTCTTTCTTTGTTTAGCGTATGTTTTAAATAAATTCACAAAAAAAATTTTTTTAATTCACAAAAGGAGAACAACTTGAGATGAAAGCAACACTAAGGGATGTAGGGGACAGATGCTGTTATCTCTTCAGCTCCAACTACAGAAATTGAAAATAGATGGAACCAAGTCCCAAATACACTGACACTGCACAAAGGCTTCACCAATTGTGCCCACTTCAACCGTAAAGCTGGTTAGATTCAGTACTATATTTATTGCCAAACTCACTATTCGCCACACAGTGAAGGTCCTGAAGAAAGGAGGGGCAGACTTCTAATCACCCAAGGACTGAGACCCTGAAATAACCTTCCAAGCAAGCAGTGTGACACGTCTAACGAGTTTTAAAAGAAAGCTCAGTATGTTACAGAATGACGTTTATAAATTAACAGCCTGTTGTAACAGGGGAATTAACTCTCAAAGTTCCCTATAAATTACTTTCTCCCTATTATTTCTACCAACACACCTTCACAAAGCCAAAGACTGAGTGAGCTAGTTTGAAAACAAGAATACATCAGGGGTGGCGAGAAAAACAAACAAGACTTATACGTATCCGATACTTGGTATATATGTAATCTACACAGTCATACCTAACACTTTAATTATTTATTTTAATGAAATGTACTTGAGAAGCAAGTATGTTTTATGTTCAGATGTTACCCATATCTTAGATAATGCTATAAAAAAATAACAAGTTTGAAGCATTCAAGTCCCCCTGTGCTTATATATAAAATAAYCTAATGTTCTCTTCCGAACAAGAATGCAGAGCCTTGAACTTGTTAGCAAAATCAAGTGGTTTCCTACAAGACTGTTAAATGGTCTTAAAAGCAGTACCCTCCCACTCGTCACCATCTTCTGGCAATTCTCATTATCTCTTAAAACAAATTTTATTTCTTATGTCTTCTGTCAAGAATATACCCACTTTTCTACACTAGAAAAAAATAAAAATCAAACAAAATTTTAGCAGGATTAGAAGTTCAATATGAGTTGTAATGTATTTCTATTTAAAGAAGAGTTATTTGTTCTTGCTAAAAATCATCCTTAATTTATCTTCTGTGAGCAATATTGCAAAAAAAAAAATTGCTCTGAACTCTAGCCCTTTCTGTCACAAAGTGAGAGATAACACTAATGCAGAAAGACAGTATCTGAACTATCTTCTGTGGTTAAAAAAAAAATAATAATAATTAAAACGGTCATTACAGGGTACCATTGAGTCCTGAGTGAAGAACCACCATGAAATTGTCTGCAAAAACAAAAATTAAGTTGACAAATAAACATTAAGAAAAGGAAAACATAGAACAGAGTTGGAAGCACATCCACTGATTTCATTAAAAATATATATATTTTTTTAACTCAAAGCTTTCATGGATTTGAAAATTATTATTTCATTTGCTTTGTATGTATACGTTTGTATATGTGGGGGAGTGAATTGGTAACCACAAATGAAGGCTTCCTYTTTATGGCATCAAACAGACAAGGAAATGAATAACATGTGCAAAGTGCAAAATCACTGCCAAAGCTGCACACAGAGCCAATGTAGTCTCTTTGGTTTTTCAGGCTTTCTACACATTCTTCCCTAGCCAACACTTTACAGTTTTCAAACTCTAAAATTTAAGCTGAAAAAAAAAAGTGATCGTAGTTGTTGCTTTCTGTTTCTTCTTGTCAAATCCTAGCAGCTGCACAAGCATACAGTCAAAAGACATCTGCTGTGAGATGGAACTGAAGGATTTCTCMCTGTCTACCTGTAGACAGAACATTTAAAACAGCCATCTAGATCTTTCTGAAGCCTGTGTGAAGCATATGAAAGAATAAAACAGAAAATAATTATGTGTTTGTGCACAGCATAAATCCAATGATTTGTAGTTATTATCACAGAAAGCAGTATGATTTGGACCTTCTAGGAAGGGGGGGTGCTGTAATTACTCTTTATGATCTTTTCCCACAGTCCTGGAAGAAAAATTGGCAGACATAGCCTGTTAAAACAAAAAACTTTCCTACATCTTCCTATATCTGTTAGGTTGCACAACATCAGCAAAAAAGACATACACTTCTTAAAATTGGAAAAAAATAYATTTTTCTTTCAGTCTGAAGATCCCTGTTGTTAGCTTTGATGTCATATAGTCCCTTAAAAATTCAGTATTTTTATGGGGTTTTTTGCAATACAATACGAACAATGACTGAGATTACATAGTAGTATTTTAAATGACTTTTAACAAACATGAAGGAATCAAAATTTAGAAGTACAGTCAATCTGTTCCATTTACACTTCTCTTCAAGAAAGCTACAAACTTAGTGGACACCAAAAATAAGCACTAGCATCAAGAAAATTTGAAATCACAAAAATATATTGCCAATTATCAGATTGTCAAAGAGAGAGAGAAGTCTCTTTCCTAAAATGAAATCACTGTTTCCATATAAAAGCAAGTTTCCAGAGGAGAACTGTTTCCAAAAGACAGCAACAGTTAGCCATGTTCTGAGGAAAGATCTAGAAAAGATTTTGGAACTCTTACAAAAAATGTAAAGAATGAAGCTCAAAGCAGCTAAATAAACCTCAAAATATTGTCATTTGAAAAAAATTCCCTTTCCCTCATGGGCATGATTTCCAATTAACAGACTCTTAAATTCCAGAGAAGACACAAAGGTGGAGGGAAAGCAAATAAATAAAAAAATAAATAAATAAAGATAGGTAGATAGATAGATAGATGCAAAAAGAGATCAACAGGTTTTAACAATTTACAGAAAAGAGACAATGGAAAAGAACATACCTCCAAAGTATAGTGTTTCTTAAAATGGTGAGATTTCCTGTTTCGAACTGTGCAATCACTAGAAGTGCGTTCTACATGGCGCCGTAAAGAATATCCAGTTTCAGGCCCTTCCTCACTAGAAACTTCATCTGATAAATTTGTTACCGTCTTGTGAGTATCCTAGTTCAAACAATACGGTATTAGTAAGACATGCTCTGATACTAAGTCTTGTTCTGAACCACTGAAATCAAATTTCTCTGTAATATTATTATCAACACTCATTTGAACAAAAAATTAATGCATTTTCAATTGTAAAAATCAAGTGCTACAGTAAGGTTTATAAAATAGAAATTGAAATATCAAAAACAAGCATTTCTCAGAGAAAGAAGGTTAGCTCATATTACACTAAGAACATTTCTGGCATYCTTACTTTAAATGTGATTTTGTTTAAACAAAAGCTATCCAGGAAAGAGTTAAAAGCTACATATCAAGAAGATTTTAAATACAAAATTATGATAGCAGACATCGTAACATTCAACTATCAGCACATACAGTACAAAGTTGATGTGTGTACCTTTTCTTCCAGCTATAAAGTGCTACAGATAGTTTATAAGATGCTTAGACTGCAAATTATCCCACTTTCCATTTCCTCTCTTTAAGTTAAAACAAAAGTAGCCCTTACAGTAAGGAGAAGACAACAGGGCAGCAGAAATCTTACAGCTGTCAAAATCTTTTCATATATTCTAACTTTTTAAATAAAAACATGTGATCACAAAATAGGACACCAGGAAGTTTCCTTTGGAGTTTTCCTGTCGTCAGTGAAATGCTACAAGGAGAGAAGCGAGGCTATTATCCATGAACGCAGAAGCCTTTTTTCTCCCCCTACAAATCAGGCATCGCTCTCTATTCCATAATGCACACTATCTGCTGAGATGGTTCAAGGTCGGGTTGTTTCCGTTCCTTCAACGGTCAAGTTGCATAGGGAAAGAGCAACACACAGAACAGTCTGTGGTGTCTTATTTACTACCTTTTGCCGGTTGGACATACAACCAACCAAATATGTTGTCCTTTGAGGAAGGGATGAGAAGGATGAGAGAAGAGAGGAGCCTATTCTAGCCTCTGCCAACTTCTCTTTGAGATACATGTGTACACYCCAAGCAAATTAAACAGAGACAACTCTCATTGTTCCATCAAAGTCTTAAAAAGCTTTTTAAAAAATCATTAGTCTATTGAATTTCACCAAGAATGCAAAATGTTTGAAACGGACAAAGACAACTGCATCTCAGTTACAAGTTATAATCAGTGCTGAGGGAACATCTCTTACATGGCAACAGAAACAAGTTGAACCTTCATCATCACCACTCTGACTCAAATTATACAGATCTTTAGGGGCATGGTAAATAGCTCAGCTATGGAATCCCACATGGAATGCCTTTCTTGAGTAAAACTAAACTTGTAGATTTGGAGGAGAATAACATTTTCCTTTGGTATTGTCTTGAAAAATTAATCATTGATTGTAGTAAATACTAGTAAGCCAGAGTCAATAATAGTAAGCAAGAGCTGTAATGGCAGTCAGTACATATTCAACTGTCAATAATAAGGAAACAAAAGTTATTTCAGAAAAAAATTTGTAGAACAGTACGATGAAAATAAGATAGCCAGGAGATAATCAGACCCAATCAAACAAAATGTTCTGCTTTCTTTCATCACCACTTCCTCCACCTCTTCCATCTTTCCCACTATAGGGAGCCATCCCTATTTCATTGATAGGGAAATTCTGCTTTCCGCATCTTTTGCGGAGATCGAAAGCAAAGAAGGGAATACAAAGATGATTCACAGGTAAATGTTCAGAAAGGCTCCCCAAATGTGTAAGTTGCCAGTAATGTGATATTCATCCCATTTTTAGCATAGATACAGATCTGTGCCAAGACTATCAAAGAGGACAGAAAAGGTCCATGTGTTCAGCAGGTCTAAAAGAAAYTGTAGGTAAGTGAGAGGAACACAGATTTGTGCACTGTACTACAGAAAGTCAAATGGCATTTATATGTTAGTTAGGACCCTCCTACAGGAAAGAGCAGATACGCATCTGCCCAGTCTTGAGGTTCTAGTCTGCATTTTTTATGCTTCACTCTTGATCAGAAACAAAGTATTAATGAAATAATATCCAGAAAAATGAATAGCATGGAGTTTCAAACAATGTTTCTGAAAAAAAGCTATCCCTTCTTCCCCTTTGCATGCTGAAACACTGAAATACCACATGCAATGTTGGTGGCATGCTTGCAAAGAAGAGAATTGTGAAGGGACAAGGGAGAGCAGAGGCTAGGAATACAAGGGTAAAACAATACAACTTAAGAAAAGTCCCTTTTGTSCTAGAACCACACGCACACACAATTTGACAAACTAACAAACTTGCTTTGAAAGCAATGATGCACACTTACTTTGTGATGACTGTTATTGTTCAAAGTATTTTTTACTGTTGCAGTGCTCCACCCTGACTCTTCTGGTTTAATCACTTCACAGTGATGCCCATGGGCCTGTATACATTCTTCACTGCTTTTACCTGTCTTTTTCCCATCAAGGGAGACATAGCCATTATCAGTCTCTGTTGATTTATCTATTGAGTTCTTTGCTTTCTTAGATCTATATTTGAGACAAATAGAGGCATAGAATTAATGAATCTTTCAGGCTTTTTTTCCAGTCTAAAAATCCRTTTACTCTCTTCTGCCCACTTTAGTTTTACTATTAACATGAACTCAAGTTAATGAAGTTAACACTTGATGGAATACTTATAACTTTTTCATCTTCCAAATAACATCCTAAAATTGTTTCAAAACAAAAGAGTCCGTGTTTGAAAGAAAATTATATAATTAGCTACTGAAAGAGAAAAGCAAACCTTTTGCTTTGTGTCACAATTAAAATTTCATAGCAACCGTTTGGCAGTATAAGAACCATAGGCCCCAAATGTAAATCAGAAGCTTTCTATTCTATCTTAACAAAAACAAAACAAAAAAGTGAAAGGTGTGCTAAAGTTTCTTTAAATGTTATTAAGTCAAAGTAAAATGTCATTTCTCATTTCTTGAAGTTGGAAATTAGTTTTCATTTTTACTACTCTGGACACAGAAATCTGTTTTAATTCATTCTGCTTACTGACAAGTCAGCTAAATATGAATGATTTACGCTTTCCCATAWTATTCAGTAATACTACTGACAACCTATTCAGATATATCTTTCAAATACAGTAACTAAGTCTATTTTCAAATCACAAAATAAGTTTATATATTATGCTTAAATAAATTATTAAGAGGAGACTACTAATACCCATGAATTCTTCATAACTCTAATATCTTCACCATCTTCATAGGCTTCCATAATATTCTCTAAAAGTCAAGGTCTTTGTCTAGTCAACAGATGTAGTAACAAGAATATGCAATGCCAGAAAATAGCTCTCCCAAAGCAAAATTTGGATAATTGCCCTCCCAAAGCAAAGTTTGGATAATCACTCTCCTCAACTAGGGAACACAGTCACACACAGTCATGGACAGATTGACCATGCGCCAGCGATGTGCCCTTGTGGCCAAGAAGGCCAATGGTCTCCTGGGGTGCATTAGGAAGAGTGTWGCCAGCAGGTCGAGGGAGGTGATCCTGCTCCTCTCCTCAGCCCTGGGGAGGCCTCATCTCAAGTACTGTGTCCAGTTCTGGGCTCCCCAGTACAAGAGAGACCTGGAGCTACTGGAGAGAGTCCAGCGTAGGGCTACAAAGATGATCCGAGGGCTGGAGCATCTGCCCTATGAGGAACGACTGTGAGAGTCGGGCCTTCTCAGCCTGGGGAAGAGAAGACTGAGGGGGGATCTGATCAATGTGTACAAGTACCTGAAGGGAGGGTGTCAAGGGGACAGGGACAAACTCTCTTCAGTTGCCACATGTGACAGGACAAGAGGCAATGGGCAGAAATTGAAGCTCAGGAAGTTCTGCCTGAATGTGAGGGGGAATTTCTTCAYTGWGAGAGTGATGGAGCCCTGGCACAGGTTGCCCAGAGAGGTGGTGGAGKCTCCTTCTCTGGAGATATTCAAGGCCCACCTGGATGCAACCCTGTCTACCATGCTCCAGGTGACCCTGCTGTGCAGGGAGGTTGGACTAGATGATCTCCAGAGGTCCCTTCCAACCTTACTGATTCTATAGGAATGAAAGAAAAGTAGAAGCTTGTCACATTATGGATAGAGCACAGCATACTTTACCTCTCAGTTTCACTTAAGCTTCTGTATCACAAAGTGACATCTTTACCCAAAAAGCAATAAAAATTTTGCATTCTGTTTTGCTTTCTTAAACCATTTCAAATTGATGTTAGCAGCTATTTATTGGACTCTTAGACTTCTTGTGGGAGAAAAAGGAAAAAAAAATCCTACAAAATCTCAAGTTTCCAGAATACATGTGTATTTTTAAATAAAATTAAAACACTCCAGACATTAGATAAACTATCAATAAATCCTTTTATGGTGTAGCACTATGATGTAGAGAGACTATCACTGCATTTCCTGATAAAAATAAAACTTAACATGTTAAGTGCTGCAGCTAAGAATCCTTGATTTGTACAGCACTAAACAGTGCTGCATTAACCTCCTCAGGAAGGTATGAGGATAAAAAAAAAAAAAAGGTAAGAAAGCAAATCCTAGAGTCTACCATTTGAGACAGGCCCACTTACTGTATAACATATAGTATCTTCTATAACAGGAACTCACCACAGGGCTGAAGTCTACCTAGCAAGACTCAAAAGCAGTGAAAGAATATTACAATATATGCATTGCCCTTCTCTTCAATGAGGGAGACATTCTGTCAGGGATTGGATTACACACTAGAAGACTCAATTCCTCTTTAATAAGCGTATCTTATGAATCAAGATAGTTGCTCTCCTGAGATAAAGTATTCCACAGACACAAGGGAGACCTAAGCACAAAAAGGCTAAGGAGAACTCAATAAAATGAAACAAACCTATTAGAAGCATTTCATCTCTTGGAATATGGACACCCCAACTCTTCCTGGAAAAAGACTGTAACTTCTTTGGGTTCTTTGGTCTTGTATGATGCAACAAGTAGCGTCAGCTGGGACGCTATCTTGCAGAACTTACCTACCTACTATTCCCTGATATATTACCAAAGTTCTTAGTCAAGTTTTCTTCTAAATAGATAAGTATAAAACCAACAGAAATACTTTTGGTAATACTACGTATTTCCACGGGTTAAATTTTATTTTAAGCTTACAAACATGAAAGGACAGCAAGATGCTTTAGTATGTTTCATGGTGTAGGAAGAGTTAGCAAGCATCCTCCTATTTGCAGATTACTGATGTGGTAGAAAATTAAAGTGACATTTCTGTGCGAGCTAAATCCATCAAGCCTGTTTAAGATATTACTAAGGCTTTGAACAAACCCTGTCAAACTATCAAAATTAAAGGGTTTACAACTTTATTTCTGTGCAGTTCCATAGTGTCATTGTTTAACTAAGTTGAGGAAGGTAAGAAAACAGGGTCAGAAAGCTTTACTTATTATTTAAYGGAAAAAAATACACTGTTAGGCTTATGGAATAAAGCAAGATTAGCTTTTCAGAGCTAGCTCATTAAAATTATGAGCTTCAGTAAGCTCAGTTTTGAGTACTAAGGAAAGATAGTGGCTTCATAGCAGCATTAATAAATTATCTAAAATAAGCAGAAGCCTGAAGAGACCAATTTTTAATGCATTAAATTGCTTTTTGACACTTTTTTTTTTTTTAACACAGTGAAAGAGAATGCAGTTCTCCTCAGATACTTACATATGCACATCCAGCCAGAGAGCTCCACACGGTACTAAGCTATATATGTGGAGTAACAGGGCAACTCTTCCAAGTTTGATCTGAGGAGCTTTTACACATACTCATAGGTCTTTGAAGTTCAAAATTTTTCAGGTTCAAACAAGCCTTTCTCCCATGACTGGATTTTACTGCAAAGATCAAGCTGCATAAAATTGTACTCTTCTGCACATACATCTAGGAAGTTAGGTTAAAATTGGGAGAATATCATGCCCTCATTTCATATGACCTCTCCAGAAAAACATTGTTTCAACCTGAAAACTACTAGGAAGAAGTAGCTTCAAACAATTGACTAAGAATGGGTAAAAAAGGGAAAAATACGTATTTTAAATATAGTATATATAAACTTTTCAGCTAGAACTTCACTACATAAATAATTTGWGCGCTACAACTGCAAGAAACATACTAAGTAGACTAGGCTTGTTTTGAAAAACAGATGAATTTGAGTTAAGTTTTTCATTTGGTTTTAAAGAAAGACACAAAATTATTTTTGCCAAGAATTTGTAAATTTAAAGTCTAAACTCAATTGAGAAATGCGCAAACTTCAGTTTAAAGTTAAGCTTTTCACACTACATAGTGTTAAAAGAAAAATAGCAAAAAAAWTAACAATACTTCCCTATCTGATAGAAATGCATAGTTTCCTAGAATTACTATATATACATACACTATTAATCAGCTTTTTAAAATTTCATAGTAGAAGCAAAAATATATAAGAGCAAGAAGGACAACACTAAGAATCCGTGAATAAATCCGAAAAGGTCTTACAAAGCCTGAACATATCCAAAAGCTAAGTCAAGCAGGGTTTTAAGACTTATTCATGCATTAGCTTGAAATATTAGTATGTAAATTGAATATTCCATAATTGGTTCTCTGGAGTAAYGTGACCAACTAACAAACCCCAACAATGGAAGAAGATTCAGAGGAGGAGGGCGAGGTGCCCATGAAGCTCAGAGAAGAATGTAGGGTGTGCCTGGCCAGGGCTGCTGCACACAAAGCTGACAATCTCAACACAAAGGGGACCTGAGGGTGGCCTTTATTTTAGACCAACAGCTATGTCAGTTGGGTGGATCAACTGACTACATCCCAGCTGAGTAGATCAATAGGTGGTGTTAAGAGTGTGAATATCTCCCTGAGTTAACCAAACCAGTATCRCAGGATGTGTTGCTCAGCCCAATAGAGTATAAAAATTGAATAACCAACAAAAGAATTTTGGAGAGAGCAACAGGCTTGAACTGGTTTCAACCTCTGTACCCCATTCCAGTGACTGGGGACACCCAGCATTGTGTGGTTAGCATATTATAGAGCTATAATGGGTAGTGTGACAGAATCTGATACTGTAATTGYTATATTTGCTAGGTGTAACTTACACTTGCACTTTGATTTCACTATATCGTTGTATCACACTGCTAAATCACAAATTCCATGTAATATCAAATATCATCAAATAAATAAATCTGATATTAAACATTACACCCTCCATGCAAGGAACGTCTAAAAAGAATCTGGTCAGAGAGTACTGGACTCTGATAAGGACACATGCATCACAAAGTTAAGTCCCACTGCAATGCTACATTCTGAATAAGATACCCATCCGGGAATCGCACTGCTTTCCAGTGAAACTAATAATTAATATTTCTTAAGTTATCATTGTGCTGCATTAAAATTCAGAATTTTATTTTACTAGTCCGACTGAGTTCTTCCATTCAGAAGGATATTTAATTAACATACAACTCCAGATCATCTCAAATTGAATGTATGCAAATGGTTTAGCTACACTGGGTCCTCCCTAAGAGCAAGAGGATAATATCTGAACTTAACACTGAAACCATGTATTTAAGGACTATTTAAAACTACACAAAATGATTTGCAACAAAAATTCTAAATTAAGGTGGTAAACGTTAATTCACTACACAGCATCAACGTTACGTCAAAATTTAATATGCTATAATGTTAACAGTTGCTGTAAATAAACCCTAATGAGACAGCTGAATGCCCCATTTAAAAGAGCTTCAAAACATGTCTTAGGGGACAAATGTCATTCTGCAGCTTCCGTGCACTGGGGTTTCATAAGGATTTCTTAAGGAAAAAAGATCACCAGCTTAAGTAATCCCCCATATCCCCTACAGAGCTCCTGCTCACTCTTCCTACTCCCACTCTGCCCTTCCACTGCAGCTGACAWAGCTGTTTGCATGGCCATGAGAAAAACTGGGTGATCAAATCCAGTTGCATTATTTCCTTTTCAGCTGGACAAGTTCCTGACATGGTTCATTTTCTAGACACACAAAGAACTCTCTCCAGAAATGAAGAGGCAACAAGTGACTAAAAGCTAGTTATAGCAGCTTACAGGATCAGTGTTGCCAGATGTGAGAACATTCTTTGTCACTGTATGCTCTTCATCCTTTGGAGATGTTGTATAYGCCTAAGTAGTCATTACTGAGGCTTAAAATCTATATATAATWCCACTTGATAAAAGGTTTAAAGAAGTCCTAAAGCAAGTCTTACACCACCCTTCTTAACTGGAAGCACTTCCTGTGAGCCCAAGGGAAGAAAAAAGGGAAAGGAAAAGCAAGGGGAAGAAAAAAGTTGGCTAATGCCTCCTCTTTTATAGCACATGGATACCTTTAGTGAACACAGAAAATATTCAAAAGTTGGCAAAAATCACAGTCCAAGCATACTAGAAAATAATAAATACACAGAATAATTCATTTAGAAGTAGGTTTACCCAAAGAACAGTAGAGGTATCTCATTTTACTGTTTGTCAAACCTAGGTGAAAACTAGATTTCACTACATAGTGAAAAACTGAATGAACCTTCTCCAGTGTTTTTAGATATTTTAAAACATTCTCCACAGCTGCAATTAGATGTTCCCAAAATGTAATTAACATAAGATAAGCTTTACCAGAGATTAAGAGCACATATCAGAAGTATGACAGACATGTTAGTTTCGCAGTATGTAAGATGCAACATGCACAACAAAACATCAGTGTAACAACCTGCAGTATCCCTTTTCTTAATTTCATATCATTTTACGAGTACATTTTCTCCTGTTAATAAATGCTGATGTATAGAATGCACATATCTGTATTACGGATCACTTCTTTAAGTTTTTAAAATGCCCAGAGCACTGTACAAGCAAAACAGCTCTGGGTCCTAACACAGTTAGGTATTTCTTTCAGTCATCAAAAAAAAAAATGCATCTTCAGTGTTTTACTTATAAACTAAATGCTGTGCCTATTTGAATCTTAAAGGCTTTTACTCCAGAAAAAGTATGCAATTTGGTGACAGTGATAGACTTTATAAAAATTCTGTGAGAGTAGCTAACGCAATGAAGTTAAAAATTCTGTGAGAGTAGCTAACGCAATGAAGTAAAAATCAAACGAATTTTCTGACTGGATTAAAAGAAACTATGTTGGTTCATCTTTGACAGCCCACACAAAATACCCCTACATCAAAATTTTGTTTAACACACACACACACAAAAGAGAGCAAACAGAAAAGGAAGTTAATTCTCTCTCTCTCGAATATTATTGCAGCAGCATTTGCAAATTCAAGAGCAAAAACACATCCACGCATGTTCAAATACTGAGTTCAGTTTACTATTAAAAAACACAACAAATCTGGATCAACAAATGTTCATCTAACCATTAGATCAATGTTTACACTTTCAGAAAAGGGATAGTGCATCTCTAACACATACATAGCCTTAAATAAATACAAACCCTGATAAAAAGAAAGCAGCATGCCAGATATCTCTGAAGACTGCGCCAATACTGTAAGAGGTGCTTGTACCGTAGCTCTGCACTGTTCCCTCCTGTGTGTTATCTGTGGTACTAGAGCCATCTCCTTCCCTATGTACTTCCAAATGTGCTGCTCTCCTTAATTTCCTTCATTAGAAGAGATTAAAATTGGAAGGTAGCTTTATAAGTGCAATCTGCTAATTCTATAAGGTGCTCAGCAGTTTTCAGCATGCAAAAAGCAGCAATATTTCAAAATACTTTGCTAAAGGTTTATCACATTGATTTAATAAACTCAATTGAATAAAACTAAGCATAGCAATTATTCATTTTCATAACCCTTAATCCAAAGATATATTTCATCTGATCAGAGACTTAAATCTGCAAAATAAAAAAAAGTATCCTGCAGGTTTTCCCATTTTAATAGGAAAAACTCATTGTAGCAAAACATAATCAATGAAGTGCTGAAATACTTAATTTCTATGTCTCCAACTGCATTTTTTAAYGTATATTGCCCACAAAGATCATTGATCAGAACTCTATGAAACTCTAAAACTAAATTYGTATTAACAAATACTTTCACTCCACTAACATTCAATTACAAGATGTTCTGAGGCAAAATGTCAGATTCCATGCATTAAAAGTTAAATAAATCAATGCTTTAAAGTTAAGTTAGTTGACCACAAAATTTAAAGAGGAAAACTCCAATTTAAGTGTCAATTTTAAAATTTCAGACAAAAATAGAGCATCAGTTTCTCATCTCTTGCAAAGCACAGATTGTAAGCTCTCACAATTTCTCATGCATGTTATTCAAATAGTTTAATAATCCTAAATTGTAAGTATTTTGATAGAAACTATACCTTCTTCTCTTGCCCCCCGTGCTGGGAGGTGGCTTAGGAGTTCGTGTTGAAACAATCTGACAGTGCACCGTTCCAAGCAGCAACATTAGCCATATTGGACCAATTACTTCAGTTAGAGGTATATTATGAGGGCTTGGGGCTGTGCAGAATAACACTACAGCAGCAACTGCAAAAGAAGGAAAAGGAAGTTCAGTTCAACATTTGAATTGTCTGAACAGCCAACTCTTCCCTCGAATTTTCTTAAAATTAGTCACATGTAGTTCTTCATCTGTATTTTAAACCAACTCATGTAATTCTTGGAAAAAGGAATAATAATTGTAATGATATAGAAAGTAAGAAAGATTTAAACAGTTGCAGATTCAGTACAGAATCAGTTTTTCAACTTACCTTAATACTCATCTCTTCTTTTACATTTGTCATGGTAGAGCTATTGCTCAAAACAGGTGGCAGAATAAAGCAAGGGAGAAACAATGCATTTGGAAAACTAGATGCAACACGAAAGATTTTTAAATTAAGGTGAAGCTTCAGTAGAACACAAAAAGAGAAAGCAAGTACCAAGTAGCCCAGATAAATTCAGTTTTGTCTGACCTAAAATGACACAGCACAATCCAACAAGTTAGATGAGCACAGGAGTTAGCAAATCAGGAACAGGTTGCCCAGAAAGACTGTAGTGTCTCCATCCTTGGAGATGCTCAAAACCCAGCAGACATGGCCCTGAGCAATTTGCCTTGCTTTGAGGAGAGGTTTGGTCTAGGTGATCTCCAGAGGTCCCCTTTAACCTCAACTGTCCTGTGATTCATGCAAYCATACATCAGTTTAAACATAGTAATGACCCACAGACTAGGGACTCTTTAAAATACTTTCTGCTAGAGTATATAAACTCCATATTCCAAACAGAATACAAAACTGCTCACACAGACAATATTATATATGTACTTTTATGCATACTCCGCAATAACGAAGAAAGATCAAAGACAAACCTTGTAAATATGAGGTATTCCAACYGAAGCAACCAGGACTCCAACTAGCACATGTGATGGGAAAAGGGGCAGATTCCAATTCCCTAGTTAACTGTTAACTTTGTAATCCTATCACCAGTTTTTCCTATACAATCACAGCACTTTTTGCTCTTGTACATAGAACTCAATCACTTCTGCAACTCAGAAATGCTTTAACAGGCTTTAGGCAGCCCAGACACATTCAAGACATGGACAGACAGAAGAGGCAAGCCCTCTCTTTTTCTCTTTTTATCATCTATTCTCGTCACCCTGTTTCTACAGTTTGAAGCACTGTTCTGAAGCATGGGTGAGAAAAGCTAGCAAGAAACAAAAAAATCATGAAGAAATAACTCAAGAACAGAAAGGGGGAATATTTTGCTGTTCTCAAGATCCTCACATCCCATGAGAACTTGTTTTTGTTCTTGTACCACTACAAAGTGAAGGTCTTGCCTTTTACACCCACTTCTAGCACAAGAAATACATAGTACAATTTCAACAGACTTCATTAGTTCTCTAATAACATTCACTGAAAAAAGAATACAGTCACATACAAAAATAATGTTTAACATTCAAATATGAAAAATATATCACAGGAAATCACCCTTAACACARCTGATACCTGGATGCAATGTTTCCTACCAAAGAGATTAAGCCCATTTTTAACAAGGAAATCTTCAACAAGGTAATCACTGTTAGAAACAGAATGAATGTGCAAAACAGAAAAATTATTTTTGATTAAAATCTATCTTTAGTTTCCCATCTATTTTTTCCAAACTTAAAGCACACAAATCTCCACCATTTTGTTTATAAGGTTACTCCTCCCTTAGTTATGCCTTATTTATTAGGTTGAACATATACAGTATTTTTATCACTATGTACAGACTGAGTTTTTCCTGTATGAGTATTCTCAGACAGATAGCATGTATCATCTAGAAATCCAACTTGTTAAAAATCAGTACATTAGTACACAGTACAGATAATATTACCTCTTCCTAAATAAGCTTACATGAGGTTCTCATACAATCAGCTTCATATAGTATAAAGTGTAAATAATAGACAATAGACAACTTCGACCACTACCATGCAGCTTGGATAAGCACRTATTTTTTGAGTACACAGAGCTCCATGGATGGACTGCATGTGAAATGAATTGCAGGACTAGGCCTCCACAGAATAACTTCAAACTTCACTACAGCATTTCTTCTGCTACTAAAANAAAAAAAAAAAAAAAAAAAAAGAACAGCAAAGCTGAGAGATCTAGAGGAAACCAACTTCTTCTAGAGGAAGTTATTTATAATATCTGGACTGGTATTTTTCTAGATGACAGTGGATTATTTTGTGAAAAAGACACAAAAGAAATCACATAAAACAAAAGACTATATCAAAGAAAGTAACTGTGCAGTTCAAAGACCAACAACCACTCTTAGTATTTAAAATTTTGAAATATATTTTTAAGAAGTTTAAAATAAATAAATACATACACACGCACACACACATGTATACACACAGATAACATACATCTCATCACAATAAGCTATTGTTATATCACTATTAAGGCTTCTTCGGTTCACACTTAAGAAATACACACTATAATTTCACACTTAAGGTTAGTTTTCCTATTATAATACTGAAATRTTAAAAGTAAAAATAAAGCAATGGCACAATTTCAGTGATATGGGATCAGAACAACAAGGTTTTATTTCTACCTTTAGTCGTTGGCTTAATATGTGACCTTGGGCAAGAAACTTGTTTCTCTATAGTTCTCTTATCACAACTTTGCTAATCATACTTACTTATACTAAAGGAAACCAATGCAAATAAAATACAGAGTTTTCCCTATAGTCAAGGAGAGAGTTCTYTTCTGCAGATTTACAGGAATATTAGGAAGTATCCTGCTAAAGCTAATCAATTTCAAAGCAATAGTTGCAAGCAATGGCAATTTATAAATACATACAGAATACTTCAGAATTAAATAAAGAGATTGTTCAGCTAAATATCTATAACAAAAAACAAGCCATAGCACTTTACAATAGTGTCAAATAAGTTCAACCACAACACAAATTTAGATTCAGCACAGAAACACGGCCACTGAGATTTTGAAGTGTTTTGTCATTAAGTTTGTGTMACAGATTTTTGATGTTCTAGTGTGGTCTGATTAATCTTGTATGAACTGAAGGACAGAAAACATCTTCAGAGTAAAATATAAACACAATATTAATGTTATATATATGCTAGAAAGAAAGGTTGGAGGGAGTTGTTTTAAATAGTTAACAAACAAACAAGAAAACAGTCAAATTCATTTCATTTCTACGCACACTGTAAACCTTTCAATTTATTAAAAACAAAACAGAATAAAATCTGAATTTAATTCAGCACAATTTAARTGACAAGAGTTTCAAATAGCTGGATTATAGTCCAATATCAAACACTTAATTCTTTTTCAGTATTTTTAAGTCAATAACTTCATGATTGCTTGGTGGTTCACTAAAAATGCTTTAGGGTGAAGAAATCAGAACTATTTGCCATATAGGTGTAGAGAGACTTGAGATAGGGGGAGGGGAGAAGAGTGAATTATATATTATCTCTGTAATGAATTCCCTAAAGAACTTCTTTAGTAAAAGCACTCGTCTCAAATGTGTTCATCACTCAGTCTTATTTTGTTGCTTCTTTTAGCACCTTATGAAAGCTCCGCAAGCTGAASCTGGGTACATTTCAAAAAAACAAATTTAAGCATTGGAATATAAAAGAATTGCTATACTGACAAGTGTTCCTCAAAATACACTACCTAAAAACATAGCAATGAACTAAGTATGCCTCATGCATCTTACTATCTATAATGCTATAAATGTGACAAAAGTTACTAACACTGTGGTATCACTTTGCATAGTACACACCAAGGCTAATGTACACAATAATACTTCTTAAGTATCCATCTCTGAAATGTGGATAAGGGAAGTTTTGATAGTAGGTCACATGAATATTTGTCAATACATTTCAAGTTTTGGAACACCAGCATTGTGAAATTCATTTCATACATTCTCAAAGCTGCTAACATCATGACAAAGAGACTTTCCCCTTTTTTCCTGTTTCTTGTTTTACACATATTTCCAAGAGACAGTGATTCAACAGCAAGGACAGATGGCAAAACTGAAAAGCAATTCTGTATTATAATTGAATTTCAGTGGAAAATGTGTCTGTCATTTAATTTCTCAGTGTACTTAAAGTGCTCTCAACTTTCATCAACTTTCTATTTTGTTCCTGTTGTACATGCTTCTGATACACTTAGCCTCTCATTGGCTTTCACACTGTTAGATACAGACTCATTATATGTAACACGTAAGAGGAAAAATAGAAAGAGAATAACATAAATTAAGAGGAGCATAAAAGTTGAGATTTGGTGCCCTATTTAAACGTTGAAAACTGCTATCTGTTTGATAACAGGTACCTAAAGTCCTTCTATAACCTAGGAAGCATAAAACTAAGAAGCATACTATCTTCATGTGAAATTAGGAAACTAGGACAAACAGCCTGTTATTTGTTAGTCATTAAGGAGCACAGCTGAGGTTTGACTAAAATATAAACTAGAAGCTTAATTGCATCTAATATGGCCAGGTAATATGTGGAAGGTCAGCTGGAAACTGGCCAAAGATCATCTTAGCAGGCTGCACCACTGCTACACCTTGGCAGATTCGGTATTTCCTCCTTCTTGGTAGGAGCTCTTGAACTGCAAAAGTATCAGAAAGATTAAAAGCTCCCCAAAAATACACCAGCATGCCTCCTAGTCCTGAAATAAATTACATAGTCCTGAAAATCTAGATTACATAGAGATGATAACACATATGCTAAGTGCTGAAGAAAGTCTATGAGGAAATCCTTACATTTTAAAGATGTCCCCTTTATACGTTGAAAGAAATGTTAATCTAAAGACACATGCTTGGGACTGCAAACAGTTTCAGAAAGTATTGGAATGAACCATAATAGCATAGAATGAACCAAAGAAGATGCAACAATTTTCAAATGGTTAAAAGAAGGCATTCAGACAAAGCTGATCCTGTAAGCCAACTCTACCTTGAAGAAGGTACAGAACAAGTAGCCAGAAAAAGATGACCCTTGACGTCACTTGTAGCCACCACCCATAGAAGAACGGAAAAAACACAACTCTAACAATTCCTTTGCGGGTCAGAGATGTCCAAGGACTTTCAGGTTTTGCTTTAGCAAAAGCAGACCCTAAAAAAAAAATAAACAAGAATAATAATCAAAAAAACACAGAGAGAAGGAGAGATTTTAAATAAAGGGTTTTTTAAAAAAAATAACTTTATTGTTATGGCTTATTATGTTTAGTTGCTGAATATCAGAGTAGTTAATACAGTGAAAAGCAGTACCAGATTTAGATAAATGAGTATACTTAACAATTGATCCTACAACTAACTATATCCTCAATCCAAAACTTGGCTACCATCATCAGAAGCTTCTAACAATACTTAGATTTTCGGAATGCATGAGTAACAAAACACTGGCATTTCCTACCGCATCAAAATTAATTTGTTTACTTTGTTTCATTAAGGTATCAGAAACTTGGTATGAAGCAACAGGCAGGCACATGAGAAATTCACATGCTTGTGCAGGCAGGGCAGAGCAGCAACATGTGCAAATTGCTCCAGCCAAATCATTCAGCAAACTGCAATAGGGTTGAGAAGTGTAGAACAGTATCAGTTAAATTGAGGACTAGCCCCAGGAACACGGAAATCATGCCAGAAAAATTTCATCTTTGTCCTTCCTCTGACACCACTCTTGGTCTCACTCATTCAATCTTTTTTAGTTTCTCATGTTCTTCCATTTCTTTTTCTTCTTGAAAACTGCCACAGCTCTGGCAGCTACAAAAAAGTGTAACATTTACTTAGAGCTAATGCRGATGTGACTTAAATTATGCCCGGGCTACTGACGGGAAGGGCAATATACYGCATCCTGTTAAGTCTGCTATTCATTCCCACCTTCCTTAAAAGTGGGATTGGTATTATGAGACCTGTGCTGATATAGGTAAAATACTGCCAGTACTGGAAGTCCTTTAATGTCAGATGAAGGCATCTCTGCAGAACAGTCACTTGCTTGAACACATATACATATATCTCCATATCTTTTATATATATATATATATGGAATACAAATACCGTACTGAAGTCATCTATCATCGTTTGTTTCTCATTTCTTATAAATATTAGCTTTTGGATCAGATGTTTCTTTAAAGTCTAACTATTTGATTTTTTTATTTGTCTTTTATTCCCATTTTTCTGAAGGCTTTATTAGTGAGAAGTCAACTAGGTGCTTGAGCGAAAGACAGTACTATAACAGTTTTTAAAACCAGTTCATTTTCTTCAAATTTGCCATGTTTCATTATATAGAACCTCGATTTTTTGCTGCCTATTTTCTTCCTTCATAAATACTATTATACATTTCACAGAACTGCTATAACTTCAGGACTACTTCAGCTGATTACAGATTTGAATTCAAAGAGCACTGCTTGAATGGATTCAGGGGCTCACATAAAGAACATCAAATATTTTTTTCTATTTTTTGCAAGGCACGTGGAAAACAAAATGAAGAAATGTGGCTGTTCATTTTTTTGCCATTTTGTTCTTTAAAACAGGAAAGAAATATTCAAGGCCTATATCATGTTTACAATCCAGAAATTTCAATATATTTCTTCTAGATGTCAGAAGATCTGGAAGAAAGTCTAAATGTATAAAAATAAGAGAATTTTGAAGTGCAACTCCAAAAATAGGATCCAGAACAATTCATCTATTTCTCTATTCAAAATCTAAATCTACATGTCAAAATTAAACTAAAAAAAAACTTTTTAAAATTTTAATCTAGAGGTCTTCTTTAAATGATTTTTCCTATTTGTCCTTTTAACACAGTAATTATCTGTACTCATTTTTTTGAATACTTCCACTCTTGTTGTAAGACATAGGAAAATAGTTTTGGTTTTGTTTTGTTTTTTAAATCACCCTCAAAATTTTGATTTGCTGAGAAATTCAGCATTTTCTAGCTCAAAACCCACCTCTTACAAGATCAACATCTATGAGGTCTGGTTTCACATGTCCTGTTTTCTTTGGTTTGTTTCTCAGACCCTGCAACAAGCAAATACTATCAGAATACATTCACAYAGAACTCAAAACTGCAATAAAAAAACACCAATGTGGTCAGTAATTGTATTTAACCTATATTGCTATTAAAAATTCAGGCAAATATGTAAACTTCATAGAAAGTACTGTGAAATAAACGTTCCAAGAAACAAGGAACAATAAATACCTTTTACACTCTTTACAGTCTATACAAAATCTTACCAATTACTGACCATCAGTTTTATAAACATGATTAAGCTCTGAGCACTCATTTCCCTTGACTTGGGATTATGCAAACAACATATTATGCACACACTTGCAAGAATTAGTAATAAATTTCTATTAGGATTTCATAACTTTTGCCACAAATTWATTTTCTGAATCTCTTTTCTATGTCCACTTAAGCTTCACAAAATGTATAAACTGTAATTCCTTAATTCAAAAATTGATAACAAACTACATTGTACATCAAGAGCCACTAACAACAGCAAGCTCCATTACTGTAAGTGCAAAAGTYTGGAAAAGTATTGAATTTTTCTTAACATTGGATAATGACTGGCTGTTAAAGAGGGAAAAAAAAAAAAAAGAAGAAGAAAAAAGGCAAAAAAAACTTCCCCCCCACACACATGCACGCACAATAAAAACAGCAAGGAAAAAGTTTTTGTTTATTCTGTCTTTTAGAACCAATATCCTCCTTGATTGAAGGGACAGTCTTGCACAACTGCCAAGTTTATTTTTAAAGCTAAAATGCAACACTATACTCTCAAGCTTTAGGGATAGCTGTGAGTTTATTCTGATTCCCTRTGACTATGCTCTTACTCACACTATCCAAAATCAATCCAAAGAACAAAACTGATAGAGTAAAATCTAATATTTCAGAAAAAATTTATCATAGGAATGGAACCAGGGTGGAAGTGSTTTAATTTATTTCTTCAAGAAGCAGTGACATTCACTAGTAAATTATTAATTTCCAACATTGTTAGATTTCATAAATGTGTACAAACATTAATTGCTTAAACATAAGCATTAAATTGAGGTGAAAGTGTAAAAACGAAATAAACATSAATGAGAAAGCTCAGTGAAATCGGGTCATGTTACACTTCATACTCTTCAGCTGGATTTATTTTTACACTGAAAGGAAAGAGCAGAACTGTTCACAATGAAACAGATACAAAGGGATCACTAGATATGTCTATTAGAAAAAATCAACAGAATTTGCATAAACAAAATATATTCAAYGTAAGTAAAACATAGGACAAAATCAGCTATTAGGATGGCAAATGTAGAAAAACAGTTGTACTGAAGAATCAACAACGCATAAAGCTTTACATGGAAATTTTTTTTAAGAAATATCAGTCTTGAGACTATAGCATTTTATGTGGAAGGTAAAGCAAATCCACAATTAGAATTATTATAATTCCAGAATTAGCTACAGAGTCTTGTGAAAAATTGCATAAGCCACTCATTTTGCACAAAAAAATCTAGATTTTAGTAATAAAATGTTGCATGATACAATAATTCTCAAATGTATTTTGAAATCTAAATAAAGATTCACATCTTGCTTGGAAGAGATAAATCCTCCCCCGTCACAATCCTATGAACAGTCTACCACTGTGGCTAAAATTATGTTTTTGTCTTAAAGGCAGAATTCTGCACAAATCAAGTCAGCAGCATGGCTTCTTTTACATGAAAAGCAATGATGATACATTTTTAAGAAACTCCATTGTTCAAATCTCCAATCTCTTCAGTGTCCATGAACTATGTTGAACTAGATCTTCTACTTTGCATCGTACCCAGTGAAAGAATTCCTTTCACTAAGATGCACTTTCTCCACTCTTTAATGTGTCACAGATATCTGTAACGTATGAAGAAGAGTAGTGTTTCAAATCAGACTTAACTAAAAAAATATTCTTACTTTTCTCTACACAAGTTTCATACTGGTCACGCCAACCCAGTTTAGTTCATAATTTCTTTTCAGTACTCAATATATTTTTGCTACCTAATAACAAAAGTTTAAATAAAAATGTTTAAAATACTTAATATTGTTAAAATGTTCTCTTGTGAAATTTTTAAGTGAACTTTAACAGGGCAGCTCTAAGTGATAAATTTATATTACTGGAAACAGATTTTCTACTCAAAAATAGTGATTTTCAGTAAAGTTCACTTATAAACCCCTCTGCAGAAGCTTTGAGATTAAAGCTACTTGAAAAGTAAAAGTAAAGTAAAAGTAAAGATACTTCAACCTAGTAGTCTGTTTCACTGTTATCTTTATTACTCAAAACTCAGTCAACACAAAATTGTATTGACAATATCATTTCTCCTATTGTGTTTAAGTAGTTAGTTTTTGGACTATAGAGCCAAACGAGCTGCATTTCTAAAAGGCACAAGACCCTACCAGCAAGATATTGCTTGAATAATGTCATATTACACAGTAGTTATAAAAATTTCTACTATAATAGTGAATGGTTTTCATTGTCATTGAAAGGACACAAAGTAATACATTAGGGTCTTGGTTTGAAATTCCCTGTACTCATTGTCAAGAATATTTCTGAAATATCTCTCTGCACTCTTCCGACAAATGGTACTGTATACCACAGGACTTCTGTAAACGTCTTGAAGCAGTCTTGACACTGCACTCTCAAATTAAAACATTTTTGACATTAGATATGACAACTGGACATACGTTACTTGGAACTATCTTTATTATACAGAAAACAACTCCTAGCAAACYAGAGAGCCTGAGACAAGGACATAGTGATCCTATGGGACTTCTTGAAAGAGAACATTCTTATGAATGTTTTTATCCCTTTGATGCCTCCAGGACAGCAACTATTCAGAAAGTAAAAA